>NC_057947.1:13681070-14011107 GCF_018555375.3 Anguilla rostrata
CTGTGGTAAAATATAAAAAAAACCTCTGACCATTTTGTATATGAACATGATTTGTGTAAATGGATCTGCCTTTTGTATTAAAATGGAAACACCGGCATGTATTTTGTGCAGATGGAAAAGAATTGATTATTTGGTCTCGCCTAGAAGGCATAAGTTACTGATTGCAGATTTTCAAGATAATGGGTCAGATAACACTAGAGGAAAGTGATTATATATGGTCATTAATGGTGATGCTGAGCACTCTGGATAATGGCCGCTGCTATTGAAGGGCTCAGACTGAGTTTTGCCTCCTCGTGTAGTGCCGTGTGCTCCTGTGTCGTTGGCTCTTCAGCCACTTCAGATTTAATTATGTTATCTCGTTATAGATCACTCAGCCGTCCTTGTCCCACTGTGTCAGTTTTCCTTTCATCTGCCCCGAGACTACAGGATCATTTTTATGACTATGAAAATTGTGACTCTGGCTGGAGTTTATGGCACTGACTTTTATGCAAACACAATATTCTACCATATAAATGGGTTTAGTGCGAGAGTTATGGGAACACAACACTTCTCCAAACAGGTGTTTCATGAACAGAACAAGAAAAACATGGGAATATGGAATGGGTAGGTATACTCAAAAGGAAGCTTAATGTACCCAGGGTTTCTTTCTTTCTTTCAATTAACTTTTTCCCAATGTATTCTGAATAGATTTAAAAAAAAAAAAAAAAAACATTTACGTTTATAAGGTATCATACTCCCCTCCCCCCTCGCTGGCAATCCAGACAATCCATCCGTGATATTAACTACATCTAATGCATTATTTCAACTTGTATGCAGTTATATACATTGCAGGATTCATTCATTTCTACCCATGAATGCACACACTGTATCTGCAACATAATAAAATGAAGTAGGACTGCCATAATACATGATAGCAATAATAATTGTACATACAAGGTGTGTCTATAGAGTAGATTACGTACAGTAGGTCTGTTTCCCAGTCCAACATACCCAGAGTTTCTTTGAATTAGCTGACTTGGCAAAACCGTAATCGGGCTTAACTATTATGACGGTGGTTATCGACTTGCTAAGTGTCAAAACTTTAAACATGACACAGCGTATTTAAAATCTTGCGTGAAGCAATCACACCAAAGCGTATTCATAAACTTAACAATTATGGGACTCGGGACTATCACTGTCCCATAATTCAGGGATAAGTGGATATGGACATGCAGGGCTGAAAAAGCTTGCATATGTACTGTATTCCCTCTGTTGAGAACCTGTATCTTTAATATTGCGTATCCTTGGAGAAAGCCCACAGATTTTGTTGGTCTCTAACTATTCTTGCCCTGTGAAGAGATCCCCTCACTATCCGCACCTAGCTTTATGTAATATATTCCAGGAATAAAGATGCTTTTTCCAAAGACGAGGGGTTGTTTGGTCAAAGGATGGTGCTTTTGTATGGTTTAATCCATTAGCTTGAACATAACCTACCCGTAACATAACATAACAACTGGACCAGGATCCTGTTTCACGAAGCAGGATTACTGAGTTAGCTGGATAACTGCACTGTAAAACCTGGAACCCTCCCAAATCTGAACCATGGACTGAAGTAAAAAAAGCTGTTCTGGGTTTTACTTATCCAGCTGACTCGGTAATCCTGCCTCCTGAAATACCCCCCAGATGTGATGTGCAGTCTAAGTGACCGTGGCGATATATCCCGATTAAAAGGAAGTCCGCTTTGTGATATGGAAAAGTATTAAAAGTATAAAAGAGTTTTCTAACTCCATAATTGACTTTATAGTACACCAACCAGGATTTTTTCTTGTGAGAATACTGAAGTTAAACAACTTCTGTAAGCTATAACAAAACTTTGTTGATGGTGATATCACACAGCTTGACCGTTACTCTGTGCAAATCAGAGTTTCTTCTCTTCTTTCTCCAAATTGATGGAGAGAGCCTACTAAAAACAATTGCACTGATAAAATATGAAAGTTATCTACTGGACCAAATTTTTAAAAAGAAGTTCTTAGTACTGTCTTGTGATGTTTTAGCTATTATAAACAGTTCACTCTCCACTAGGATATTTCCTGCCAGCCTTGAAATAGGTATTGTTAAAACTTTTACTCTAAAGGTCTAATCTAGATCTGATCTATTTTAACTCATTTTAGAGAAAATTCAAACCATAGATTACAGAATTCCTGAGACGTTCCAGTGTTGATTCCATATATATCACGACGGAAAAGCTGCTCTAATCAAGGTGGTTAACTACTTACAGCTTAATGCAGATGCTGGCTGCCATAGTGGTCTGACTCTTGTGGACCTAAGCCCTGCTGTTGATACAGTGGACCACAAAATGTTGCTAAAACGGCTTAAAAAGATTTGGCTACCTGGAACCATCTTAAAATGTTTTGAGTCTTATTTTACAAATAAAAAACATTTTGTTGCCCTTGGTCAGACTGTCAAAAAAAAGTCAGTATTAGTTGTGGTGTTCCACCTCTATGCATCAATTTATCGCATTTCAAACATCACGATACAAATGCATGTGACATGTATGAATCATTTCGTATTGTGATGAATCTTTCGTTCACTTGGCAAAAATTATTTTGGCTGATTGAAGCACTGAAGTTAATTAGGAAAGTAACTTCAGGGGAGAGGAAAACTTTTAACGTATTCTCTAAGTTGTATGGGTGTCAAAACATAAATTTTCTCAGTTTTTTTTCATAAGACAGGTGTCATAGTCATTATTTTGAGTGACAGATCGGGGGACTCACTCCAAATGCACTGTGAGCACATCATTTGAGAAACATTTGCATCCTCGTTAAAATGCTAATTGGCGGTGTGTTAAAGTTATTGCTCTCTCCTTTTGAATGCACTTCATCTTCTTTTATTGTTGTTTCAATCCGAGCACAGTGCGTATGTAGTCCCATGCTTGATTAGCACTCTTGGTGAGCAGTAAATTTTATGGATGAATGGGCATCTCTTTTTTCACTTTACTCATGGCCAGGTGAGTCACGCGGTTTGTATTTACCTCAAAATAATCAATTTGTTTACTGTAAACTGTATTTTCCATCGAGCATAATATTGTAGAATAGCACAACTTAAACCCTCACTTCTAGATGTTCTGGTGTGGTTTCTAATTTGTGCCTTAAGCACCTACTTAAGGCACAAATGTTTTCAGCATTCTTTTCAACATTTCTGGCTTGACAGACTGAGAACAGAAGGGTACATAACCTTTTCTGGGTTGAAGAATGTCAGCTGTAGCTTTCTGAACCATGGGATTGCTCTGTGGACCAGATAAAAATGCATTGTGATTGTCCACTTGTGACTGATTCACTTTCATAATCGAGCTGAAATCTGCCACAGTTCTTTGTTGTACAACTGGCAGCCTGTTGAGAATATGTTGGAACAGGCAGGGCATTCATATGCATGCAAATGATATTGTGTCCATTGATAGATGGAGTGTTTTCTTCTGATAAACATATACAACTCTGTGTCTTTTAAGCTTATTTATATACTTGAGGAGGGCGGGGAGGGAAAGGGGTGTCAGAGTTAATTAACCAATCATCATTGGTAGGGAGACAAATGCAATGCAGGATCAATACAGATTGGACGTTGCAATGCTGATCAGTGCATTGAATGCCTTCCTGTCAGCATATTTCCTGCATCTCCTCACCCTTTGGATTTGAGAACTAAGGACCATCCAGGGTTATTACAGGCACTGTCTCCATGGACCAGGCCGAGAACTCATTTTCTAAAACAGCAATCATTCCTGCTTTTCATCTCATTAGCTTTCTCCTTGTTACCAATCCTTCATCAGGACTGCTGAGTCACTTTCCATATCCCACCCGCATTCCTCTGACCCCTGTGTTTACATTCCAAGTCAACGGTCACACTTCCAAATCAACTGTCTTCTCCGGTCAGTCACCTGTCACTGCCGTTACCACATGTTAACTGGCCACACCCCAAAAGTCGCCTGGGATTTGTGCTCCTGACTCCTGGCACCAACTTCAATAGTGCTGGTCCCTTCGTACCTCGTCAACTGGCACTGCCCCTATGTAAACTGCGTCTCAGCCCCACCCTCTGCTCATGTTTCCCTGGGTTACAGAGCCTTATATCCCACAGATATCTCTAAACGATGTCCAAAGCAAAGGTCATGTCTCTTGGAAGCAGACTGTCAGTGAATGGAGTGAGTGACATGGCCATTCACTGGGGGTAGGTTATGGATTTAAAGGTTGTCTGGACTGAATGCTTGCTAGGGAAACAGCTGTTGACCTACAGCTCACTTTAAAGGGGCGCTTGGGAATACAGTGATGACTTGCTGACTGAGTAGACCATGGAGCAACTGAATCACATTACGCCTTTATTGCTTTTATGAATTATGGCTTTTGTGTTAGACAACAGTATATATCTGCTTCCTCCAGTTCAGTTTCCAAAGGACCACGGGGAAAGACCTCAGTTGTCTTATCAAGCTGATAAAATAACCCTCAAAACCTACAGCTGCGGAGGGCACTGTTTAAATAATGATCTACTTGCGCTGTGTACAGCCTTTAGTCAGTTCTATTAACTGTGTGACCATCAGTCATTTAAGCTTTTCTTATTTCCATTGCTTATAAATGTTCTCCTCTGCTTGGTGATAGCTTCTAAAATAATATGAAAGACACAGTTTTTCCTCTAATGGTTGTGCAAACCAAGTGTCACTCCTGTTTAAGTTAATTTTCTCTGCATAAAATAGTTCATTTTCCCACAATAGTTTGTTGTGTCAGGCAGCTTTTCTCTACCTCGTCTTTCCTTGCTTTTCTTTGTTCTTTCATAGATCCTGCGGTGAAAGCAACACATTGTTCTGTTTTTAGACTTTGTCCTCTGAGCCTAGAACATTGTGACTTACTTTAAAACAATTTTTGCTATTATTTTGAAAGCCTATCTGAGACAGACCTACTGTAAAGCTGTAAGTTGTGGTCTGATTTGGAGGTCAGTGGAGGTCAGTGACTGAACAGAGAGAGAGAGAAGAAAAATACTCCAAGGAAGAGCCATTGTGTGGAGTTGTTTTGAGACTGAACTTCTAATTCAGTAAATGACATGAGAGTGAAGAGTGGAGTGCACTGTAAACAAGAACGTAAATGTACATAATAAGAGACAGGCCCTTCAGCCTATCTGGGCTTGTAATTCACTTACAGTATTAACAAGCAAAACTCTGTGTGAAGCCAGGCCATGAGCAGCAGTATCTGTGGCTTACTTGATGTAACAGGGTGTTCCACACACAAAGCACTGCGGCATACATCCACCAAAGTGATTTTCCTTCACTGAGCATTAAAATGATTCTCAAGTGTCTGTGGATTATTGGCACAGCACCACTGAAGAATGAAAGGATGTTGGAGCCCCAGTGATGTCAGATAAGCAGATGCTGGGTAATTAGAAAAAAAGTGCAATTCACAGTCACATTTCACTTGTGTCTGACTGTATATGCAGAGTGCAAATGGCAATTTTCTTTCCCTTTAATTATCGGTTTTTGACAATACACACCTGCAGCAATATCCACAGAATAAGCACCACGATTTTACCTTCCATGCCAGATAGGATAACGAAATGGTTGATTTTAAATGTCATATCACTTATTCTGTTCAATTTAATTTTTATTTTTACAGAGACACTGCCACAATTATGCTTTTTATGAACTTATGCTTCATATTCTACATTTTAAAAATTCCAGGTTAAAACACTTAACAATGCTGAAAATCAGACACTTCCATGTACAGTATGAGACATTTTCTTTTCACTCACACTTATCTTTAGCAGTGATAGTGTAATTGTACAGACTCCTGGGGCTTATTAAACAGGCAGACTGGCCAGGTACATTTTGAATGTTCCTGTTTCTGTTCCTGTTGAACAGGAAGTTCACTATGAACAGCTAATGTCTGCAACATGCGGTGGTAACATTGGCTCTGTTAGATTAGTGGTGGGGTGTGTTGCAGAGTGGAGTTAAAGCATGTAACTGTCCACAGTATAAAGGACATTGTTAGTTTCATTCTCTCCCTCCCTCTCATTCATCATTCCTGTATTGTTTTGTAACATGACCTTCAGTTATAGTCCTGCTTCCATTTTTGAATGCTCACATGCAGCTTCGGTGCCCTTGAATACACCACTAGCCTTCTATTTCAACCCGTTTAACAAGTTTACTTAACTGTTCCGCCGCCATAGTAAGAAATCTGTAATGGCTGCTGTAGTCCGTGATTTTAATTGTGGTCTCTGCAGACAATAAACAGACAAAATGAGGAGCCTTGGCGATTTTTTCAGAAAAAGATATTGCTATACTCCTATCATGCTCAATGACATGCCATGTCTCTGTCCAACTGGAAAAGAGCTATTGGGAATAGACTCATCACTTCAGGCTTATTCAGTTTGAACTTCAGTTTTGTTTGTAGCAGCCAGGTTTTTGTATTTGAAAGTTTTTTATATTTTTTCTATGACAGGAACATAACTTTTTCACTCGAGCAATACTTTAAGTTTGCAGCTTCAACCACACATTTTTACCCCGTTGCAAGCAGTGCGGCGCTCTTATTCATGACATGACACCCAATTTTGCTTTTAGTGGTTTTGTTTTACACCTGAGCTAAAAGCAGAGCGTTTCTCACCACTGTAATACAGGATTCATAAAGAATACCACTTGCCCTTGGACAGAATGGCAAATCAGGTTCTGGGACCAATTAAACAGCCTGTTCTTTCAATGTCCAAGACACTCGGCGATAATTACAGATTTGCTTTTTGAATAATCCCATTAAAGACTCAGCATGTTCCCCTTTATTGCATTCTGAAGATAATGTCATTATAATGGCCAACCAGTTCTTATATTTAGAATAGTGTAATATACTCTACGGCCTGTTGCCGCATAGCACCAATAAGTCAGAATGAAGCTCAGCAGTCAGGACTTCTAGAGTTGGTCGAGACCTGCTCACTGTATTTGCCCTTTGGAGGTGATAATGGCAGGCAGAACACATTTGATTCTGTGCTTTTTATTGCCAATCCTGTTTCCTTTGGAAGAAATCCCACATGCCCCCAACCCCCAGTGCCTAAACTCATTAGACAGTAATAAGGACTAAGGATGTCCGTTACGATTCCGGCTTTTCTGCCTCTTCTGCTGGAAGGAATCACTGTGCATTCGCTGAAAAAACAAACAAACAACAGAAACAAAAAAACAAAACAAAACCCGAAGCTTTACATTTCACTGGCCGCTCCAGTCTGCCTTGGATGCAAGCCAAGGTTGCATGGTCCCATGAGATGCATTACACTGATTTGAAATTATTTGCTTGACTTCATTAAAAGAAGTCATTGAGTCTTTTGTTTCACTCTGGGCCTTGCATAAAATACGTTCAGTTTATTAGCCCGTTATTTATACTCTGTCTAATATAGGGTGTGAACTGGGCCAGTGCACAGCCACAGTGGGTAGTACATTCCGTATAATTAGAATGTAAGCCTTGTGAACATGCACATCCTAAGCTACACAATTTGTCCCTGAAACCTGCGCTTCTGCTATTGGAGGGAAATAAATAACAAAATAAATAAAAACAATGAATGATAATAATAAAACTTTTTTTTTCACATGCAGAAAGCTCCAGGAGAAGCTCAGGCTGTTTTCTGCCCTTCTGTGCCGGTTCGAATGCTTAAGAGCACAACATTGGAAACCCGTACATTCACCCGGGCTTCTCTCAAAACAGAATCGTGATCTTCCTTCTGAAAGGCGGACTGAAACGCATTTGGCAGTGAGCCTTCTAACCGTCACACGTGTGGGATTTTTTCTGTTTGACCAAAAAACATTTGCGCAAACATTTTAACATGTAAACAGAACAGATATGAACTACGTGTTCCAGTGCATTCTGTATGTATAATAACGTGTTAAACAACAGCCTGTGAAAGTAGCATGTATAAGAAACAAAGTATAAACGGTGTGTGCATGTTACGAGTGCATAATACATGCAAAAAATGTATAAACAGACATATGCAACATGTGCATATGCAACAAGTATAAACACCATTGGCAAAGTGTGCATAAGCAACATTTGTACAATGAATTTACAATGATATGCGCAAACAGTTTGTATAAACAGACTGTGTAAGCAACATTTATGTAAAGCGTGTATAATATTTAAACAGTGTATATGAATGTACTGTTTATATACAGCATGTACAGTAATCTTGTAAGCAACATGTATAAACACAAGTATTAACAGCATGCACACAACATTAATATTTGAACAACATACACATGCATGCATGGAAAGCAAATAACCCACACACATCATTAGGCTATGTTCACCGTCCCGTTAGCAGGGGTTGTACTATGTCAAGTATCATTATTCACTAGGGATATTTGCTTCCAGCTAGAGCTGCTGGAATGTATACATACATCCTTTATTGACCATTTTGACCAATCGGGGACAAGCTCAGTACCTGGTCATCTCTCACTCGCCTAGTCGATTTTCCGATTTAACCGTGACTAGCAGTGGGGTGGGGCAAGAGGGAAATGGAGGGAAGGGGTGAGAGACAGAAATGTGGAAAGAGAGGAAGGATGTTGTGAAGAGAGATGAAATGAAGAGAGTTGGCGGAGGGAGAGAACGTCAATGTTGTATATGCACGAGTGGAAATTGTTGGAGAGCAAAACTCTTTCTGAATCTTTTTGAAGAGTTTCATGAAATAATTCTCTGTAACCGATATAGAAAATGAACATGTCTGCCAGTGTTTGATGTGGGATTTGGCTTGATTAAAATAAATGCCATATTTACGCTGACCTTACTGTCATTTGAAATGCTTGGAGATAACGCTCCGTGCCAAAGAATGCATTCCCTGTTCAGTTACTCCAGCTTTTTCCTGACAGGTTGGGCTTACATAGGTGCTGAACATCTTAACAGCTTCATTCTGTGTGAAAAAAGTCAATGACCTGCTAGCATGAAAAGGATTTCATGGACTGAAATATCAGATTCGGTGTTCCACGTAATGCTTTGTTTGTAGCATGAAATAGTACTTTTTGCACTTAGCTTAACTGATCAAAATTATTATTTTTTGTAATGTGCTTTCATGTAATTACCAAATATTCTGTGGTTCGTGTCTGTACCTGTGGTATAGATAAGATTAAGCTCAAAGTCCATGGATTTCTTTCCCTTCACATTTGACATTGGTAATCCTCCCAGGACTTTCATGTTGCCAGTCACGGTGTCCTTATTTGGGATCATGTTTGGATTGTATGCGGCTCTCTTGGCTCCCTTAAAATTGAGCTGTAATTTCTCTGGTATGACTATTCAGTATCTTACTAAATAAATGAACATACCGTATGTCCTACCAAGTATGTATGTATATATACACACACACACACACACACACACACACACACAGTACACACACTTTGTATAAAGGTTGACAAAAGACCCGAGTCCGTCACAGACCATACACTGAATGCACACCGTCTGAGTGAAATCTGGCCGAAAAACTACCAGGCCACAGTTTTAATGGAAGTTCGGTGCTTTTGTGCAGTTTACTTCATCAACCGTGTAAATCTTCTTCAACCAGTGTTCCTCTAATCCTGAATGTTACATTCAGCAGTAGCCACAAGTTTTCCCCCCCACATGTAGTCAAGAACACCAGGATTGTCGTAAATGATGCTCTCCAAAGGCCCATTAATGATCTGTGTGGTAATCAGTTATCACTACAGAACATTTATAACATTAGGGGAACATTAGTGCTCTCACCTCTACTGCGGGCTAAAATATCTCTACCTGTCAGCAGCTCTGGTTTGCAGTAATTACTTTTAATTACTGCATACTTCATTTGTACGGATAACAAAGTTAGCCTAAATGTTAGCCATAATTATGTAAAGTAGACGTTCATCAGGACAGCCAAAGTTATGGACTTTGCTATTGCCGAGCCTTAATGCCTCCTAAATCATCTGTAATGGTTACAATTTAATGTGTGTGACAGGAGGCGCTTTGTTTTCCTGTTGATTTTTTATTTTTTTACCTCATAATCTACTGACATTCATATAAATTTAGTGGCAGATGCACCAATATTTTTCACATTAAGGCGAAGCAATAAAAGATGTCATTAATCCTGTTTTGTAATTTCCACAAAAATGCCCCAAATCCTCTTCATTTTGAAAGGTAAAGGAAAAGGTGTTTTATTCGTGCAGTTATTCCTTAAAAGGTGATCTCTCAGTGTCGTCAATAAAAGACTGATATATTAGAACAGTGGGGGAAAAGTGTTATGGCAACTAATTGTTAGCGAACAGAATTCATTCTGTGTTACATTTCAGAATGGAGAGATTTCCTGTACTACTCATATGCGTGTGTGTGTGTGAGAGAGAGAGAGATTTCAAAATAGTTCTTAATCTTTTTCAAAAGTGAACAGTAAAATGCTACCATCTGTTACCATGAGTTTTGCTGGAGGTATATTGACAGAAGTCCAAATTAGTTTTGCAGAAGAATCAGCTGTCATTAGAACTGTCACTCTTAGTTTAGTACAAAATATTGTCGCTTGTGTTTTTTTTTTTTTTTAACTCCTCAGTAGCCTTCAGTGTTTCTAAAAAGTTTCCAGTTTGTTTGCAGAGCAGTGATTGTGTCGACCATGGGAGGACATTCACCTTTTGAAGCATAACTGCCTTTTTGATCAATATAGCCACTTGTTAACCTTTACAATACAGTGCTACAGAATACTCTTTACATAGGTACTCAACCTTCACTGCAAAGGCCCATCCCATCACTGCAAAATCCTTTCACTTTAGGGAAGCCACACACACCCCCCAAAATGTCACTGCAGGAGCTCAGCTAGCATGTTGCGATCACTCACTTGCACCCAAATGACTGGAGGACAAGTGGGAAAATAGAGAGTGGCAAAGCAGCATGGCATGTTTTGTTATTTGTGTCTCTTTATAAGAACTCTGGTTCTTCAAGCTCATAGGAAATATCCCAAATGAACAAAGAAAGAAAAACAGGAATATAAATGAAAAGACTACAGTAAGAAAACAAGAACATACAAATATATAATGACAAGAACTGACTATTCAACTCATCTAGACTCAACATTTCCTGCAAGCTACAGAGTAGCACTGCATCAAGCCTGTACTTCAGCACTCTGGTGGTCTCTGCTTCTACACAGAGAACTGTCAATTAGGAGAACAGCTTGCCAGGCCATGGAGTAAAGAAATACTTCCTGATATCAGTGCAGAATTTACCTTGAGCCAATTTCCCCCCATGCTCTTTCTTTTGCTGACAGAATTCAACCTGAAAAAAACTTTTGTTGTACATTCAATCAGCATAACCATCACAAGTCCCTCTTGCCAGTAAGGAGAAGACCAGAAAGTGTGAAATTTGACATCTTAGATCATAAAATTAGCAAAAATGAATGGTTTTGCACTCTTTGATACAATTACACATACCGTATTAGTCAAATTTAAGCCTTATGGATCTCAAAAAACATTTTCTCTTACCTCCCAAAATAAACATTTTGTGTCCCACATGACTACACCCCACATCCCTCCATATACAGGTTGGACATAGGACAGACTAATGTTTTTTTTTAAATTTTTTATTTTTTTTTTTAATTCAGAGACACTTTCCAGATTAATAACCTTGTCAGTTTTAGAAATTATAAAACGTGTGCTGCTGATTTGCATTTTAATTAATTGTTTTTAAAGTAATAACATTTTGCTCTTCAGAGTAAGTAATTTAACTACAGTGTGGAGACTGGTTTATTTTGATTATAAAGCTCATTATTAAATGGGAAAAGAGTAGGTTTTAAATACATGCTTCAGATGGAGGCACACACATATAAGGCTGCCCCAATGGGGCTGCTCTGTGCACAGTGTATATTTGTGTATGGATAATAGTCTTTTCAAGTCCATAAAATGGTTGGATTGTTTATTTTTTTACCCCTCATTGCTTTGTTTGGACGCTTACAGACACGTTTGATCCTGTGTTGTGTTCTCTGTGGGACGTCTCCTGACAGATTGTGTACTGTACGAACGCTGGCTTTATCCTAACATGTCCTTTGAAGGCAGATTTGAAGGTATACCAATGTGTGTGTGTGTGTGTTTGAGTAGAGTGTTAGGATTAATTATGTAATTAATTAATTGAATAAGGGGGTAAATAACATTGAATTTGACCTATTTTGGCTAAAATGCTACATTTTTAAGGCTGAGCGCCTGACAAATAAATACAAAGGCATGAGCTGATGATGGACTGATTTCTCCAGGGCTGACCCTGACTGAATCAAAAGTGTATTTAAGAGCGTTTCATTCCTGTAATGGGAAGAGTTAGTTTAAACATGGACATCTTTTCTTCACCCCCAAAGCAGCCGATAAGAGAAGGTGTGTAACCTCTGGCTGATATCTCTCTGTAATCTTGTGTAAAAGTACAATCAGACCAACCCACCCCCCCTTTTTTTTCTGTGCAACTATGCAAAACTAGGATGTTTCTGTCTCTCAAATGTGCATAATAACTCATTCATGATTACGTTTTCGCTGGACTAGTCCAATGCTTTACTGTAAGAAAGCCTAAGCTCTGTTTTATATACTCTCTGATTAGTCTAGTCTGCACAGTGTGAGGATTTTCTCTAAAACAAGAAAACATGTATCACCTATTACCTTCCCATGGCGCTGACTGCCCATTAAATAACAAACAATTCTGCTCCCTACCACCAAGTAACATATTTGAGTGAGCTGCTCGTCCTTTGTAATCCTGTTAGTCCCTTCTGCAGGTGTGGATTACCTGCTCATAGTCTCAATGTAAAATCAAAAACTTAAAATGGCTTTTGGTCACAGGGCCTTGTAATGGAGAGGCTTGCTTCCTTGTGTATACAAATCAACAGTCACCTGCCAGTAATTAAATTTCTGGCTTTAAACCCATCTCCAAAATCAACAGCCTTCATTTTGGTTCCAAAAATGTTGTGGTTTTGCTTTGTTTACATGCAGTTTACTCCCCTGTGTCACCTTGGTGAGTGCAGTCATTAAATTCTTAAAGTCTCACATTAAATATGCAATACCCCTTCAACCAGACAGTCACAATATCAGGCTTAGGCACTCATATCACTGCTCTTTAGTGATACATTTTTGTAATAAATAGGATATTGGCTTGTTGATAAGTGGGGTAGTTTGTACCTTTGAGTTAATCTCAAAGTAAATTGAATAGGTACCTACCATCCATATATGAATGCCTTGTTCTAGTGTACTTGTGTTCTCCCCAATTCATGTGGGCCAGTTATCATGCTAACATGTGCATCCTTTGTAGTGCATACAGGCAGCTGCCACTTCTACCCACCAGCCCCCTCTGCTACCCACCAGCTGCACAGTTTTTGTGTCAGAGGACCGGAGGGGTTGCTATCAAGCAACTGAACCTCTCCCTCCCAGGGCAACGCTAAAGCCAATTATGCATGCACTCCCACCCCTACCCTCCTCTCCCCCCCCTCCTCCTCCTTCTCCTCCTCCTCCTGCTATCTGGCTTCACCTGACAGATGGGTGGCAGCTTGTTGCAGGCTGCCAGGTGTGTGGTCACTCTGTGGGCAGCTAAGAGGAGGAACAAGAGCAAGGAGAGGTCCAGCTTTATTTTTACCTGCGAACACAACAATCAGAAAACAACACAACAAAAGTGCAACCACATGATCTGAAATCCTCTAAGTTTATTTGGAACAAAAGCACAGCCAGCTTTTTTTTATTATTAATTTTCAAAATAGATTAAAAAAAAAACAAAAACACAATAAAATTTCACCTTATAAGAACCAGCTTTATAGTCTGAACGAATGCCTCCAGGCTGACACTGGTGTGGGGCCCAAATGTAACCTCCTCCAAGGGTCTTGGAGTGGTGCTGTCCATGGTCCTGTAGTGCTGTGTGAATGGGTCAGGCGCTGTCCGTAGTCCTGCAGTAATCATGAGCTTACAGAATGGATAATGCACTGCACACAGGGGCAGCGCTCTCTGTTTGTACAGCTGCTCTGTCCCCAGTCCACAGCTGTCTGTCAGGAATGCTGGGTATCGGTGTGTTTCCTGTTGGGGTGGGGGACAAATTCTGATGGACAGAGTCAAAAAAGTCAGTCGGTGCTTCCCAAGGTTTCACCGAATGTACAGCCTCAGTCATGTGACTGTGATCGCCCCTTTAACAATGCTATATTCAGTTCAACTTCATTAATTTTTATGATTATAATTTACTAATCATTCTTTTTACATCGGGGTTATTTTATATATTTAATTGTTTGGACCATAAACTATTCCCTAGCCCAGCCCCCTGGCTAGATCATTCAGCCACTTGTAGTGAGGATCTAAGAATGGAGCCTTTGATTGGTTCATCACTCAAAGCCGAGCTCTTTCGAGGATTCTATGTTCTCTGTCTAGATCCCTTTTGGGATTATGTCTAAGCCCTCGTTCTCATGCAGATGTGCCTGATGGACATGCAGCTCCTGATTTATGCTCATCTCAGTCCTCCTGTGGGAAATATGTATTGAATGCTGGAAGCTGGGATACTGTCATAATTACAACACGCTCCACCAAAACAAACTCTGAACCAGGTGCCATTTAAGAGATGGGCCATCCATATGTCAAATATAAGTGGTAGTATTTCAAGGGCCGTGATCTAAAAATGCTCAGCATCTGGACTGTAGCCAGGAGAGTCAGCTGAGGGATGACTTATGGCATAAACTGCTCTTAATTCAGTTTCTTCTTATGTAAAGATGCAGGGATAATTACATTATTGTGTTAAATATATCGATATGTTATAAATAGCAAATATGTTATTTGCTATGCTTATGTACTTATTCGTATGTTTGAACATATTTGTAAGTATGAGTTTGAACTTCCTGTCTCAAATGTCTATGCAGCAAATTTAGCTTCTTTTAAAAAAAATTTATAACAATGATCACTGCATTCTGTTTGTATCGCAGGCAGTGATTCACAGTCATGACTGGTTATGACAGGTGTTACATAGGGTTTATATCTCATGGTTTGTGTTACTGAAAAGTTGGCTTTACCATCTCAAATGATCATACAGATACTAAGCGCTGTGCTTGGGTTGCACAGGGGCAGATGACACTGCTATTTGTAAGATGGACCTTTTTCCTCATCTACACCTCGCTGTGTATCCTCTTGTCCTTTCCTTTCCCACTGATTGGGACTTGGAGATGGTAATAGCATTCTCACTTGAGAGGAGCAGTTCACACTACTGGCTGTGGACTGAAATAACTGCTGCTTCAGATCCAGGTGTGGGCAAATGAGAGCCAGAGATTACTTTTAATAATTCCTTTCTTGTAAAGCTGTAAATTGAGAAAGAAATGGCCCTTGGTTTTGGCTGCTGCAGCTGCTATTGCTGCTTGCAATGCAAGGCAGTATTTATTGTGCTTGATGAACGTTTATTTGAAGTTGGTGATTGATAGCAGTGGACCTACCAGCAGAACAGTAACCTTGTCCTGCCACAGTGAGTTCACAGTGAATGATGTTAAATCTAATGTAGACGGGCATACTATCAAACCCACGCATCCAGCTCTCTGACGCCCACGCATGCAAACACACGTGCTGACAACCTGCCCACACACACAGACACATACACGTACTTGTGGCACATGCATGTTATCGAACAATTAATTTTGTATTAAAGCCTGTCACTTTTAAAATCACTGTGAACGAAAATAAAACTTCTTTCTGTAAAATTAAATTAAATAAAAACATTTAAATGCTTCTATTTTTCAAGTACTGCTTATTTTGAAGATCTCACACTTAAAAATAAGCAGTGGACAATTTATATTAAACTAAGATAAAAAGTTTTCTGTATGAACACGCTTAATGCATTCCCATATCAAACTTATTCAGAAAGAAATATTTAGGACATTTTTGAGATATGGCAGTGCAAAAATGCATACATATACATAACATTACCATGTTTGCCTAAGCCACCCACAACATTTTCACACCTGCATATCAGAGAATCACCCCAGTCAGTGTTATTGAGTGTGAGAATATTCAGATTGCTCTGTTGAGACAGTGGTAAGGTAACAAAGACAACACAGAACTTTTGAATTATTAATCCACATTCTCTCTCTCTCTCTCTCTCTCTCTTTTAATATAACTTGAAATAATCTCAATTTTGTTGGTATTCTACTGGCAACAAAGCTTGATAATAGACACTTAAGTGTGAATTAGCATTTGGCTATCTAACCTTGGAGACTGAGTGGCAGAGACTGGAGGGGAGTGGTAATTGGCATGCACCACAGGAGGTCCAGTATCATCCAAATCCCACTGGTACTGGAGCCAATTGATGAAATGACCAGGACGGCCTAATTAAAGCTGCTCAGCTCAAATGCATTGATGTATTACATCTATTATGGCTCAGTTCGATAGGTCTGCCCTGCTAGGCCCCGCACAGTGACTGAAGCCCAACTAAACAAACTGAATAAATAATGTGCGAAGGCCAAAGGAAAAAAATAAGGGTGAATGTGGGGGTTGGGAATTGCCCAGACATGCTGTGACAAGCGAACATCCAGATTTATGGCTCTATAAACATACGCATGCGATGCATCCGGTTGTTGCAGTGAAGACGGGTGTTTTCTCCTCAGTCTGTCCACCAGATCACACGGCCTGTGCCAAAAAATAAATAAATAAATGTTGAAAGCTCATTCCTTACGACTAACATTCCCACCCCACATGATCACACAATCACCACCACAACTACTGTAAACACCACCAACCCCAAATTCCATTGGGGCTAATCACAAACGCCTCCAGTTCTGAATGTTTTTGTGTCTAACCCTTATCTGTTCCATTACTGACCCCCAATGTTTTTGTGGAGCAACCTCGCTCTTGCTAATGAAAATCATCACCTGAAATGATCCCTGGATTTGGGGACAGAAGCTTGTTTCTCTGGTTGTGTGCAATAACCAAACACCACCCACGTTCCACCATTGCCATGACCAGCACCACCCCTGAGTTATTCTCCACTGACAGGTTTTGAAGAGTGACCTTGACAATGTGATTTGGTGAGGGTTCACTCTTACTCTCGCTAATGAAATCAACCTGAAATGATCTCTGGTATCCTGAGGGTAGTAGGGGGGAGGGGGGTGGAGTGTGAGGGGGGCATGAATATGGGTGAGTTATGAACAGTGCAATGGAATGGCACCCATATTTACACCACGCTGCTATTTCATTTGGAGGAGGTCATAAATGGTCCCAAGTTATGCTGCTCAAAGACGCTGCTACATCCCAAACTGCTTTCTACACACATTCTTCTAATGCAAGCCACACAACCCGTAGCCAAAGTGGTTAAAAAAGACTTACGATTTAATAAAACCATTAATAATGGTTTATTTACCGACTTCTCAACAATGAATTAATGAATGGGTGAATTGCATGTTCTGTAGATGGTTTTGATGACAAACTGAAATTCGTAATTTAAATACTTTATTTCTCATGGGAAGGGGAAGCAGTACTAGCCGTCTTTTTATTGACATTTTGACTACATGGATGTATGATTGAGATTCATAGATGTTTATGACAAATTGGAATAAAGTCATTTGAATAGTTTTATTTACTCAAAAGAAAATGGCAGAGCAGCAAAAAGCTTCAGCAACCTCCCAAAAAATCTGCATTTTAATGGATACAGACATTTATGTTATTTACAGTTTTATTTAATCAGTCTGTTGGCCACAAAGGAAGACTAGAACAGTCACTCTAATGTATTTTCTCTCATTCTGTGACATCAGTCATAATTATGCTTATCCCAACAGTACAACAGCAAAAACACTACATTGGTATCAGGATATTAGAAATGCAGAGAAGAAACTCAGTACAGTAACACAAAGTATATCTGAAACCCATAGACCCATCAAGTTTGGGAAGATTGCAACTTTTTCATTAAATATTTTACTTTCTTCGTTCCTGCAAACTTTAAACACACTTTTATGCCTCAATTTTACATTCTAATTTGTTGGCTTTCTTTGGTCTTGATTCAGTCAATCTTTGTCCTTAATTTTGACAACAAAAAATGAAGTGTCTATTATTTCTTATTCACAAAACGTTTGGCTAACTAACTAAATAACTAACTCACTGACCAACTAACAAACTAACTAACAAAAAATGACTACACAAAACTAAATTTAAAAATTGAAGGATCCATTGCAGGTGCATGTACTCTTGAAGCCGGTGTCACGACAGGTTCCAGTCCAGCTTTGGGATGTGCACAGATCTTCCACTTGGGTCTGGCTACAAGGGAGATATGTAGGATAAGTCTGAAGGACATCTGTTGATGGGAAATAAAACTCCTTGGTTTATTTCGCAAACAGTGGGAGGCCAACTCAAACAGGTCTTAGTGATCAAGTGAAAAAAACGGGTGTCCCTGCCCCAAGCTGGTAGCTAAATGATAAGGCAGTGAGTTTATTGGTAGGTCACATGAGGAAGGGGACAGGCTCTTAATTATGTCTTGGTTGACCAGAAACGTTAATGGTGAATTTGACTTGGTGGAGGGTCAGCCCCATGGTCAGGAAGCCAGAGGCCACACACATTCCTGTGTATAGTTACTTTGTTACAGCAGTAAATCCAATCTCATTATGCATGCTTTTAATATTAGGAGATATATTGTCATATGGTCACCACAAGGCTTCCATACGGAATTGCTTTTGGCTTGATGTGTTCTGTGCACTCAGTTTGAAACTTTAAGTCACACCAAACACAGTGTGGCTAATTTTAGTAAGATGATAAAATATTCAGTGTAGCTTACACAAAGACTTCTGCCACCATCTAAAATCTTGCAATGTGTAAAAATGATCCCCCGTTCTTACTGTGAACAGAAGCAACAAACCTAGTTGTGTTTTTGGTCCAGTGATTTTGAGGATTTTCAGTTGAGTCTTCTCAGAGCTAGAGCATTGGGGATGGGCAAGTTTAAGAGACAGAAACGTCCAGACTGTCTTTTTAAGAACGCAAGCTTCAGTGTTTTTGAACAAAAGCTAACATTTGGCATAACATGGGTTTTAAACTGGTAATGGGGTAGCTGAATACACATGTCAGTTGTGGTTTTTAAATTGTACTGTACCTAGGCCTCATTGTTCTCTGAAGTAAATTTTTCACTCTGGCTTTGAGTCAAATTAGTGCATTGCCTATTGAAAGTCACCTGACCCCTATCTATCTATCTCTTAGAATATTGAGGTTTTCAGGTTTTCCTTCTAGCTAGGGCTTAATAATGAATCACACAGTGAGTTATTGCACAGTTGGGGGCCTTTAATTTTAAATGACAGTTAAATCCTTTGTTTTCACCCATCATCGTGTTGTTCAATCGCTCCAACGGAAAACAATATTTTCAAATGGCAGACTTTGCATTGTAAAGTCAGTAAATCCACTTGTCAACCCTAGTAGTGCAGCAGAAATATCTGTAGACATCAGTATATTGCTATTTTTGTTCCGTCTCATCAGTGTCTTGCATATAAACAATCAACACCACTTCTGCTGCAGTTGTCTCATCAGTCTGAAAGGCAAAAAGAGCCTTATTTCAATTTCTCAATCAATGTTTCTCATAGCTTCATCTCGTTAACCCATCCTTCACCCTTTAATTGGACAGTGGCACTGTTATTTTCTGTAACTGTGAGCGGAGCTTCTGTTTTTTCGCTATTTCAATGCATGGTGGATTCATTCATTTTTAAATACGGAATATTGCTTTTCTGTCTATAAGGACTGTGAGGAATGTATACCTTCTTATGTGCATACTGTGCCTGGTCATGTTTCCCATCCTTCACCCTGCTGTGATATAACAAAGGAATCTCAGTTTATACCTGCTGTTTGCTCTCTCACTCTGTTATGCCCCCCTGTGGACAACTGTGTCTTCAGGAATTCAGTTGGCTGGACTAATAAACCATCTGATGCCCTGTCAGATTCTGAGCCTGCTGTCATTAGGCAAGTCCTTCTGAGAATGAGGTTATCTGGTCAGACAGGCTAACATGACTGGCAAATAGATTGGGGAATATTGTTCTGTGGGGACAGGGATCTGCAACAGCATGTCATCTCTGTGTACTTAGAGTCAGGAAGTGTTTGGGGAGTTTAGCTTGTGCCCCCAAGGTGCCTGTTCAGTTTATCTGTATTTCCTTATCAAATTGTACCTTTGTCTATTATTATCATAAATTGTTTGCTGTTTTAATATTCCCAATCCTTACTCATTTAAGACAGCTGGTGGAGTATCACACTTCTTTGCAAGGTGGTAACCACAATAAACATTGGGGGATGGGGGGATGTGAACCCCTCCAATATTCAGAGAAGATGAAATCCCCTCCATTACTTTGGCAAATTTTTATTAATTTATTTAGTTGTTTGTTTATGAATGGTCATGCTAGCCCATGGAATGCTGTGTCTTTGGAACTCAGGACATTTAAAAATCTGCATTTTATGCAAATTCACTTGTGTTCTAATGAAAATAACAAATTTTCCATAATATGTCAACAAAATAATAATAAAATAAATATACATGTATATCCTTCAAAATTTTATTATGACACTTATAACAGAAGCGGGATGAAACACCAGTATTGGGGAGATGAAATAAGCTAAAAAAAAATGTTTTGGTCTTCTGAAGACAGATTTTTTGCCACACAGGCTAATAATATAAAAACCTTAAGAGCAATTTCTGTGTTAATTCTCTTATGTTGACCAAGCTAGCTGCACATTCGTACACGCGAACATGCACACAGGCATAAACGCAGACAGACAACACATGTGCATGTGCACAGACAGGCATGCGGACACAAAACAGGGTAGACTCCCATCTCATTTCACCATAGTAATCAAAGCTTAATTTATACCCCTGAGTTTTCTGACCTTGGGTCAGTTTGCTGTTTAAAAGAAATATGGTTGGAGCTTTGATTAGAGGGGGATAAGCTCATTCTGGATCAGTACCAGAGGGCCTACCTGAAAGTACACTCATCTGAAATGTCATTTAAGTGGACAAGTTTACAAGGAAACAACAAAGAGGAGATGGGCGCTCCAGGCAGGATATAGGACTGAACAGATCAGGGTCAAATAATTATATCACCTATCCTTTAACCCTTTTAGACACAGGTAGAATTCCTGCAGATTTCAGACAAATATCTTCATCAATATTCAGAATAAAATGACTCTTTTTGCAAAACTAGTGGTTTGGTTAGTTTTGTTTTGATCTGCTGGTGTGTTTTCAAACCCAAGAAAATCGGCAGGCTTAAATCCATTGTGGTCCTCTAACATTCAAACATAGACATGACAAAACATCCAATACAATACAGTTAATGCAATACAACCTGATTTGACAGAACAGTACATTCTCCTCTGGACAGACAGCATACTGGCTGAATGGCAGAACCCAGTGACTTTCATCATGACACTGCCAGAGGATGTCTCCTTTCCAACAAGTCAGTTCGTCAAATTTCTGTCCTGCTTGAGCTGCCCCGGTCAACTGTAAGTGCTGTTATTGTAAAGTAGAAATGTCTAGGAGCAATAACAGCTCAGCCACGAAGGGATAGGCCACACAAGCTCACAGAACGGGACCGCAGAGTGCTAAAGCACAGTGCGTAAAAATCCTTTGTCCTTGGTTGTAACACATACTACCGAGTTCCAGACTGGCTCTGGAAGCGAGGTCAGCACAAGAACTGTTTGTTGGGAGCTTCATGAAATGGGTTTCCATGGATGAGTGAATTGGAACACTGCAAGCCAGGCATTATCGCCCAAAATTAGTGCCCAACCTCACTAATGCTCTTGTGGCTGAATGGAAGTGAATCCCCGCAGCCATGTTCCAAAATCTAGTGGAAAGCCTTCCCAGAAGAGTGGAGGCTATTATTGCAGCAATGGAGGGACCAACTCCATATTAATGCCCATGGTTTGGGAATGAGATGATCAACAAGCACATATGGGTATGATGTTTGGGTGTCCACATACTTTTGGACATCTAATGAATTTTTGAAATCATTTTGGTATAATGTTTTTCTATTTATTTTTGTAGTTACAGAACTTAGGGGAAAAAAACGCACGCACACACACATACACAGCCTTCTGGTTGGTTAATGCAACAGAAGCTCTAGTCCTTGCTATTCTAGTTTCCAGTTCAGACTGTGCCAGTGCTGACTGCATCTGCAAATCTCATAGGGGGTTACCATGGCAGCTATGCACTAGAGAGGATGGGTTTCAGTTGGCAGGGAAGCCGCTGCTTCACTCTGCATTAGCACCATCTCTGGTTGATTGGCTCGTCTCATAAATAGTAATAAGAGGTTAGATAATAATCATTTTATTCAATAAAACAACAACAACAACAATAATAGTTCTTGTTGTTGCTGTTATTATTATTATTACTACACACTGTTTTAAAATTTCAAATGAACAATATAATGACATTAGTACATTAGGACACTGTTGTTCTGTAGGCTAGCCCCCTATGTCTGTTGATTTTCAGTTCAATGCGTCAGTCCTCTGATGACGACAGTGCCAGCACACGAAACAAAAATGAGGGAAATACACAGTAATAACCCCTGGTACATTCTGCGTCAGAATTTGTATTTATTTGTCAGTTAATGGAGAAAGTTTGGGATCATCGAAGTCTGGGCTGAGCTGTGCATTTGTCTCCAGTGATCTCCGAGATAGATTGTTTACTAAACCGTTCCGAGGTGCATTCAAATTGGTAAGTAAAAAAGTTACAAGTTTTTCAAACTTTTTTCTGTTTTCTTTGTGTTCATACAGAATTGCAAACATCAGCGAACATTTTAAAAACGGTGCATTGGGAAAGTGAATGTCAGATGTGGAAATGTGTTTGGCAGTTTGCCTGATATGAACGCACCTCAGATGACAGTTGATTTAGACTTTGTTTAGTCATTGCTCAGAGATGCAGAATCCAGAAGAATTTAATTTGAGGTTAATCATTGGCTAATGAAATTAAGTATGATTCTAAAACTAATTTTGACTGGACAGAAGTAATGTGTCCTGCCCTGTCAGGTAACAGATTATTATTGGGCATCTTTACTTTTGTCAGATGCATAGCAACCAGTTTCAGCTCCGGCAGACCACAGAAAAAAAGGCTGTTACTTTTTACACAAATGCAGATAAGAGATGTCTTCTATGAGGTAGAACTTAATAATTTAACATACACTAGACCTACATTAAAAACTAGTTGGCCAAGATATCAATGCAGACTAAGAGTACTGTTCTGTTATGTCCAGATTAGAAAGGCATGATGATCTCTCAAACTGTCTCAAACTATCTGTGATGGCAGTTTGCATCATGGTTAGGCTGACGCATTGCCCATTGGCCCAAACCCTAACTGAAATGGGAGATTATTGAGTCTGCTGTATGGAGATTCCAGCTCTAGAGCCTTCCAATCAGATATTTAAAAAAATAAGTACGTGTAAAACCACATGCTCGGGCTTCTATGAAAGACATGAGTGAGTCTGGGGAACTCACCTTTATACTCATAAAGATCCCAAACCTCTTTTCTGTTGAACCTGGCCTAGTTCTTGGATCCTGGGTTCAATCCACATTTGTCCTTAACTTGGTTCACATTTATTTTTCATACTGTTTGGCAAGTTAAGCAATCGATAAAAATACCTGGAAGGAAATAACATTAACATTTGTGTGTAAATGTGAGTCAGCCGCATAAGATGATGACTGAATTGAGGCCCTTGTGTTTAGCGAACCGCCTGCCGCCCGTTAGTTTCCTGTCCCCCGAACCTGCTAAAGGATGTGCAGTTTTGACATTTGATGTTGTATTGATGCTACTCATATTTCTGAAAAGCTTCATGATTTCAACCTCAGGTGCTCCTCCTTCAAAACCTGTCACAGATTTGAAGTATTCCATTGGTTTGGAAGAGTAGCAGCCAGGCATCGGATATTCCCCCTCCCAGAGGGATAGCTGCCACCTGGTACAGAAAGCAGCACATGCTGTAACAATGCCTGATAGACTTTGCTTCACTGAGGTATAAAACAACTCAAAGGGACAATTTTCATAATTGACATGGTAAAGCATGCATATCTACCTAAGCTACCTCTTTTAATGTACTGTAAAATTGTAATACTGCCTTGGCGAAACAACCATAATTCTTGCTTGCCACTCTTTAGCAAATTAATTTCAGATTCATTCCTATTCAGAGGCATTCAAATGAAACCTAATCATAATATTGGAAAGCTCTCAGCATGCAAATACTTAATAAATCTTCAGTCCTCTGTTTTCTTTGGAACATTTTTACGGCACAGAATAAAGTCTGATTTTTGCTCTGGTGTGTCTCTTGAGATGAAACTTTTTTATCAACAGAATTTATTTACACAATTCTTTGTAGCTTCTGGTTTGCCTGCCTGATTCTAAATCAAATCTGTTGTTGTTCTGAATACTGTAGCAGTGTGACTTCCTGAAACCGTTCAGCTAGTCTGTATGCATGCGAGTGCTTGTTTTGTTTTTCTGTGTGCAGGATAGGCTGCGTACATATAATGACTGTGTGTGTGCATGTGTGTGTGTGTGTGCGTGCGCGTGCATTTGTGGTCTTTGGCCTGTGTGTCTACTGTGTGCAAACTAGCCTGTGTGCATGTTGTGTCTATGTAGAGTGTGCGTGCTTGTGTATATTTTGGGTGTCCTTGTCTGAATAGTGTGCTCTATCTTTGATGGTCATTTAAACACAAAATCTGGGCACAACCTCTTGAGGCCACAATAAATGTAAGCACTTATGTTTCCTGCCAGTTACTGTACATTGTGGAAAATCCTCCACTTCCTTAGTGTAATCTGTCACCATTGGTTTAGCTGGTAATGCTAGAAGTTCCAAGTGAGTTTTATTTATATTTAAATAAAACCAATTTTATTTGTTCATAGCTGAGAATATACACAAGTAACAATGCAGTTTAGATGAAATTTCCATCCAAAAAGTTGCTATTTAGCTCAACACAGTACATAATTCCATTATCATTAGCCTCTTTTCTCTTTGAAACATCAACATTTTCCCCAATTGATATTCATGTTGACACTGATAGGGTGATTCTCCTGTCAAACTTGATATTCCTGCAGTTGGAGAGTGAAGCATGTTTACTGAGGTCAGCCACTGAATCTCCATTGAACTGCATGCGATCGCTGACATTTGCTCAAGTATTTGTCTCCATCAATCCTGGAGAGCCTTGCATGCCCTTTGGAAATGTCAGACCCAGCATTGCAAGATGTCATGTTGAGGGCTTATAACATACTGAACAAATTTAGAAGTCTGAAACAAAATAGAGCTTATTGTTTTGATAAAGAAGCATTTTCAATCAACCAACTTGTTTTGGTAGCAAGCTTTCATTTTGAGCTTATAATATTTTGCAAAGTTCTAAATTTAATTACGATATTATAAAGCTGCATCAGCTGCATCCATTAAAACATGCAATGATTCATGATGCTGCATCCAACTACACTCTAGCTACATAGCTAGGATCTAGCTAGCTATGTTCAACAGGTTAACATTTGGATAGAAATGACTGTCCATTAGTCAGCATTATATATATGCCAGCATTACTACTACTTTCGCAAATGCACTTAACGTACCTGGTTTATATGAGTTATAATCTGTAGATGAGATGTACTAAAACTGTTGTGTCATACTTATGAATATTGTTTAAAAGGAAAAATAAATAAATAAATAAAACACAGCCATAGCTGCTAATTTGAAGCTACTCTCATGTCAACTTCACGCAAGTACCACCCTCTGTTGAACATAGTATTCTGTAGATATTTGAGAGGCTCTTAACACGTGTGGCTGTAACATTAGCCACACCAGCCCTTCTTGGATAAGATTGGACATCCCTGCTTTATATGGATGCATTATCTTTTCACTGCAGTAATACTCAATTCTGGTCCTGGAGAGCCACAGAGTCTGCTGTTTTTTGTTTTTTTTCTTAAGATCAGAGACCGATTCTGACCCAAAAAACCAGGTGAACTGCATTAAATGTGTAATTAACTGCTTTAACTGATCAATTGTTGTGCTTCTGAAGAGAACTTCTGAACTCTCAATCACGGTTGATGGCACCACAGTGACTGCCTCTCACTCTGCAAAGAGCCTGGGGGTGGTCCTGGATGACCAGCTGGACCTCAAGGAGCACATCAAGGCAACATCACGGTCCTGCAGATTCCTCCTATACAACATCAGGAGGATTCGACCATACCTGACGACGCACTCCACCCAGCTGCTCGTCCAGGCTACGGTGACCTCTCGCCTTGATTATTGCAACTCTCTCCTTGCAAACCTGCCAGCTTGTGCCATACAGCCACTACAGATGATTCAGAATGCCGCTGCCCGACTCATCTACAACCTCCCCAAATTCTCCCACGTCACTCCCCTGCTGCGATCACTTCACTGGCTACCGGTCGCTGCCAGGATCCGATTCAAAGCCCTGACCCTTGCCTACACTGCCGCCAACAGGACAGCCCCTATCTACTTGCAGGACATGACTCAATTCTATGTGCCTGCTCGACCACTCCGCTCTGCGGCAGCAGGGCGTCTTGCAACCCCTCCCACCCGCCCAAAGGGATCACAGAGCTTCTCCACCCTAGCTCCCCAGTGGTGGAACAAACTCCCCGTCCCTCTCCGAACCTCCCCCTCACTATCCATCTTCCGCCGTGGCCTGAAGACTCATCTCTTCAGACTATACCTAGAATAACCACCACCACGCCGTGTATATATATATATATATTAAAAAAAAAAAAAAAAAAAAAAAAAAACCCTTTTTCCTGTCACTTGTTACATGTTGCCCCATCCCTGCACTTCTTGGTAAATTGTATTTGTCCTAATACTCTAGCTTATTCTTCTGCCTAGTTTGGCTTTGCAGATGTTAGACCAGGATAGTGTTCTGTGTTCTCGGCTAGAAATAGCTTTACAAAATAAGTAATTGTACCTTACTGAACCCGTGTTCAGCAGTTGTCTACGATCATGAAAATGCACTTTTGTACGTCGCTTTGGATAAAAGCGTCTGCTAAATGAATGTAATGTAATGTAATGTAATGAAGCCAGCAGACCCTGCAACTCTACATAAACAAGAGTGAGGACCACTGGCTCAAGACATGCTTTTTGAGGCCTTTAAACTTCCATTCCCGTTCATTTTTCATCCTGACTCTACCCATATTAGACAGTTTTTTTTATGTATTTATTTTTAGAAATGTCGTAATTAGAAACTCAATTGCACAATTAGTCACCTGACTGTGCTGTTAGAGTGCCTATGGGGACCCCTGGAGGATAACCATTGAAATACAAGTTTAAGTCCCTGCAGATCACATGGTGGAGACAAACTGTTGGCCCTACCTAATTCCACTGTCTCTCTCACCTAAGACAGGTGGAGTTTTAACATTTCCCGCACTCCAACAGAAAGTGCCATAACTAGCTTGTTCTGAATACGGGCCATTTTTCTGTTGCCAACAAAAACAGCTAGCTTGTGTTATTGCCAGTGATCATTGTCCCCCTCTAAAATGGGTGCAGAAGTCAAATCTTGACTATAGCATGATAAGACTGACTGTGTGTACTAGATGTTTTTTTTATTTAAAAATTTTTTTTTTTTTACCATATAATAACAGATTATTTTTTTCTTCAGTACTGGCCTGAGACATTCTGTGTCTTATTTTATAAGTAAATGTGCTTAACTATCTGGATGGTTTTATTGTGTTGTCAAGCATCTTGAACGTCAATTGTCAAGCATGTTGAACGTGTGGCCTGAATAACTTTAGAGTCCCTAGGGTATTTATTTATTTTTTATTATACTGACAAACCTTACATTTTAGTCTGTAAAGTATATTGTCAAAGGCATCTGTGTCTGCATCACTATCACTGGAATCTGACCTCCAAAGGAGACCCACACTTTGTCTTTATGCATATCTTACCTATCTTCCAGAACACGTGTGTCTGATCTGACTTTGTTTTTTATTACTGAAGGGGTTCATTCAAAATGGCTGACTCTCACAAGGCCTTTAGAGAGAGAGAGAATAATGGAGTTATAAATCCAGTCCAAGCAGCAGTTACAGAAGCCATTACCTGTGTTTGTGTGTGTGTGTGTGTGCGTGCGCGCGCGTGTGTGTGTGTATGAGCTAAATCCCACATTTAGAAAATGGAATGGAAAAAAAAACTACTTCTCCTTGAGCAGATTAGATTTCCCACCCAGTGCCACTCAGGAGAGTAATCAGAATTTTTATATTCCAGCAGCTAATTAAGCTGTGATGGGAAGTATTTATAGATTCTGTTTACGTAGATGTGACAGCTAGCATAAAAGCATTTTAACAGGTCTGAGGACCTGCCTGGACTTATGTACTGCTGTGCTATTTTCAACCACATCTGGTTTAACATTGATTGTAGAGAATCATTTTGTAGAGCTAAAAGGTTTCTTCTCATGACACATAACCACTCCTTCAAGACATGGGGTAATCTTAGAATGCTACACAGTGACACATTTACATGAAACCTGGATGTTCACACATAATAGTTCAATGCTGAAAATCATGTAGTTTTAAAACATAGCTTTAAAAGTTGTGCATTTCTATAATTTTGTTGGGCTACAAACATGCCTTTAAAATGCCTTGTTTGAAATATAGCTTGAAGGTTGTGTTTTGAGCTTGGCAAACATACTCATTAGTCTACACTATTGTTATACATAACCTTACAAAAGGCTACAAAACTTTTTACAACATTGCAGTACAGGCTGGATGTGCAAGTGCTGAATGAATCCTCACAACAACAATCACAACCAACCAACCGACACAAACAACAATCATAGTTCTGAAAAGGAATAGCCAGTCTGTAAGTTCAAATGTATTTCTTAATTTTGATTTTTTTGTAGTATTTGACACAGGCACAAACCAACCAAAAAGGCATGACATTGCATTAATTTAATTGGTATTAAATGACCAATATAATGTCACATGCTTTTTGGTTGGTTTGTGCCTATGTGTCAAATATTACAAAAAAATCAAAAATAATAAATACATTTGAACTTGTCTGGGAAAATCAGCATGATTTAACCCTTTACGTCAAAGAAAGGATTAAATCATGCTGGTTTGGCCCTCACGATGGTTCATTTTTGTGATAATTCAGAACACATCACTCTTGTATATTTTGAGCTGAGAAAAATATATATATTAAAATAGAAATGAAAAGAAACAGTAATATTGTAACACTGCCATAATGTGTTACTGTATTGGAGAAGAAATCCATGGCACCTCGTATGGGGTGTGCTTCAGGAAAAAGAAAAATCAATTTTGTGTACGAATGCATTGGCTGCTTGGCAAATAAATTGGTTTGATATGTGAATGTCTTGGTTTGTCGTTGACACATCAATTGGTTCACCATTTACGTCTATATTGGTTTGTCACTTTTGCATCTATTGGTTTGTCATTTATGCGTAGACCAGTTTGTATTTGGTGCTTCTATTGGTTTGCCTGTAGGTTTGCTGTATGTTTGTATGGATTAATCATTTGCGCACATCTTGGTTTGTCGTTTACATTTGTATTGGTTTGTCAGTGATGCTTGTATATTGGTTTATTATTTATGCATCTATTGGCTTGATTGTCATGAATAATGGTTTGTTTCACATATATTGGTTCGCTAAACACATGTATTGGTTCATCATTCACGAATATATCGGTTTTATATTTACACACTATAGGTTGATTGTCTTGTGCATTGGTTTACTTCACATAGACACTGCTTACAAATGTATTGTTTAGTCATTTGCGCATTGGTTTGTCATTTATGCTTATATGTCAGTTTGTTATCTACGTATCTAATGGTTTGATGTCATGTATATTGGTTTGCTTCACATTTATATTGGTTTGATATATGTATTGGTTAAGAAAAGTGTCAGTAGAGAAATATTTGCTGTGTCCTGGAAGTCATAAATGTATGTCTCGGATGAAAGCAGTATGGGAAGATACTTCCCTCTTGGGTTTTGAACTTTATTAGCTTAATTTTTTGGAGAAACAAACAGGATTGAATACACGGCTAGACACTTCAATAAATGGCGGTAGCATTCCCACTTGAACTACACAGTCTCTGTTTTCCACAGAGGGCAGTGTGACTGGGCTCAGAGCGACAACAAAAGCAGACAGACCGGTGAGAAAGCGCTGCTGCACTTTCTGACTGTGCACGCACGCCGGCACAAGGCTCGGCTTTAACAAGATACCAAGCTCTGAATATAATGAATGACACAGAACCGTGATACCAGGGAAGAGCTGGGTAGGAGAGGGGATGGAAAAAAAGAAAGAAATAAAAAATGATCGGAGTTGTCTTGGCGGGGCTGGATAAGAAGGATATACTCCTCAAGGTTAGTGTTGGCGTGCATTAGACCCTGACCCCTGCCAGGAGATTGCACGGCACTTTGCCGGAACTAAATCACTGTGAAAGCGCGTGTCCGCTCCACAGCCCCTTAACAAGATATGCCGCTTGTCGCTCTTTACTCTATAAGCCATAGATTGAAACATGATTTACTCTACCCTGGCGGGGCACGTAGGGTATTGTGAAGAGGGAAGGGTGAGGTGGCGGGGGTGGGGGGTGGGGGTGGGGGGGTGCAGGTAACACACTGCACAGAGGGCAGGGATGACACTCCTCCCCTGGGAGGAGGAAGAGAGACGACAGTCGCACTGTGCCCTGGGGACCGCATAGAGCTGTTGTTCAGATGACTGCAGCTCAGAGGGAGGGAGGTAAATGGTGCCAGGATTCATTCATTCACAATTATTCAATAATTCATTATTTTTACAGCCAATTCAAAAAACAATAACTATGCCAGCATAAATGACATCGCTGAATGCGGACCTCCTAACCCTAAACCTTATGTGTCTGCCAAACTTTCCTCTTTGTCCCCTTGATGGCAGCATTTACCCTGTAGGGGTACTTACAGTGGTCTCAACATTTGTTCCTTTTGAGTCACTCACTCCAGTGCCAATAGCATTTGCCCTTGTACAGGTAATTCCAATGGTGGCATCACCTGTGGGGTAACTCCAGTGGAGGTTTTGCCCCTTTGAACTAACTCCAGTGGCAGTAGTGTTTGTTGGGGTATTTCCTGTGATGGTTGTTTTACCCATGTAGAGTCATTTCAGCAGTGGCCGTGTGGCACTCTCATTAGTTGATCATCCAGGTTACAAGGCCTGGATTGGACTTAATGCTCTCTGTTATACAAATCCCATTTGTGTCTGCATGAAGAGTGAGATTTAAGTGCCCCAACAAAGATTAAATTTGGCTCAAGTGTTTCACTTAACACTGATTTTACTGACATCCAACTTTTTAAATTGCCCAACATAAATCAAGTCTTAATAAGAGAAACTTTGGTAACCAACATACATTGCCATTTCAGAATGAATGTACAATGTCCTCCAATAAGACAGGATGCCTGGTCAGGCATGTCTGAAAAAAAGAAAGGTTTCAACTATCCATATCAATGCTCTCTTATTATATTTCAAGGTCAAACAAGTCAATGTTAAATTCACGTTTAAAGCCCAATGCCCTTTTACTTCTAAATGTGCAATATTAAGTGCTCAATGTAAAAAGTCTTAAATGACAAAGAATAATGATTTCTGTTGGCGGTGCATTGTGGGAATAAGGTGTGTGAATGCACATCAATATCTGCCTGACAGCTGGCAGAAGAGAGGCCACTGCTCCACAAAGATATGCATTTACCTGTAGCCCTGCTATCATAGATACTATCTAAGATTGTCCGTGGCTTGTTTGATCCCTGACACAATGGGCTGTAACACAGGAGAAATTAATTCTGGGAGTCCATTGTTGGTAATTCTTCCAACAATTTCAAAAAAAAAAATTTTTTGATCTGAGAACGCTCTTTAATGTCTGGAAAGCATTGAATGTGCGACAAGGTTGACAGGTAAACTGCTTGGATGAGGTTCACTCAGCTGGAGGAGGTGGAGGAGGAGGCTGGAGAGTGCGGTCTCAGATTGTTTGGGTAGGGAAAGAATATCGACCCGACATTGACTCCTGTTGAGATGTGGGCCCTCGCCGTTAGGAGCTTCCAAATGCCCTCCCTCTAGGCAAGGATCTTCTCGCTACAAAATGATTAATATTACAGGATCCAATATCCTCAGACAGGCACTTGAAAAAAAATATATAATGGCTGCAGCTAGTACTCTTCTGTCTGTGTAGTGTGTTAAGGTCTTATGCCGCACAGTGAATTGGCCATCATATTAAGCCAACAGAGCTATCTGTCCAAAACTATGGACACTGTCAGTTGAAATGGTAGCTATGTAATGAATCAGCTATGTGTATTGTGCTGTGTAGTGCCCAGAATGTAGTGTTGGATGTACCAGATTAGTAAAAGAAAATGGGCTCATTACAGAACAGGGGTGAGCTGTTCCATTCCTCTTGGTTTTGGAGAGGCTATGCAGGAATTATTCCACTGGTTACCGTGGCTTAATTAGCTCTGTAGTTCTATACACCAGCCCCAGTAAAACATTTCATATAGGGACACACAAGCCATTATCTGCTCTCTTATTGCTAAATTTAGCTAAAATGTAAGATGCTGCAAGATGATTGTGCCAATTAACTAAATAAAAGCAGAAGCTTTTCACGAAATACAGAAATGGATACACCCCTCCTTGCCCACTTCAGGCTATACTACAGAATGAGTGTTGCCTATGTAAAAATAATTAAATCTTTATTTTACGGGTAGTTGAATGCTGTAGGGCAGGGATGTCAAATTCCCATTTTGGAGGGCCACAGCATCTGCAGCTACATTATTTGTGGTTTCCCTTCAGTCAGAAGCCATTTAATGTCTTGAGAACAAGGGTTGTGTGATTCCCTAACCAGTCAATGCCTGAAATGAATCACAGGTGCTGAAATGCTCTGAAAACCAGCAGACTTTGCGGCTGTCCAGGACTGGGTTGCGCTGCGGGGAAAGGGAAAGGTTTGGATAACCAGGGGAAAGTGAGCTGCTCTCTCCTGGACTTAAAATACAGCACGTATGCAGACCTGCCAACCTGCATGCATTTTTTGTACCAACTACGCAATTCTTGGTCAAAATACGCAGTTACGAAATGCCAGCTGAAACTACGCAACAACAACAAAAAAAAAATTATTATTGTAATTTAATTACGGAAAACAATCAATTAATACAAAACAATACCGTACATTTATTCGGTATTTAAACTACATCCCTCGGATTGAACCAGATGCTACGACCTTGTGCTTGTGGTTCTGTAACCCCTCCCTGACCCACTCAACATCCACTGAGACGCAGCGGTACTTTATTATCCACCGAGGCGTAACGCTGCAAAAATGTGACCGTAATGTTAACATGTAAAACGTTAAAACGTGTTCGGTAACTTTACGAGATGATGCATTTCAAGGGGTATATCCTAATGAGATAAATTTGTGCATATAGTTAGCCGTAGTAGTAGCTCGCATACGATTTAGCCTCGTTACGAGACGTGTGAATAACTGATGGAGTAATTTAGCTGCAGTAACTCAAACGCTGTTCAAACTTTGAATCGCGCACGCTCTGTTGAGCAAAGTGACCATTGCAAAGTGACCATTGACCATTTTATTAATCATGAAAAAAATGGTTTTACGCAGGTGTACTCAAACTTTTGACTTGCAAGTATATCATAATATAACCCAGTGCGGTGCAAGTGATATTTTAGAATCAGGTCAAATTATACAATTTTGCCTGATCACTTCAACAGTCAAATCTAGAATTATGAAGAAAGGCTTGTGTGTGCGTGCAAAGCGAAGTGGTGCGAAAGCATGTGAACTAAACGTTACAGTGACTATTGTGGCACTCAAAATATTTTCCTAAGGTTGGCAGGTCTGCGTATGGGACGCAGCAGCTGAGCCAGGGAGCCTTTTTTAGTTGAAACGTCTGCGTGCCATTCGGAAATGTTTATTCGGAAAGGCTGAGTGATCGCGGGAGGGACAACGTTGCACATTAATTGCGTCTTTTTTTGAGCAACCGGTTCGCACGCCATGCGCAACGCAGGCCCTGCGGGATTCCCTCAGGTGTGGGAGGAGCGATGGCACTTGGAAAGTTACCAGTGTGCATCTTCCTGCACACATACTGTGCATAAAGTCTGATGTGAATATCAACTATTATGCCTTATTTTTGCCTCAAAAGACACTGAAGTTCTCCCTCCTTTCAGCAAACTTCCCTTATATCTGTACGTGTACATGTGTGTGATGTAAGTACGCACATGCTTGTACGTGTACATCTATTTTTTAGTGTATTTACATTTCTGGTTTGCCCTGTGAAGTGTTGGCTTTCTTTGGAGAACTGCGGGACACTGTGGCCAACCGATGAGAAAGTAGCTTCTGATGGCCTCATTCAATTTAAACTGCTCTTAGCGCTTTACTCGATAATCAATATGTCAAGAAAAATATTAAAATGTATGTGTTTTAGACAGGTAGGTGCCATTGGTTTTGTTTCCTAATTTTGTTCCCTTAAAAACCCCCTTAAAGTGATTTTCAATAGACTCTAACACATGAGGTTCTTGCACATGAGCGCAAGTATTTACCCCCTCAGAAACCCAGGCAGACATAAAATGTATAACAAAGACTCATACAATCAAATTTGGGTTGAATGTTTTGATAACGGAAACTAAAATCGATTCCTCGCTCCTCCAAGAGATGCAAATTGCATTTTAAAGTTTTTAGAATGATTCTTTTCCCTTTTAGCCTCCTAAGAAAATCATTAGGAAATGCTGCCTTTCATCTAGGCTTAATAATACCGACTGTGCAGCCATTCATATTTGTGTGTCCATGCTCACATATTTGATTAAGCATGATTTCCACATCTTTGTTGCATTGGAATTCATAAGGAAAAGCTTGGTTTTGCTGGGCATGTAAGACAGATTATATATGACTCATTAGGTACAGAGAGCGAAGCTGGTTTTACATTTGTCACATGGTGTAATAGCCTGCAATCCTTTTCATATCCGATGAAAGCATATAACTTTTTTGCCTTTAAATACAGACTGTGAGTTTTGTTTAATTGGCCACTATTCTAACTTTCACAATCACCCTTGACTATAACCGTTAGTTTCATCTCATTAATGTCAAATAGTCAGTCTTTTGTGCTGTCTGCACGCCTGTGTACCCTTGCTGTCACGATAGCCTTTGCAAAGGTTATGCAAGACCTGTTCAGTGCCTCACAAGCTGACAAAGTGATAACAAGTTCATAGGGCTCTATTTTCCCGGAATCAGTGTCGCTTGGTGCATGGGCGCAGTCAGTGGCCTCCCGGATGTGACTAGTGAATGTAGGTATTTTTGGTGACCAGAAGGGGTGGGACGTGCAACTCAAAGTGTGTGGTGCCTCTGTAAAATGGGATGGATTATACTGAATATATTATCAGTGAGTATGGTGCAGCTGGATTCATTAATAGGCAATAAAATGGCCTCTTTTCATTCCCTTTAAGAGCCGTGCACATTGTGTAGGGTGTTCTGCCAATTTCCACAGACTACAACTGCAATGGAAGACAAAGATAAGTTTATATTAATCAGATGTTTGCCACATGATGTTCTTTTGTGAGAGGTGCAGAGCTGGGCTGTCACTTTTTTTTTCAAAAATTGAGTTGAACGGATTTCATAAATAAGAGAAATGAATTCGAATTTGGTCAAATTTTCTTTCATCTGAATTTTTATATAACATTGGCTAAATGTTTATTATGGGCTGGTTTTCATTTTCCATTAAACCTGTAGCTAAATAGCTACTAATAATGCTTCTAAGACCACTGTTTCTTGAATCCATAAATAATTAAAAACAAGAATAAATATAGGAGTTAAAATGATAAAAACAAAAAAAAGACCGTGAACAATAAATGCAAAGTACTATGCATTTTTTCATGCTTGTGGGATTTATATCCAAGTCAAATTGAACAGCATATGTTCCCCGAAAACTGCTGATAGGATTGAATTTAGCAATCCACTGTGCGACTTGCGCTGGAAACTTGGCCTGAGTAAGTGAGAAGGCACAAATCGCAGACAAGGTGGACACCAAAATTGCAATGAGCTGCACCAAAATTGCAGTGGACTGTTTGATCATGACTGATACACCCCCAGCAGTGGCTTTGCTCCCACTTTGACGCATGGCCCAGGTGTGTTAAATCACCACTGTACCAGTGTGACGGCTCCCAACATGCCATGTGCCATAGAGCCCATAGCATTTAAGGAGAATATCTGCTTTTATATATGTCTTTCAGATATGAGCAATAACTAAATAAAAAAATAAATAAATACATTCCACAGATATTCAAATATACATGTTTCTGTGGTGTGAAATGTATGCTGGATGTGCACTGTGGCTGTGATGGCACTCTGGTGATTTATGCTGAAATGTACCCTTAAATATTATTCAGAATGTATAGCATTAGCATTAAAAATATATATATATATTCTTACTGGAAATTCCTTAATTTGCTTCCTCCAAAGCTGCATTGTAATATGCGGGGGATTTTCTGTTGTTTATTTTCAGCAATGTTACACTCAATATGCTTTTGGCTGTTGCATAATGTACAGCCCCTGCAATGGCGTTTTTTATCTGGTATGTTTCTTTGTATCTACTGTAAATTGCTCTATAAATTATTTTTTTCTTTGTTTTGTATGCGGTACATGAGTGTACACAGGATTTTGTACTGTTTGTGCTGTATGTATGTCCTTAAACATGATACTGCAGATGTGTCTTTGTACTACACTATGTAAAATGTTCTGTAAATATGGTACTGCGTGTGCGTGCGCATCCGCTTGTGTGCGTTTGTGTGACTTTTAGTCAGATTGACTCTGAAGCCATTGCTGATATAAGGGACAAATGGAACTGATTGCAAATCAAAGCAATGCTATGATGTTTGTAATAGAACTAGCAGCCTTGAGCCCTTGGATCTTCCAAGTGCATTCACATACAGCAAAATAGATCTAATGCACACACACAGCATCATAATCACTGAAAGAATTTAAATGGAAAATGTGACAGAACTTTAATGACGGGGAAGGAGCAACATTGTAACTCGTGTCTATTCACATGCTAAGTGGCATCTACAGTGAATAGCAAATGTCCTTCAGTCTCAATAATGATAATCCATGGTCTAGGTGTTATATAATGAAACATTCATGCTGTCAGATCTATTTTTTTTTTTTTTCATGCATTTCTTCATGAGATCATTAATGCAAGAATTAAGAAGATTGTGACCACTCAGAGAGTAGCTAAATTCCAGTTCAGCTAGTGAGAAATACATGCTCAGGGGGGCGGGGCGAGACACAGAGAAGGCAGAGTGGGATTCTCTGGAGGGAACCATGAACCTGACGGACGTTCTGCTTCCTCCTTCCTGCCAACAGCGGGCACAAGACATGGCCTTGAGTTTAAGTTATGTTCGCCCGGCTGCCTTTTTTTAAACTGGACAAGACACTCTCAACCTCCATAAAACACATTTGTATATTTGATCCGGGAAAATATACGACTTAGTTCACAACAATGTTTAATTTATCACCCACCACCCCTCCCAACCCCCTCCCCATCCCCCCCTCTACACCTCTCATCCCCCCTCCCCATCCACCTCCAACCCCCCTTTGACATCAGAAGGTTGTGCAGTAGATCACGTCCTGCCATAGTATCGGATGGCTCTTATTTAAAGAGAAAGGCCAGTCATCTGTGCAGGGCAAGGTTTCTTCATTCTCTGTGTACATACAGTATCCCCTTTTAAAGTGGTGGCCACTACACCCTTAATTCTAATTTAAGGGTTCCATTTAGCCTTTGTGGAAGGCTGTATAATAAAGGTCCATCACTGTTTATTGTGGATCGTAAATTCTTTAGTATATTTCTGATTCCCGCTTGTCTGCCCAGTCCTCCTTAATTTGAGCCCCTGTTTTTTGTCCCAGATAATCACTCCAACTGGATATTACCTTGTTACTTCATTTATATTTTGGTTGCAACTGAGCTCTATAAGCCCATGCTGGATTAGGGATGATTTGCACTCATTAAGAATTTAAAATCATTTGGATGATTGTCACTTTTCCCCGCTGCTCTTTGTGTCTAAATCTACATGATGAGGTCTACTTTAAATGCATTGCCCCTGGTTTGGAGTCATTAGCAGCAAGCGGACTGGGGCTTTGGCTAATCATCTTACATTGCAATGCAATGAACCTCAGACAGATAGTATCATCTATCACCTTTAATATGAAATCATGCATCTCCACCTGTTGGGAACTCTCACATCTTTCCCGTTCTCCTTGTTTGGATAATCCAGTTATATTTTTTAGCCTATCCTCCCTCTGTAAATTTAGGTGAGCAGAGATATGAGCACACATTATCCTCATTCTCTTCTTCTTTCCCTTCTGCAGTCCTCCAGCTGAGCTGTGCAATCACTGCGTCAGAGGGGTGTTCTTTTTGCACAGGTGGTGTGATAGAATGTTTCACTTACCTGCATGTCTTCCAAAGAGTGACACTGGAAGATATTTACAATTCCGATTAAATGTCACAGTACAGGAAAAATATTCAGTATTAAGCGCTTCTGAGAGTCCAGGAAAATCTATCAGAAATGGTTTGACACTGAAATCTTCACAGTATAGAAGTGGATAGTAGTGTCCTACCATCGTGATTCTATTCAATTATATGATGACATTTGTCAGGATTCGGAAATTGGAAGCAGAAAAGGAAGGACCATGTCCAGATATCGTTCTTGGAAACAAAGCAGATATCTGTGACAGTGCGAGACCACCTAAAACACTTTGATCTCTATTCTGCCTCTGAGGCTGATAATTTACAGCTAAGCATTCAAAATGAATGGACTTAAATTTATTAGGCAAATGTCTGCCTGCTTTTTAAAAATTTTTATTTGATCCCATGGGGGAAACTGACCCCGGATATGATTAGGCATTCAGAATGGAGATTTGAAAATGAAGTTAAGCCTTTTCTCACACTCTCTGAAGTGTATTTCTGAGACCCGGTACTTCAGGAAATGGATGACTACAAAAGGGATTATGGGATTTATTGAGAATGCTCATCTGATGTTTTTGTCCAGTGCATGCTCATTGGGGCTTGGATAATGCCTGTTAGTCATTCACAGACAATGGAGCATTTTAAGTCAAGTTAATTTCATTTAAATGTACTTCATTTTAGCATTATAAGAAATACTAAACTATCATTTGAGAAACTTTGAAAGAAATCTGTGAACGACATTAAATAGACTAAAAAGTATCTGTATGCAATCTTTCAGAGGGCAGCTAACATTCAGTCACCTATTTGACCTTTTCAGATATTCCTTGTGAATATAGACATGACTTAGAATAAATGGATAACTTGTACAATATTATTCAGACCCACTATCTCTGAATAGGCGTGCGTGCACACACTGGGCTTGGACTTGGTTTTTTGTAAAAAGGCAAATCTAACAATTACTCATTTAAGAGATACAAACTGTGTGTATATGTGTCGGGGGAATCATTTTTGTATGACTTCACATTATATCCATGTGGCTCTGAAAGCATTAAACTCCATCCTTCTCAAATGGTTGGGATGTAGAGCACACTTCAATTTCTGTCAAACAGACGTGTGATCTATCTGTGCAAGACATTTCATGCATTTGCAGTTCAAAAATGTCAACTGTGTGGATCAGTATGGAACTGCACAGAGTGTATGTACAGTGCAGAAAATTCAGCATTTTCAAGATAACCTTGAGTGTGTCTGTCAATGGTTCTCGTCAGTGGTGCATGATGGGTTCTGTAGGTTTAGGTTTAGGCCATCATGACTGGGACTCCAGAGCAGCCGTACACAGCTGCTCTGGTCCCTAAAGGGAGAGGGTGGGTTTAAGTCAGAGTGGCTGCAGCCCGTCTGTATCATAGGTTTTTAAAATGGCAAAGTGTCTCTTATAGTTACTGTGTAGGTTTGAGCCCTGGTTATGTCATTAACCTCCTATGACAGATTATGTCCCCTCATGACAGTGCACAATTGGATATGGTGCACTTTAACAAGCAGTTTTTTCATGTTGTTGCACTTTTGTACATTGCTTTGGATAAAAGCGCCTGCTAAATAAATTAATGTAATGTGATGTGGAGTCATATCTGAAATGGTACCATATAAAAAATTGTACATTTTCTCTGGCAAATACTTGAATTAAGTAAATAACTCATCAAACTGTTTTTGTGAAGAACATAACATATACTTGCCCTTAACTGTGAGTCAAAATTAAAAGGAATAATTATTTAAATCAATGCATGAATGCATCTTTACATTTATATAGCACTTTTACAGATGCACAAAGTGCTTTAGAGTGATGAGGAGGAACTCACCTTACCCGCCACCAATGTGTAGCACCCACCTGGGTGATGCATGGCAGCCATTTTGTGCCAGAATACTCACCACACATCAGCTTAACTAGAGAGGGAGAGAACAATTAGTTATAATTAGTTATTTGAATCCAGGCCTTTCATTCCATTAGTACAGGCACAGGTAATGAGCATTATTAAAGTTATAATCCCTATAAAATCAGAGACCTGTAACCACCAAAATAGCACAGAAAACACATTTATAAATTCACTTCACTGTCAATTAAGTTTTACAGTAGACATCCAAATTTGCTTCATTAATCAAATATTATTTTTTCTGCACATATATTTAATGCCAGTTATTGCATTTAAACTTAGTAATATTGAACATTTAAATGCCATTTGTGACTGCACTGATTTTAATGTCAACGCATTGTAGGTAGCTTATTTTCTTGAGTAATTAAATAAAAATTAATTTGTACCTGTACGTGTATCAACTTTATATGGGTTTTCTAGTTTTCCAGTTCCTTCATAACATAATCCATGCACTGATATTTGACCGTGTACAGTATATGTAATAATGTTGAAATAATGAGTACATCTAATTGGTCTATTTGAATGGTTTATTGCCAGTGATGTGATCTATTGGTATATAAGTTCAAGGCCCGTAATGTCATCTGTGCTTCTGATTCATAAAATCTACTGGTCTTTGCTGTCATTTTTAATGTCATTACATGTCAGAGCACACTTGATACCCTTCACAGCAGTAACCATGGGAGGCAGAGTCATGTGTAAAAGGTCAGGAGCTTATTGAGAGACTCCAGTCACATACAGTGTAAGGGCTGTATTGGCAGATACAGTAGGGCTGTGCAGCTTGACGGATTGTGCATGGAGGAGCTGAAAACTCCTTAGTATACATAGTGTAATCTCACTGCCTGCGAGAGAAACACTGGTTTGGACCTCTTAATTGAGATCTTTTGAAGTGCCTGTCAAAGTAAATGTGTAGCTGTGTGCTTTTTCCTCTGGTGATTTGAGGCTAACAGGCCTGTATCACATACAACATCAAACACACGTACACACACACGCACATGCACACACAGAAAACCCTGTGTGTGTGTGTGTAGCAGTTAGATGTGCAGATGTTATAATGGCACTTTTATAGCACTTAGTTAATAGCACTTTTGGGGGTATATCTGTATAGTCTGTGACTGACATATAGCCATTTAATAGTAAAATGAACCATATAAATTATTCTTCACATTCTAATGAAACAGAACATAATTAAATATTCTAATAATAAAAGCTTGTTGGTGACTGCTGTGAAGTGAAGGATGTCAGACTGATTGGTAAATTTATTATTGACAAATCGATGATTGACTAATTGAATATTGACAAATTGGTGGTTGCCTAATTGATGATTAACTAATTTATGATTATGAGGTTAATTAATTGATCATAACATGTGCACAATTCCCAAATACAGGTAATTGGACTCACTCATAAAAACATGTTTGTTTATAGTGTGCAATGTGGCCTCTAATGGAAATCGATGCACGTGTGCATATATGTACTGTATGCAGGCCCTCACTGACAGTTGGTTATACATGTAAATATTGTGCTTAGAGGCATATGAGGTGGTCTTGCAGTTTTTCTGTTTCCTGTATTTTTAAATTTTATTTTGATTTGCCTCTTCATTATATGCTGTGCTTTCTGTATAACATGACGGATACATTATTTTTAAAAACTCCAGCCAGGCACTTTTTGACAGGATCTCTGACCTCCCATGCTTGTATGTTCAGTTTGTAGCCCAGTTTTCTTTGAGCCCCAGACTTATTATGTAGCCCCATTCTCTGCTTTAAATGGGAATGGCAACAGGAGGACGAATTAAGACATACAAAATAGATAGTTAATAAAACTATCTTGAAGTCTACTAAAAATGATATGAAACCCCATTGTATAAAATCAAAGCACTTGATGAAATTCTTGGTTCCTAAACAATTAATGGCAGCCTATATACGCTATTAAAAATGCAATAAAGTCTGATATGGCTAGAATGTGGAAATAAGTTATCCTTCTGAACATTAAAACGTCTGGCTCCATTTGAGGCTCATTTATAGACCTATAGCCATTAAGAGTGCATTAATACTGCAAGTAGAGTTGAAGGGCATTGTGAGAAGTACTCTCTAAATATTAAATATGGTCATCACTGAAAAATATGCCGTCAGCAGCCTGAAGAATTAGCCCAATGTAAATTTCATTCCATTCTTTTGAATGACAATGCAGAGATCAAAATCAAAGACAGACACACAAGTGCAACATATTACTAATTTAAAAAAATCTTATTTCCTATGTAGATGATTTTGAAAGCCAATGGCAACATATATGTCGTAAAAACATTTCACATGAAGGCTTGTAAGTATGATTTTAGGTGCACCTGTATGTAATAAAATTCTGTTCTCTGCCCCCAAGGTGAGTTAGTACTGGGTTGGGACAGGCCCACAGACCAGAGAAACAGCAGGGTGCTGAATAGTAATGGAAGACTCTGTGATATTGCTTTTCAGGATCTTAGTGAGTACGTTTGATCAGGTTTGAGCCTGTGTGAAGCAGGGACTGTTGTTTATTTATTATTCAAGCTGCATACATGCCCATCCTATAATTTAGTCTTGCTCATTATTTATTTCTGCATTAACTGCATTAATTCTCCTTTTGCCTGGAGTCACATCAGTCATTCCCCCTATGATTTTCAAATTATTAGCTAAATGGTGATGTGTGTGACCAGCCAGAAGGTCCTGGCTCTGGAGAAGAGAAATTCAGTCCTGATAAACCTTTCCCCATCCTGTCTACTCTATGACTGCCTTGGGAAGCAATGACCTTGAGGCAATTTAATATTCTGTTAGTCATTCTGGCCATATGAAAACATTGTGGGGTTATGGAGTCCATAATGCTCACAGTTACAGTGTGCAATTTCTGAATGACCAGAAAGTGCAATAAGTCTGAGGGATGCATGTCTGTTTTGATATTTTATTACATAAAAAGAAAAAAAAAACAAAGCAACATGGAGACACACACTCACACACACACTTTACCAAGTCTTGTGTAAATGCTTGAACCCTCTGTTTTGGAGACCTCATTGTATCCAACCTGTTAAAAGGGGTGAAACGTCATCAAGTGCTGGTTATCACATGTTTGACTTTACTGAATCCCCATATCATGCTCCAGACTAACATTGCAAATGGTAACAACCTTAATTTTCAATTTAGGAAGATAATATGACCCTAGATGTATGCTAAATATTAATATTTGTGTGTAGTATACACAATTGGAGTACACATGAAAAAACTGACAGTATATGAAAGATGTCAGATTTAATAAAACATGTTAATATGTAGTGCATCAATGAAATTGATTTACAAAAATATTATGTCTGAGCTGCTCCATCATAAGTCCTGATTTGAAGGTTATTTGCTTTGCCAGGACTTGTATTTTGACTTTTTTCCTGATCTAGTTTGCTGACCATTCTTTCAAACCAGACAATTAGAACAATCTGGCTTCCACAGATTTTAAGCAAGTTAATACACTGAATGAGATGAAATCTTGGCTGCAGAGATTCAGTTTCTTGAGTAGTTGTGTCGGGTGGGTGAGAATTTACACACTAGACATTCACTGTTTGGAAATGCATCTCATAAATTAGACAAATTCATTTCTGCTTGTGTGGACGTGGCCATTCTTAATTCAGATAGAGCGCAGATTAGAATATTAAAATCAATTGCTCAGATTGCTTGTGAGTAATTATTTGAGGCGTGTTGAGCAGAGGGTTTGGTGATTAATCAGTTTCTTAATTCTGTTGGGTCACCCGGAGGTTGGACACAACTCATTCTTGGAGGTGATAGGATGGTGATTAGTAGCTCAGCACTTCTCCTGTTCCATCACTACTCTGTCAGCCAGATGCTGTTGTGTTTTTCCTTCCCATTGCCTCCTAATGTAGTTCAGTTCATCACTGTGGGTTTTCTGCATGCAGAAATCTAGTGATTTACAGGCCTGGTTTATTCTTCTGTGCCATTTGCTGGCATCCAAGGTGCCTTTGACACCTCTTACACTTCCACGGTTTCCCAAGAACTTTTTGAATAAGTTCTTTTTATTTTTAAGCAAGACCGATGTAACACATGCTTTCATTTGGGCAATAAAGAGCACAAGGATCTCTCGCTTTCGGCCTAGCAGTGTGGTCACCCTACAGAATCTATAGCTCATACAAGCATGGAGAATCCTTTGTGTGTCAGGAATCATTCTTTGGTTCACCCAGTAGTTGACTACTGACTCAGTAGTCAACAGTTTTACAAATATTAGGCATTAAAAGTCATTAAATAGTGTTAAACTTATTAGGTCTTAATTTCAACATAAACTTTTTATCTGATTTTATTTATTCATTTATTTAATCTTCTTCAAATTAGTTGAGTTCTTCTGCAGTACAATCAAAGTGTTGTAACCTATAAAACACAAAGAATACCTAATCCTTACCTCTATGCTGAACCTAATATATTTACCTTTATACTTATCTGCTGCACTTACCTGTTGTAAAAATGCCTATTCTAAATAAAAACAACTCCATTTATACTTACCTGTCATACTTACCTATAAAGGGAAATCTATGCAAATCCTAGTACTGAACTACCTGAAGCCCTGTGGGGAAACATAGAAGGCCTTTAAGCAGATGCCTGAAATGCTGAGCGAAGACGTGTCAGATATCCAGTTTTTAAATGATCACCTTTGAGAAACAGATATGAAAATATTAGTTCATATAATATATAGTTTTATCGGACAAACTTGCTCTGTGTAACTGTAACAATGATATATGTTCTGTGTATGTTCGATGCCCCGATTCCCCCTCCACACATATCAAAGGAAACATCCTTGTGGCAACTAGAGTCACGCTGAGGGGTCTGTTTTTATCCCCCTCCCCACAACAAGCATAAAAAGGTGTTTATCAGAGAGGCACCATCAAGTAAAAATTTTAGTCTTTTCTATGATTGCTTTTAAATTACATTTATTTTAATCTGAAACCACAGAGTGTTTGTACAAACAATGTAATTTGTTGAATTAACCCATAGATCTCGTGCACAGCAGTGGGAAAGGATTTTTCTAGTCAGGGAACATTAGATTAGGGAACCTCCTATCCACAGTGTCCCTAATTATTACTAAAAAATAGTTTTGGCAATGCCTTTTTACCATGGAGCCCAACCAACCGTAGAAAGTGTGTTTTTCTACCAGTGTCCGGACCTGGAGGCATGGAAATCTGTCTAATCGAGGATGACCATCACGGCTTGCACTGTTGCTGTACAGCTCTTCTTAAGAATCCTGAGAAATAACATGGGTGTTGTGGGTGGGGCTTCATTCTCAACAGGCTGGAGTGATGGGTCTGATGGTGGAGTGGCGTAGCTGGCAGCGATGGGCGTAAAGATGGAATGGCGTGGTTGATGGAGCAGGCGATGGACTGGCCAATGAGCACAGCAAAACGCTTGTTCGTGGAGATGGTGAGAAGGTGGGTGGTGCCCATTGAGGAGGAGGAGTTGGCAGAGATTGAGAGAAGGTAAGTGTTGCTGATGGAAATGAAGAGGAGGTAGATGGTGCCCATGGAGGAGGTGAGTGGTACCTGTGGTGCAGCTGAGGTCAAGCAAGTTGTTGGATTGCTTCATGACAGGCTAAGAAGAAATGAATGAATATTCATATGAATGGGAACACAAGCCAAACAAAAAAATTATATCAAATTGCTAATTAATAACCTCGCTGTAGCAAACTACTGAATTTTTGTGGCTGATTATATAAATAGCACATAAATATATCTGTCTCACACACACAAACCTTTAATGCATAATGTATCATTGTTTTTCCCACCATATTTTTGGGCTCCTTTAGCAATTTCTTTGGCTGCTCTATCTATTCAAAATAAAATCATCATAATAGGTGTGGCACTTATGCTAATTCTGAAGTATTTGTGATGAACTGTAGAATTAAATTCAAGTCCCTATGCTGTCTGTATGGGGTTTTAAAAGGTGACAGATTATGGGAAGGGTCTATACTTCAGTCCTGCAGTTGCAGTACATGGCCATATCAGAGAAGGGCCAAAGACTAGACAAAACATAATGTGCTCTACTGATGTGGACTCAGACTGGGCTGCAAGGGAAATCTGATGTGTAAATGGAACTGAAACACTGGCTTGGCCTCTCAGGCAGATTTATGCACTTCAGTCAATATGACCTAATGGTCTTAATTCAACTAAAACCAAAAATAAAAATGGAACACACAACCTGATGAAAAGAGATTTTTTTTTCTTCAGAAAACATAAGTATGTATGGTTATTTTCCACTGTGTAATTTTTCAGAGTAATAACAGTCAAACATCTTGAGTTGCATGAAGATTTCAGTTGAAGGAATAATGTTTATATTAGTTCAGATAAGTATTAGAATGCATGTGATTTTTTTTTTTTTGGCAATTTAAGTTTCATTCATTTTCCACTGGGTACAATGCTCTGTACTATGTTAGCGGTTTCAATTTCAGCATTAGTTTTAGCTAAAAACAAAATCAGATAGTTACAAAAGCATATTTTTCCTGTGAAAGCAGTTCTGAGACCAACTGTGAAATAAGTATCTCAGTTCTGTGAGGAATCCTCGTGTCTAATGAATCCTTTGTATTGAACAGCCAAAAGGATTAAGGGCTCCATCTTACACACTGAAACTGGTGTCTTTGCTAGTTTCAGACCGATGCAGTTGTCATTTTCCCGCCCAGCGCCCACGTTGTTTAAATAGCAAATGTACTTGCGCCCATCTTAGCGCCATCTGAGCGCCCATGGGCGTGTTGGTCTTAAATTGAGGTGTGGTCAGGCGCATTGTTGGCGCATTGCTATCTTGAGGCAGCGGAAAGCGATTGCGCGATTGACCAACGAAAACCTGGTCTTAATTATTAAGATAGCAATATGCGCCTACATGGGCAGGTGCACAACACGTGATAATTTAAAAAAAAATACATGTCATAATGGTTCCGTTTCTCTGCAGAGAAGCGTTCTTTCCTACTTCTTGGCAAATCCACCATTATAATAGCAATCCGCCAAGGTGCAAGCACAGCTGGCTTTTAAAGAGAATGGGAGGTGACACTCTGATTGGTTTATTTCATGTTACGCCCAAAACACACCTATGATTAATTAAGAGAATAAGTACAATCCCTTTGAACCATGCACCTTACTTTGCGCTCAGGTTATCCGCCGTTAAACTAGCAAAATTGGATTTGGATACGCCCTAAATGCACTTGCGCCATGCGCTTTAGACCGTGCGCTTAGATCGTTAAAATATAGCCCTAAGGCTTTTATACATGGAAAGGCCCATGGGGCCTTAGCACTGTCTGCCTGTGGTGTGTGAGCTGAAATAAAAATGGCACATACATTTTCTCCCACTGAAGTTAAAACCCAAAAGCAGTAACGCTCCCCAAAGAAAGAAGGATGAGACTGTCTCAGCACTTACACTGACAGAAAAACTTTGAGTTAAAAAAAATAAAAACCCAAATCCTGACTGAATAAAACCTTTGTGAGAGAAAAGGGCGATAGGCACTGATGTATATTATATATGGAGGAAACATTAGTGTGCAGTTACAACTGTTACTATTACTAGTACATTACATACATGGGTAACCAAAAAACATGAATTACAAACCACTGAGAAAGACAAATGTCTGCAGCCCAGATCTGCTGCAGGTATGCACACCTACCACAGGTAAACAATTTGACTCACTAAAGGTGTGCCCAGATCAGATGAAGGTATTATTATTGTTTCATAAATGAATGACAGCATGCAGGCCTGCATAAAATCTTGTATTAACTGTGCTGGATAGTCTCATGAATAAACAGACAATGATATACAGAAATCACCGATCTTTACTCATTCTGCAAGAAAATCATGGGTATTTTGGGTAATAAGGCTTATCAGCTGCATGTGGTGTGCACACTGCACTTGCAAGTAATGCTGTTCAACACATCTTGGAAATGTATCAATATAATGTATTAATTTCATAAAACTCTAATTTCATGAACAGTCAAACCAATTTTCACTTCATAGTACTTTTTCAGGAAGATAAATTATACGAAAATATGATAAGATAAATTATTCCTTCCCATGTCTTAAATATAATTTGTATATTTTTACTGTGAGGCAGTGGAGGCAATCAAATGAAACATTCAACTGTAATCACACTACAAAATTCATTTCTGATCAAAGGTGGCATGAAATCTATACATGGCTGGCAAATTATTATTATTATTATTGCTACTACTTCTACTAATAATAGTAATCTTGTGTGAAAATAACCAACATAAAATGAAACCTTTTATATATTCATTTGAACAATTATCCTTTGTGATGCCCTTTGTGACGTACATTCTGTGTAAGACATATTGTGCTTCCATGTAGAAATGGTAAATGTTGTATTAAATTATATATGCGTGATTTAACAATCTCTTGTTTCTTAGGCCTTGTACTTTCCTCTCTAAGGTATTGGCACAGGGGAAATAAAAGAAGCCATTTTACCATCGTCGCATTTCTACGCACAGCAACATTTTCAGCATTAAATCAACTCTATCAGTTTATGCGAGTCTATAGGGACCATCCTTATACTATTAGAGTCAAAAATACTCTGTCAGAGTTGATTTTACACTAAGCATGTGCACGTAGTGGCTGATGCGCTAACGTTGGTGTTGTTATGAATTCGTATCACTCCGGTGTCGCCTGGCTGACAGCCTACAGGCTCATGCTACATCCCATAGTGCCAGCTAGCGTGCAGGGCATCAGTAAGGGTCTCCACTTCAGGCTGTCCCGGGCTGAGATGGTGCTGTTAGAGCTTGCCATCTACTGTGTTGCCCCATGTTATCTTTGTCTGTCCTCTTCTGCGCTTGCCCTTAGGTGTTTGATGGAGGGATCTTTAAGCGCTTGGCCTATCCATCTACGGATTCTTCTCTTGAGAGTGTTCCCACAGGCCAGTGATGATTGACTGTAGCACTGCCCAGGGCGGGTGTGATTATCTGAGTCTGGCCAAGCACTAGCAATCTCCACTGGTTGCCTGGGTGCCCCCAGCCTGCCTGCACCAGCTCTGTGTGAGGTGTACAGTTGTCAATGGATGTAGCGACTATGCAGCTCAATTGACCTATCCCAAGCCCCGCCTTATTTTCTTGACCCTCAATCACAGCCTGACAGCTGTCTCTATCCGCCATAACCTGGGTCAAGCTGTCCGGACTTCACCAGTCTCGTCTTTGTTTTCTATGGACAGATTTTGTAATTTAAGCCTCTGAACTTGGTCGAAAGATGCACCTGGAGGACTTACTTTAACAGTGTTGGTGGTTTTATTTTATCCATTTCCAAAACCCAAAACAAAATTACTTCAGTGTCAGCTTTGGATTCCTCTCTGTGGAAGACCACACCATCAGCTGTTATTTTTATAATTTACATGATTTTTGTGATTTTCATATTTACTTATTTATTTTGGCAATTGTGGATTGTAACTTTAAACCTTAATGTAGCCTGCAGTCGGTTATTGCGTGTTGTACAAAAACAAACTTTAAAGAAATAAAAACAGACTCGGGGTAACCATGAAATTCGAGCATGCTGTTTTACGTTTTGTCAAAGAGGAAAAAGCATGCTCCTTCCTGATGCATGAGATCTAAAGGTACATTTACTGAATTAATGCTTTTTTTAAAAACTGTGATTTATGCCTCTCTTTTAAGTTTTCCATGATTTTCAACAACTTTGCAGGGACTGCTCTTTGACTGCCAATATTTTCCTTTACAAACACCCAGCCTTATTCATAATGCTCCTCTGGTTTGGAGACTAATCCACTGTATCGAAAACCACTGTGTTAATACTAAAAAACTGATAAACAACTCTGGTTTGTAATGTTTTTTTCTTCAGTCTCGACTGATAGCTGTTTGGGATGCTTTTTGGGGTAAAGCAGTGGCAGCTGGTGACTGGCGCATACGTTTAAGATGCCTATTGATACTGATATTATAAATATTTATGAATTCCAGTACATTGCATCAAGAAAAAACTGTGTTGATAGTCATATGTCTTTTTTAATTTACAGGGGAAAAAATGCTGTTTCTGCATTGGCATTTCTCAGTCTTAAAATCAATGTTTTCATTCTTTACGGACAACAGTTATATGTTATATGTGAAGTTACTTATATTATGTGACGCCTCAGTTGTTCTCATTTTAACCGTGTTTTGATAATGAAAAGCAGAATATTTAACAGTCTTTTTTGTTTTTTTTTTGTCTTTGAAATAAATTTGGTGAATATGCACAGTGTGCAAATACATTATGCATTATGTCTGCACCTTGTGCTGGTCTAAATTCCCAGGGTTAATGTTCTGAGCCCTCTGTACATTGCGGAATAAATTTATGGAAAGCTACATAAGAATACATAATGTTGAGAATAGGCCATTCTGCCCACCTAGGCTCCTCATTTACCTACAGACTAGAGGGCATCCAACACTGCATCAAGCCTGGACTTGAACAGCCCAAGAGTCTCTACCTCTACTGTTCTACTCTGCCTCTGCTATATGATGTCTCACAAACTGTTCCACGCAGTGATAATGCTGTAAGAAATAATCCTCCCTGACACCTGTGTTGCACTTACCCCAAACTAATTTCCACATACGCCACCTAGTTCTGCTGACAGAACTTTACCTTAAACTTTTGAAATATTTTATAGTTACTTTTTTTGATCCACAAGTGTGACATGTGCCTTGTATGAGGGGAGCTCAAACATGTAATGTCACTGTGAAGGTCACATGAAATCACTTACTCACCAAACACTGGATTTGCCCATGCCGCTGTGGACCAAGGTCCCTCAGGGATGAGCCAACCAATTAGCAAGTTTCTTATCATTGTTAATTCAGTATTCATTGTGGATTCATTAATCCATTGAGCTTTAGAGACTCTTTAAAAACACACCAGATACTCGGCTTTGTATTTCTTAACATTTAAATGCTTGTCTTCCTTCTGTTGATGTCGAAACATTCCAATTTGATGCATCTTCTGTAAATTCATTTGCGGGTGCGACTAAGGACAGAGCTTTGGCAGCAGACGTTGTGTACTGTTATATAGCACTAGAAACTCCTGGTACCACCCAGAACCCTGTAGTTCAGGAGATAATAGGACAGAAGGAGCTTATTATCTTTTGAGTCTGATGGCTAAAGAATGTGTGGCTTGCCTACTCAGGAGACTCATTCACATCGCATTGAATAAACATAAGCTATATAATAACCTCAGTTAGGTCTGCTAAAGAGAGCACACAAAACAAGACCCACAAAAAGCTTAGATACGCTGACATCTTTATATCATCAACAGTGCCAGTTTTCTGTGCCAGTGGGGGAAACCAATTTGGAAAGAGATCAAAATTAAAAGTCAGATTGGACCACTTTCAGAATAGGGCATCTTCACTTGAACATCACAAAAAAATATATATGAATAAATAAATAAATGAAAAACATTGGTTATCAAACTCAAAAGAGGGATTTATGTTCTCAGTGTTTCCCACAGAAAAACTTTATTACTGGGTGGTGGTGTGAATGTGGGTGGGTTGGGAGGGGTGTGTGCACTGGCGACAACATAGGCTACATTTTTGAAATATAGCTGTGGTAATTAATTAAAGAGCGGGTGGTATACGAGTAGTCTCCTTCTGAATCAAAGGTGACACCAGCTCAGCTGTGTGTATACTGCTCTGGGAAAAGACAGGTGAAATTAAGAAGTGATGGTAAATCTCGGACCTTGCACAACTTTGCGTACGCTCTGTGTACTGGGTGCTGAAGCACCCATGGCCATCTCAAAAAAAAAAAATAAATAAATAAATCTAGCTTTTATTAGTAGTACTGCTGCTACATCAAGCATCTCACTATAGCTACTCCTTTTGTCCATTTTTCCCCTCGATATTTTCCAGATGAGTATTGCAACCAATAAGGAAGTAACTGTCGATGAGGAAGTGGATATATTCGTTGCTAAGCAATGACTCGTCCCCTTGATTTGATGTGAACAGGTCCATTTTAGAATGTTGTAAACCATGAGTTTTGCACAGTCACCAGTTTGTTGTGTCGTGAAGTTTCAATCTGAACAAGCCTTTAGTTCAGAGGAAAAAGTGATACTGAATTTAAAATACTGAATTTAAAACATTGTGGCCTGGTGAGCACCATAAACAGATGTGACATCCAAGCTATTATCAGCAACAACAATCTCCTGAATGGATTTATTATGATATGAAGTTGCATTTCATGGACAAAATAGCAATGAGAGAGCTACAGATTATTCTACTGAAAACCTATAGTCTATGCTACAGTAAAGTGAACTTTTGTTGCATACAGCCTATGCAGTTTCATTTTGCATTGTGGTGAACTAGAAACTGTTGATGGGGGTAAGGGGGGCGGGGGTGGGATAGACGATTAGTGGGCATTGCTTACAGAAATAAAGAAGTAAATACAAAAATATATCTACCACAAATCATTCCATATTGGGATAACAGGAATTTAAAGTAAAAAAAGGCGCATTTATGGCCTGTGGCCTATTTGTGTTGACCCCAAGTCCTTTTGATTTGTGAATATGAAAGGGAAAAGTGATCATCTTTTGAAAGAAATCAATGAAAATGATTTTGTTTACATTTAGTAAAAAAATATGTTATTACAATATGAAAAGTACATTAGTTTTGTATGGGTAACAACAGTACAGCTAACAGTTGATCAGTGGTACCATGTGTGTAAATTAAAGCAGTGCTTGAAGGCAGCTGCAGTGTTTCAGGTGACATTATGGGTATATTAGATATGGTAATACAGCTGAGAACGTGTGCATTTATGATGCATATTTAATCGTACGCTCTTCTGTGAATTTGGGACTGAACAGACGAGTACACAGTCCCTCCTGAAGCACGTGCTGTCAGCCACCGCCTCTCTGAACGAGCTTAATATACGTCCCACCTGCTTTAGACTGCGGAGAAGCAGGTGGTGTTTCACCACCGTGTTCTCATTTTACCTTAATGATGTGTAAATATAAACAGGAGAAGGTTCCAAAAGTATCACAGGTGGTCAAAGTAATGCAGAAAAGCCCTGGTAACCAATGCTTATAAATCCTAAAAATGGATGAATAGGACGTTGGCAGCAACTATTGCTGTGAAAACAAAGACCCTGACTTATAAAGCACCACAAATTAAGGCCAGATGCTGATTTTGAGCTATGCTACAAAGTGATATGACAGCAAAACTAAATCAATTAAAGTGAAAAGTAATTCCATGTGTTTACTTTGATGATTTATATTCTTCATTGTTGGCTTCAAATGAAGCAAATTAAGCTTTCTGGAGTTTTTTGTGTTATTTCAGCTATGAGCAATGAAGGACAGTTTAGATACCGAAGTTTCTGAAGACCTGTCGTGCATATGTGTGGTACACAGGCATAAACTGGTTTGTGGATTATGGCAGGAAAATGCTCCAAGGCATGCCCAGCAGCTTGTACCCTGATGTTATGCACTGCAGATCTAGGTATCTAAAATATCCTTCATCACACTCAAAATCTGTCCGCACTAATTGAAATAATATTTTAAAAGCACAGAAAGTGAACTATTCCTTTCATACCATTTTTCTACTTTAGAAATATTGATAACTTTTTCAATGCATGTTTGATAATTATTCTTATTTTCTTTATCAAAACTTTTTAGTCAGGTGGCCTCCCGAGTGGGTCAGTGTACAAAGGCCTGGGTATAATTGATTATGGCCTGGTCTGTGTTATTAGCCAACTATGACTGGGAGTCCAGAGCCATTTTAAATTTAAATGAATTTTTATAGATGTTAAGAAAAGCGTACAGCAACTTTCATTTGAAAGGTGGTAATTACTGTTTACTACTGTTGCTAACGATGTTTTCATGTAGAATTCTATCATGGTAAAATGTGGAAGCACTAAAAAATATTGAAAAAAGAGAGCATAAAAAGCAGAATAGTCTTAATAGTATTTTCTTTTACTTATTTTAGCAACATTATGCATGCATCTCTCTCTCTCTCTCTCTCTCTCTCTTGCACAGGTGTAACAATGTAACTATACACAAGAACTACACTATACATATACAATGAAACAAAGTAATATTTTTTAGGGATGTTTTTTTCACTACGCATGTCCTGTTGTGTCAGGGGACAAGAATTAACTGTTTACAAATACAAAATACAAGTCACAAGGCATTTTCACTACAATTTTATTTTCCAGTGTTCATTATAGATCAGCTGTCCATGGTAATAAGTTAAGACACAAGTGAGGGGGTCATACATTTCAGTAAATTTGGAAATATATAGCAAGTTTCAAAATGGAGCTATTTTATTATTTTGGTCTCTAAAGAAGCAAAGCAAAAATGTCCTTTATACAGCATTCTTTTCAAGCTGAATACATGTTGTCACTTACTTTGGTCAAAAATTTCTGTAATTAGTAATTAGAACTGAACATATTTGGGCTGAAGGACAAAGGCTCATAAATTGTAATAATTTTTGTACTGTTCGTGAAAGAATAAATTCAGCCAACAATGATTTTCCTTCCTATTCACTTATACTTATTATATGAGCAAAATATACTAATATTTATATTTGTCCAATTTTTAATAAAGCTTTTTTTATATCTAATTGCTAGCCTATACATACATATTTTTAACATTTATTACTTGTCAATGTTTCAAAAATTATTTGATTTAATAAGGACTGGGAGGTAAAGGCTGTCACAAAACTATCCATGCTTGGGGTAAATACCAGGGAAGTCATTTCAGAAAAATGATGGGTAAAGATATCAAGTTGCCGTGAAAATTAGTATCAGTTTTCAGGTCTCAGTTTCATGCTCTGTGGTCATATCTGTTGTGCTGCAGCATGAAATCCTTTTAAGTGTGGGACTTCAAGGTAAATATGAGCCTGAAATGAGATATAGCTCTCCCTTTCCTCCACTTACCAGATTCAATTATTGTATGACATTTACGATTTTAAGATTAAATGCATAGGGGAGATGGTCACCTCACAGTGTACCATGTTCTTAAATCTATGCATATCTTGTACGGCATACTGATCAGCTTATACCAAGTTTTTCTCTGCCTTTCATAAGAGAAGAATGACATAAAGGTAGTAGAACGTATCAATATATTCTTTTAATTAACCCTTAAAATGATAATATGTACTGTTACCCCAGTTTGAAAATTATGTGAAACGGTCTGTGGTGTAGTTTTATTTTCCTTTTATGGATGCATTTATGTAGGGCTCAGGGACCCCCCATCTTCAGCATTTTTTATTCAGATAGGAACCACAAATTCATCTTGGTGGACTGGGATTGGTTGAAGTCGATTGTTAGTGGAACAACCTTAGCTGTTGCTACGCTGGTGCCTGCATCCCTTTTAATAACAAGGCCTTTGAATGATCTGTATTCAGTGTGAGGGACTGAACAGGGAGATGCAATTATTCTTTCTGCTGTTCATACAGCCATGCCCCACTGTTTCTAGCCCACTGGCTGAGTCGCAATCAATGTCGTGGAAGCATCAAGGAGATTTACCATTACCATTACATTTACTTCATGATTTGCAAGTCATTTCCCTCTCTGTGAGTGAAGGCCTCATCATGGCCATGCAAAATTGGCCAGAAAGAAACTTAAATTTTAGTAGTCATGCAATTAATATCAATGTATTATGCAACATGCACACAGGCGTAACAAAACAATGTGTGAGTGGCATGTGGATCCTGTTTTTTCAGATTATATTTCATTATGACCTTTGCTGTACAGAACACATTAGGCCTCTTTGTTAAAGTTCTCCCTCTTCCCAGACTGCTTTTGTATAACTATGAGGCTTTTTAAGTCCTGTTTTCATTTCATTAGTGGTTACTAAAGAACAGACAAGTGCTACCTTGCTTTAAGAACTTCAGTAGATATGGTACATGGACAGACAGTCCGGAGAACATATAGGCCTATATAAAAGTAGCTGCGTCAATTTACCCGCTAGTGAGTGACAGAAAATCTGTTAGGTTTGCAATTGTATTATGGTCAGGTGAGTCATCCTTCACCATATTTATATTATATAAATATCAAATGTTAAAATATAAATACAGTATAGAAATATTTATAATGTTTGGATGGGGGCCCCAAATCAAATCTTGCTTAGGGCTTATGTTCACTAAAAAGTATTAGATGAATGCAGATAATTGTGTTTCATTCCAAATGCCAAATCATTAACTCATCACTGTAATTTTTATAAATGGACTGGTTTGACCTCTGGTATAACAGACCATTGGTATCTGTTTACTTCCAAAGCCATGATTGGAAAGCTCCCGTCCTACTTGTGTTCTCTGTTATCTAGGAATTCCTCAGGTTATCAGCTTTGTTCCAGCAAACTATTTGTTTTTAAAGTCCCCTGGCTGTGTACAGACCTTGGGAAAACGGCTTTTAATTACTTTGCACCCAAAAGCTGGAACAATCTTCAGGACCAACTTGAAATGGACATATTAATACCATTCTCTGATTTTAAACATTTAGTCTTTCATGCTTTACCTGAAAAGTGCACCTGTTTTTTATATCCTTACCTAATTTTTATTAGGAGTTTAAAAATGAGTAAAATCTTCCAAAAAGCAAAGGAAAAAGACATACATGCATACATGTTGTTCTAGTAAAGCTAGACCACAGAGCTTGTTGTTTCCACTCATAGTTTATATAAGTTTAACAATCTCAGGACACCGGTTTCCTGGCCGCTAGGAGGCTTGTGCGAAGGGGTTACGTAAAGAAAGAATCAACCATTCCAGAGAAGGCTATGAGTGCGCCTGATCCATGCCCGGAAACTGTGGCCCACGCCATAGCCATTCATTGCTGGAACACTTATGTTTCCATTTTTTTTTTTGTTCACTACCTGTTGTTAAGATGGATTTTTCTTCCAAATTGCTCTTGAAAACCGTCTGATAACAGAAATCAAAGTTTGAACCAATCTTTCAAAAATGATTTAAAAGTAGAGCCATCTCAGAGTTGGTAATAAACTGAAATCTCTCTGTGTGAGTAGCAGCTACAAATACAAACAAGTCGAAACTTGGACTGGGACAAACTTTTAACAAGTGTAAACACAAACATTTGACATGGTGCAGTCTCTGCTAGCATCAAGATGCTTTTAACATGTTTTCTCCATTGGGATAATGGAAATTTTCCTATGCAAATTAAATAATTATTTTAATGTCTCAGCATATGGAAAATATTTTACCCAGCCAATAATGTATCAGCTCCATTTGCATTTTGTAAATAATAACACAATCAAAGTAACTCACTTCTTACCCTCAGTACTGTTGGAATCAAACTCCATTTGTCATCAATAATGGTGAAATTAAACCTTGACTCATTCCAGGGGTCACAATGATACAGAATATATTTAAATACACATATGACCAAAAGTATCTAGACACCCCTTGGTCTGGGGCTGGTTTTCAAGATGTGTGCTTGGCCCCTTAGTTCCAGTGAAGGCAAATCGTAATGCTACAGCATACAATGGCCATACAAGGTTATTATAGCAGCAAAGGTGGACCAGGTCCATATTAATGCCCATAAGTTTGGATGAGATTTTGGATGTCAAGTGTCCACATACCTTTGGTCATGTAGTGTGCATGTGAGCCTTCAAAGGAAATGAAAAAGAGTTCTAAAAGAACAACTAAATAATTTCTCTCCTGCCAGTGAGACAAACAGGACACTTCTGTTCCTGTATTTTAGAACTGCCCAGTCACTTGTACACGTGTTTCCCTTGTACACCTTGTATCACCAATATTTCAGCTGTTCTTGCGCAATGTCTTTTTGGGCACCCTTGTGAAACAAAATCTCTGCCAAGACGAGAAACACATTTATCTGCTTTCCCTCAGAATAGGCAAGAAATCAAAACATGGAAAAATATGTACTAAGGACTACAGACCAGTGGCCCTGTAGCTTATTCTATTTTCAATGCTAATTCTGTAATGGTAACCCTTGAGATAGAGAGAGAGCGAGAGAGAGAGATAAAGAGGGAAAGAGACAGAGAGAGAGAGAGACTGAGAGAGAGACAGACTTTGAATGACATTTGGTATTTTGTCTTCTGACAGTGTGATCATTGGAGACACATTGATTGTGTTGCGGCTAATGTCTGAAACAAAACATTTTAAACATTTGCTCCCTATTGGGGCTACATCTTAGGTAATGTGATGAATTTGGAAGAAAGCCATTAAGACATGTTAAAATAAACAGCCCTGACTATGCTGTTAATCAGGAGTCCCATGACTAATCAGCCAAGCCATGTAATACATTTCAAAATTTGTAATATGGTCATAGTGAATTTAGTAGAACATGCAAAAGAATGTGAGAGAACATAAACACGTAAGTCAACTTTGCAGCATTTTGAGACCACCAAGTATGTGTGCAGCATTATTAAAGTGATTAATATAAGTTAACTTACACCAACCTAGAACCATAATACAAATACAAATAATATAATGTATAATGTAAATCTAAAATCCAAATGGAATGCATAACCATGCATATAAACAAAATACACATTCATGCAGCAAACATTTATATAAAGCCATAAAGAAGGTTCTAACAATCCTAAGGTAATTACATAACAATAAGAGTGCATTTATAATAGTGTCATGAATTTATGCATGCATGGGGTAATTAGCTGCATATTTCATGTGGTGGAATTATGTGTAATTGACTCCTCTTCTGGGAAGAGGAGCCCCTTTTAACCCGGGGGTTCCCAAACCTTCTGAGCACAACCCAGTTAATTAGTGAATGTATGTGCTGTCACCCAAAACATATTGTTTTAACATACACATATACTTGTATGCTGTAACTAGGCCAACGCAAGGAACAATGGTAGTATTGTACTTGACTGGTGTGAAAGCCGAATGGAAAGTCTATACTACACAAATAAGTTACCGTTTTGGTTTGTCATCTTGTGGCCCACCCCTCAACCCCTCCCATGACCAGTCAGCAAGTCCTGAACCCAATCTTAAACTGGCTGCATAAAGAATGTCTCACTTTTCCCAACTTATTTCCTTGAACAGGGACACTGGGAACAGATACATTTCTGAGACACAGATCTGGAGATCCACAGGTGATGAAATGCCTTGTGACCCCTTAATTGTGCAATCATATGAACTGGATGTGAAAGCAAGGTTTGATTTAATCTGTTGATTTTGTGTGTGTGTGTGTGTGTGTGTGTGTGTATTATATATGCCCATGTCTGTGTGAGCTTGTGTGTGCATCTGAATACCATCAATGTCATATTAAAACATTTTATTTCCGTAAAGAAAATGAGCCATAGAGGAAATATGTGTTTTTTAAAAACCTGCAATAGGCCAGGTTTATGACTGTCATCCGTGTGGATAATACCTGACACCTCCCATATAATAGCACTTATCATCCAAGAGGGTGCCCTGCACCCCTCCAATAACAAGTGGGTTTCTGTTATGTCATGGCAAGGTCAAATAATTGTGTCACATACGTGAAAAGAATGTGTAGGAAGTGCTTCAGGTATGATTGAACATTTTGGACAAGTGACATGTTAAGCCTGAAAATTCTAAGGTCTGACATTTTTGACTTTTTGCTTCATGTTCACAGTTGAACAGACTAAAGGAGATCAATATTTTCAATCAACTTAAAAAGTTAATCGTACATTGTAGAAATAAGCAAAAATATCACACTTGATGTATTAATAGCCTATTTACAGTGGCAATGGTAACATTCTGAAAGAGACAAGCTCTCACGAAAAAAGAATTATTAATAATAATAATAATAATAATAATAATAATAATAATATCAAGAAATACAGGAGTGTTTTCAGCTTCTTAAGAGTTACTGAATTTCAAATAAGTATTTGTTCCAGGTCTGACCGTGATCCTTTTTTTAAACATTCGACTCCAGGTCAGACCACTTTGTCTGAATTTCTAACAACATTCACTATTGTCTGGCTCTGTTGACAGGAACAGTGATTTGCTGCTGAAATTTTGGCAGGTACAAGAACTAAAAAAAAGAAAAGAAAATAAACTACTTTTTTGCCTCTTGGAAAAATTAAATTTTGTGTTAGAACCTTATAATGATGGATTTATGAATTGTGGTAGCATAGCGACTAAAGCATTCAGCTCCCAAAGTAGTCATTGCTCAGTCACAAGGATAATGAGTGTGATCTTTGTGTTCATAAGTTCTAAATTGCTGCTTTTCTTTAAAAAAAGGTGCTGTATGTGAAAACAGTATATCCAAGTACACCCATTTTCAAAAAGGAAATTTTAAAGTTTGTAAAAGAAGTTTGTACAAGAGAGATTTGTGCTTGACCAAAAATAGGCACCCCTCCGAGAGCAGTCTTTGAGTAAATTCTGTTATTTGTAAACAAATGGTAAGAAATGTTTGTAGACTTATCATATAAATGTGGATATAATGTGCTGGTTTAATGAAATGTACTGGGTAAATGCAATTCTTGTACCAACATGAGATGTGACCTTTTTTTTTTTTTTTGGCTGGTTTATTGTGGGAAATGAGATTATATGTAATTGGGACTTTTTCCCAATATGGATATGGCATATACCACAGTAAATAAAAAATATATTGTTTTTCAAACAATGACACTAGATTATGACACAGCAGTGCTATTTTGTTGTAACATAAGAAGAGCCACACCATTTCATTAGGCTATTTGGGTATCACATTTATAATCATACTGCTATCATAAACTACTCATTTCACCATTTGACTAAATGGCTTTAAAAATATCTGCCATTCTTAAAAACTCAGTAAAAACAAATGTATCCAGCCGCATCTTACTATTTGAGCCAGGCAACAGCCCTTGGCACTGTTTCTGACTTGGGGGCATGAAATCCTTCAAAACTGTTAGACAAAGGCCTTTTGACAACACGGTGTGATGACTCCTTCTCAGCTATTAGACAAAGTCTTTTTTAAGAGAATGTGCGAAATGAAACTATAAACAGTATCCTGCCTATTGCAGGATAAATATGAGAGATAAAATGTAATAATTTATAATGATGTATCACCCAAATATGTATGTTATTGCTGGCAGAATCCACTGTATGCAAATGTGATAGACTTAGTTTTGTCAGAACTGGCATCATTGAGACAAACTTACACTTGTATACTACACTGTACAGTTTTCAAGAGAGCATGTGTTTACCATTCTACCTAATGGCATAATGGTAAAGTGTGAAGTAAGTTCTTAATACCATACATGTTGCGTTGTCTATGCTCCCCTCAGTATGAACACATTTTTTGATATTTGAAATTAATCTTTCGTTGAAGCCAGAGGCTCCACACCTTTCGACATTCCTTTGTGACAACAAAGTCTGTCATTTCAAAGACCATTGAAGCTAAAGACTTGGATACAAATAGCCTGCTCATTGAAAATGCAGAGCTGTTGATGTTATTGACATCTGAAATGGTCTTTTCAGGCTCATCCACACCGTAGGACATTGTCTCATTAGGATTAACCACCCATCCCAGCTAAATCAGTATTTTGTAATTAAGTCATTAATTTACAGAGTTCATTTAAATTTCGTGTTTATTCACAAAAATAAGTTGTATACATACGTACAATAATATTTAAACTTCAAACATATCTTACCAATAGATAAGCTAAAACATATCCAACCAATGATGTTTTAGCTTTGAGTCTTTTCGTTCTCCTTTTTCATATTTATATCAATATACTTTAGCTCTGCTGATCTCGGGAGGGAGAGACTGACCAGTCACGTGTACTTTCTTTCTCTTCGTATTAGGTGGTGCTCTAGGCTATGAAGGCAGCACCAGCGTTCCTGTAGGTGGTGATTAATCAACAGCTGCACTGCCCACTCCGGCCACTTTCAGTTTCTGCCTTCAGAAAACACAAACACCAAAATCGGAAACGCTGTGCACGCGCTGCCACGACTCGGTCAGCCACACATTGATGAATGGCCTTTAATATGCAGGGAACACAGCTTATGTAACTGGTGTTAGTGGGCTGTCACATAGCGCCTGTGCAGCAGAGAGCCTTATCTAGTATGTTGGGAAGGAAGGACTCAGACACTGTGAAACAGGCTGTGAAATTCAAATTTGAGGGGACATTACGTGGCGAATTGTGTGAATGTGCTTTTTCAGCCTTGCTGTCACGTCTTTATGCTGCCGATGAATGCAATCGACCAGACATATTGTTCTGAGAGACCTTTTTGTCCTTTTCATATATTGCCCAATAAAGATTAACTTAAAATAGCAGAACAGACTAGATGTTTTTTTTTTTTTTTTAATCTTTAATATAGGATACAACTGGCTATTGAATCGGGGGCGCTGTTGTAGCTGAATCACACATGGTGACACATGACAGATGGAGTTTGTAGAATGTTATTGGATCTTTGCGGTTTTATTAAATAATCATTCAGAGGCATGAATAAGGCTGGAGAAGGCCAACCTGTAATTTATCTCACACCAGAAAAGAAGCAGAGAACATTAATGACCTGGCTGTGGAGCTCGGTGTTCAAAACGAATGTTAAAATGAAACCTTCTCCAAGAAGCCGTACAGTGCATTGCGTGTCTGAAAGAAAGGAGCCTTTTCACCAGTTTGTTTACGAGTATAGTGTGCATGTGTCAGCATGTGTATGTGCCATGTGTGTAAAGATAAAGAGCATGTCCTAGTATATGAGTTTTTGAATGGCCGCTTTTGTGTCTTGAGGTAAATTGATATATTTTTTTGGACGCTCTATTGTAGTATATTTTCCTGAATGGGGACATTCTGCATTCTGTCTTATTACAACTGAATATTGTCGTTGTCAAAACAATGTATGTCCACTTTTTGTCTTTTTGAGGTTTTCTTTTTAACACATTAACTGGTGAAAATTCTCCTTCAGCTCTATATAGGCTACTGTAAATGCCTTATAACTCCCTAAATCCCCTGATTTCAACATGTACAACTTTTCAAAGCACGTCTAAAAAGGGTGAAACAAGTTTCAATATTAACACTTGCAGTAATAATTACTTTTATATGTGTAAGTTCACATTTGAAATAGTTACATTTAAACTGATGCCTCAAACAATGAAAGTAAATGAAAAAGAAATGAAACCGTTTTCATTTACAGATTGCTAAATGACATTAAGGCAGTTAATTATATCACGAGTAAAGGAAAGTATATGATCAATTATCAAAACCATCCAATCAGCAATTAATAAGAACTCCTCCTCCATTGGACAGAATAGCCTCTTTATTCAGCCAACCCAAACCAAGTCACTTGGCAACTCTATCAAACACATTTTTACAAAATCAACTGTGGCATGTGTTTGTAACTTACTAGTTTATTTAATTATTTTAAACCAAAACAAACACCCTTTTTGGAATCTCCTCTGGTATGCATCTAATACAGAACAGTGACAAATGGGACCATATTCCACGATCTTCCCAGGGATTTGCAGGAAGAACAAATTGCTTGTGGATACCAGCATTAAATATTTATTCACAAAATAGTAATTGGTTTTGTGCAGGAGTGTCTCCAAAACAGATATTTAATTCATCATTCAAGATGGTGCATTAGATCAGCTTAGCCTATGAATCTCACAGTCGCTGGAGTAGGGAATGTTCCAGGCAGATAGTGTTCTGAACATCACAATTACAAATGGTCCTTCTTTTGTATCTCCTCAGCTACTCAGCTGCAGATTAGATTCCTGCTGACACCTTTAGTGTTAAAATAGTCAGATGACTGGAAGATACAACACCAACATCTTTGCAGAATCAGGGACACACATTTATGAAAAAAAGATATGGTGACAGGGATCCTTTATTACAGTAGGTGTGTACATGTTGCTTCTAATCATGCTTATCCGTAAAGTAATTTACGTTTAAACTCTATTTTTATTTCCCTGGGGGCTTCATGTGAATCACCACACAGTAAACAACCAGCTAAAGCGAAATGATTCAAGAGCACTGGGGAATGTTCTGGTTAGATTCCCATTTGGTTGTTAGAACTTTCCCCAGAAAGTCTCATAACATACTTATTGTTCAAAACAAGTTCTGTCAGATTCAATGAAAAATGTTTCAGACATACAAACTTACTGGCAACATTTCATGTAGTTATTTAATTTATTTTTCTCAAGGAGAGCAGAAGGCAACCCACCATTCTTTTGAATTTTTTCCACTTTATTCAGACAGGAGGAAGGCAGAGAGGGTTACCGATTAGGATGAGATCACAGGACAGAACGTGGCTTGGCTGGAAAATAAATCCCTGGGCACACAGGGGGAGTCATATATAGGTTTCAGTGTCAGTTACACTATAGACTACAGCATACAGTCTGGCCAGTAATTTTGGCTGACCTGCAGCTATCTTGTGCTCTGTAATAATGTCAGTTTTTATGTCCTTGCTCAGCATAGTTCATTTAAATTACACTGTAAAAAATTGGCTGTAAATTTACAATAAATTACTGGCAACTAGTTGCAGAACTTTTACAGTAAGCTTCACGGTAAATTAGTGTTAACCTATTCACAGTAATTTACTGTAAGATATTCACAGTAAATTGTTATGTTTGCATTGGTCAGCTCTCCATGTAAAACAGCAATTTTTGAACCTTGATATCTCTGCTGTTTCAACCAATCTCAATGCCTTTTCATAGGTGGACCACAATCACCATGGACTCATCAAAAACCAGTATAGCTACGTTACGCCATTACTTTGTTGTGGATACCCCTACAACTGAACTCTCAAATGTGCATTTGTCTTTGTAATGAGGGGTTTATGCACTGCAACCATACTATAATATCCCTCTCTATGTAGTTGTTAACTGACTTTTTTGCTGACACTGTCTGATCACGTCCTGCATTGACATTCTCAGTAACCTGAGGAAGCGTTGCTCTTCTGTTTTTCCTTACATATCGCGCTCATGCATGTGCATCACGGTCATTGAATGTGCTATTTTGATTGAAACTCAAGGTCAACTGGGCCTGCTCAGCATTTTTATGCATGCCACAGAGCATGATCTGCATTTGTTACGTTTCAAAAGTAAATATTGAAATTTTGGATTCACTGCTAAGACTTTCTGCCCTGAAACCAGCGAGGTCCAGCCAGATGGTGCTTGTCTAGGCACGCAAAGACCACAAAGAACACAGTCAGTAGTGGCACAGCCCATGTCCTTGGGTTGGTTTTTACACACCATACCGCGACTCCATCTGTGCAGTTTCCACAGCTGGACACCTGGCAATGAAATAAACCACCCTCTGTTTTCTCCCAGTCAGTTCATCCCTGCCTCCATCATTAAATCTTTCATCTTATCCCTGCTTGCTGGCCCATAATTGATCCACAAACTGCTTCTCTGGAATCCTAATGCAGATCCCAGATCACCAAAAAAAACAAAAAAGAATAAGCCTTCTGAGGGCCTGGTTTGACCTGCTGAAGGGTCAATCGCCCTTCTGTGATTATTAGTGTTGTTTCAATTGACTGGCTCAGCAGTAACAACACCAATTCTATTAACACATTGCCACAAGAAGAGTGCATGTGCAGCCGCCCAGTTAGCTATGCTCTGCTTGCAATAGTGCGATTACTGTAGTTACCAATGACAACACGCACGGCTGCCATTCATAGTTTTGCTAGCAAGAAACTGGGCCTTGGGTGTGTTTTTATGAATACAGATCCTGGGCTAGCTCTGAATCTTTTATTAGAGGGAATGGAGAACCCTTTTTCGCAAATTATTTGTAAGGTGAACAGTCAGGTGTCCTTGAAATAATTGATATGGCCAGTTTTATTAAATTGAGCTACACCGAAAGTCAAATGAGCCAAAATTAAGTTATTCCCTGCATGGCATTTTTGTGGACCTCTCTGAACCTTTGTCAAGACGTGACACATTCATTATGCATTGATTGCAACTATATGGATAAATGGAGCAATTTACCTTTGTCCCCTAAAGGACTGTATTGATTTTTATGAAAATGAGTTCAGTGGCCTGCATTAGTTATGCTGATGAGACTCGGAGTAGAGTATTTGCAGAATCATAAGTTCACAAAAGCACAATTATGTGTTTAACAATTATCCCTCATAGGTCGAAATATTGTAAGTAAATTGACCATACTGGCATAAAATATTATTAAATATTTTAATATTAAATATTTATTAATCAATTAATAAATTAATTAATGATTAAATGCAAAAGTCCCAGCTTATTTTCAAAATCCCTTCACATTTCTCCAAAAGGCACACACCATAGCAGTATGGATTCAGGATATAGGGTGAAGGAATGAAGGCCTCATGAAGTGTTCATTAATATTAATAACAAAATATATACCGATTATAAACATCTAGTTTATGAAGGAGTATCTACTCATTAACAAATTCAGAGCATTGTAAAGCTGTAGAAGTTTTATGCTAATTGTTGTATCAATGGTAGGCATTATTTGACAGCTTCTGATCATTACTTACTGTAGAGTTTAAGCTAATTAACTAACTCAGTTAAAACACTGTTAAATATACAAAGCTAATTCTATTAAGGTAACACACAAACATGTAGCACACAGCCTCTGCACCTGAATAAAAACATGGCTTATTGTTTTTACTGTTATTTTGAGGAGCCTCAGTCATTCAGAAATTTAAGTCAGGAGAGAGATGTTCTCACCTTGCTTTTCACAAGAACACTGTGTACTGCAAAGGCAGATTATTGGTTGATGTGAAGGGGACTATCATTATATCATCAATAAATTCAGGACAGGCATGATTTATGTCTGTACCTTTTCAGTTATTAAAAAAAAGACCAAAAGGTTTTGGTAGGTTTTTTATTAAATAATACCACTCTAATAAATCCTTGCTGGTGTTGGCCAGACTGTTAATTTTGTACACAGTAAAATGTCCAGCATTAATTTCACTCTAACAGAGTCCAATAGGAACCTATGTAACACTGAACATTTTACTGTGTGCTCATGTGTATGTGGTTGTCGAACAGATGTAGAGAAATGCAGGCTGCAGTGGTGGTTCTGGGTAATTTTGGAATGCTACCCCATGTTTAGTCTCCCACCTGCAGTGCTACTGTAGCAGCTAGTTTGTAGTGAAGCACAGTAAAGGTGCGGTAAAGCGAAGGACTCATAGCAGGTCACTGTGACAACACTCTGTGGTGACACAACCCTTAAATAAGTAAATAGTTTGCCCTTGGTTTGGGATGAGTTTGCCTTTAGCAGATGCATTTCCATTTGCCCATGAAACAAATGGAAGAATGAGAAGCCCAGATTAAAATCCTAAATTACTTGAATGTGATTTAGGAAACATTGAGTACCATTGCATAACAACGTAACTGCTAGCTAGTTTTGGCAAAATGGTTTGTGAGACTACGGTATTTTCATTTAGATCTTTACTGATATTTTACTGATTTTTGTTTTAATAGTTATATGGAGAAAAATAAGCAATGGAAATTTGCAGAGAACTTTCTTTTTAATGTTAAGAAATACTTCCAAAGTTTTTCTTTTTCCACTCCCTTTAGCTTGTGAATAATTTACTGTGTAGCCTACTTTAGTATGTGGACACAGACTAATGTGTGTACACAGTGTGCCTTAATGTGGAGTAATAAAGTGGAAATGTTATTTGTTACTCCGGTATCATACCAGATAAACTGCTGTCTTCTCAGCTCAGAGCATACTGGCTGCATGTTGGATTAAAAAAACGCAGAACAAAAACATTTCAAAATCATGCCTCGTCGGTTGATTAATCTGCCCACAAAATAAAATCGCAAACATGAAAGTTGAGCAGACTGCATTTGTAATGATTTTCTCCCTCACTATCTAGGCAGACAAAAAGCAAATCTTCAATCTCAATGAAAAAAGGCTTCTGAGTAGCTCATCCTGTAAAGGCACTGTTCCAGTGCATGAGTGGGCTCCACATTCTGGTATCAAATCTAGACTCTGCCAGTACTGACTGTGTCTGGCAGCCCTGCAGCACCACACGTAATTGGCACGTTGAGCTGTAAGTCTTTCTTTGTATCATGTCTATGCAAGGCCAACTCATCGGCTGAAACGACATCATGTGCTTCAGAGAGCTTGACAAACCGTATTGGTGAATATAGAAAAAACGCAACAAGTGTGATTCCGTATTGTCTGAGGCGGACTTTGGCGCCATGCAAACCACGCAATTTCATGGGGCCCCAGAGACTTGGTCCCCTGCTGGCTACAAGCAGCAGCCTCTATGTTAGCAGTGTGTTCCACAAGCACCAGCTGGATAGCCGGAAATTAAAGCATTTTCAACCGGCCCACTTTTTTTGCTGCTTTTTTCTTTTTTTTTTTTTGGTGAGTACTGCTTCACCTGATTCTGATCACCCTATTGATGCAAGGAGCCTTGCATCCAATTGAGCATAACCTACATCACAATACCGAAAAATAAACCGTAGTGCTGAGCGAATAACCGAAATGTAGTTTTTTATTTTTTTTATTTTTATTTTGTATTTGCATCTTGATGTGAAGTGTTGTTTCAGAGCTCATTTGTCTGTCTACTCTGCCTTATGAAATTAGATTTTAACTTGTGCTTGCGCTTGCATATCTAATGTTTATCTTGTGTGTGTTTATCATGTCAGTCACACTTGGCCACTGTAGTGCACATAGGCACATTTATGCGATTTGGCAGACCTAATTGTTTAGTGCTTATTTCTGTTGAACCCATTTGGTATTTATTACAACAGAATAATGAAAAATAAAATGGAAATGGAGCTTGACATTATTTTCTTAACCAAACTATCAGCGTTGACGGCAAGCAATGGTAACCACGTGCATGCACTCTTTAGTGTCTGATAGTAAAGTCGATTCTTCTTTCGGGTGGGAATGATAATAACGGTCTCAGTCAAAATCAAACGTTGATATGGACCCATAGAGGGGTGCTGCTTCATCCCTCTCACCATTACACCTTCATCCCTTTAGCATATGCAGTAGCTAACAGGCTAGCTAATGTCACACTAAAGAAAAAGAGAAGCAAGCCCATCTCAGAGGACTCTTTTATTCTTTAACACAAAAAAATGGTTAAGGGAATTTGGTTCCCTTAAAATGTGTATTACTATTTCAATCCAGCTGGGACTTAAATTAACCTTGAATATTAGTTAACATATTGTCAAAAAATAACTCTGTTAATTACGCATTTTGGGCAATATGGCAGAATTTTGCTTGATGTACTTCAGCCTTTAAAGCAAGTGGCTTTGTCAGTACACTGTAAGGAGGAGTTTTGGGAGCCTCAAAACTGAACTTAGATTGGGGCCCCAAAATTGATAGATCCGCCACTGAATATTGTGATTAACAGTCAGATTTTAGGGCAACTACAAACTACATGTTGACTACAAATTTCAAATATGCATTTGAACTGCCTGCATGATTTGTATAGTTTTCCTCGTTTGTGATATATTTTTTTTTCCTCAGTCATATCACTCACTCGATATTGCAGACTACAACAGTATGGCACAGGAGGGAAAAGAATAGGTCTAAATGTGACATAAACAACTCTTGGAAGTCCTAAGTTCAAGGAATACAGGACTGATTGACAATATGTAGGAGCAATTGTGCAGTGCCCTGCTTCAGATGGAAGTGTTGATGATAGAAATAGATGGTAAATGCTAAAGAGCACCCTTGGGTATGAAGTACTATCTGGAAAATTCAATTGGCAAACATTTCTATTTATATTAATATTTGAGGTTGATACATTGAGAGTAAAAAACCATATAAATAACAATTACGTATATTTTTGTAGAGAAAGGCTGCTATAAATTCTTTGCTGCTATAAATCGTTTGTTGTTCTCTGTGAAAATGGTTATATTATGAATGACAGCAACATTAACTCAAGGTATGTTCTCTTTTCTGTTTATTAGCTTTATTTAGATGTTTTCAGTGAGTTAAAAGTGGCAGATTGTGCTTGTAAGTGTAATATAGGTTCGCTGTCTTTGTTTTGTGGTAGGTCTGGGAGGTTTACTGGAAATGAGCTCCACGATATATATCTTGTCCCCTAGACCCTCAGCTCAGTTGGTGGTACTTCCTGTCAAATTGCGAACCTGGTCTGGGGGGCTCCCTAGTAGTGCCTTTACCATGACCTGATCTTGTAAGTGCTCATTTAGTGACACAGCAAGCTCCACCAGGGACTACAGATGAAAATGAGCTTCCAGCTATTGATATTAATTTAGAATGGAAATTAATGTTTTAATTGGCCTGTAACAATCATCTCTGCCAAAAAAAAAAAAAAAAAGGAATGAATGAGTGAATAATGTACAACTTACAAAGAGGGGAGAATATAAAAGCACTTCTACTGGTGATTACAGCAGTCTGTGGTGAAAATCATGGGTTGGGTTCATGCCAAGGAGTTGTATTTCTTTGAGGTCATGTGTGTTTGCCATTCCTGTAACTACTTAAATAATTAACTGCAGGATGTCATGCTAATTGATAAAGCAGCTGATGAATGCTGTAAAAGGTACACCAAGCTGCATTATTTCTCTCATTTAATTCTGTTCTGGAATGATTTGCAAATTACATTTCTGAATTAGTGTGTTCTATGCAAATATATTTAAATATGTAATATATTCATGGGGTCAGGGAAGAGCGATGAACTGTATAAATTATGTCAAGCAAATTTGTCACGAGGCTTTTCGCTGAAATAACCCTCCCCCTGCCCCGACCCCCCACCGAAGTGAGCATTATTGGATTATTAAAATGGCTGCATTTATAATCGACAGTAGCCAGCAGCCAAACCTTGAAAATGCATTTGAAAATGTGCTCCCACTTTTTAATATTTCTATCACAGGGCCAGCGGAATGTACTGGAAGCCTGCTGTGTCAGTATGTAACGTACAGACGCTTAATACTTCTGACAGTTCAATTAGTCAACAGGGTATAGGAGTGCAATTGGCTGCATGAGATTTATAAGATTAGGACAGGCCTAATCTCCTCAGTGCTATTGATTGTGTTCTGTAGTAACAAAACCCAACACTCTTAATGAGCGGCTCAAGACAGCAGCACCCACTTGTTCCTACAGTACCCATAGTCCTCTCTGTGGAGCCCTTATTCTTATCTGCTGGCCAGACAATTCTCTGAGTCAGGAAGGAAAATAAAGTTCATTTTTATTTTCAATTTTAATTCCAACAACAAAACATCCATCTTTTAAATCAACTTTTTAATTTTTATCACACAATTAGTCACTAATGGTGTACAATGCTTTTATTTCCAGTTTTTTCAGTTATGACATGTAACACTTAAAAATATACCAATTTTCAGTATGTGTACATGTAGTTGACAGTGAGTAAAGAAATCCCTTGTTAGTTTGAGGCCATTTTGTGGTCCGCTAATGAGTTAAAGCAAGTTGCAGTTGCTGTATCATTCGGCTCATTTTTTAAAATTATGTTTCAAAAATGTTTGATCAATAACACTTTAATGGATGTTTGAATAAGCTTACTGGAAATGTAAATCTGTCTTAAGCATGACCTTCAGCAGGACCTATGATAAAAGTCATTCCTGTATGACACAGTCATATATATATATAAATATATACTTTATAACTCAGGTCTGTGCTGTTTGTCCCTTGCTACACTGTCAACATTATTGGAACCTGTGACATTGGCAGGGATGACCATTTACAGTTGTTCCATAGTTTCCTTGAGCATTTTTGTAAATCTAAACAATCCAACCTGCTCGATAGCTAGTCTTGGTTTTCTGCTCACACTTTTGATTTTACACTTTGCTTATCTTCAGTCACATTACAGAGTAGAGCTCTTGAGCATCTGGCACCAAGTTGGAAAAGCAAAGTGTTAAGGCAAGCTGTGGAGGAGGAGAAAGAGAGGGAAGAGGAACCAGAGCAGGAGGAATAAAGGAAGGGAAAATGCAAGGAGGAGGGTAGAGAATGGAGTGAAGGAGGATAAGAAGCACAACAAACGGGACAGTGGGTTTCAGCAGACGTCCCGAATTGGACGTTTAACCTGCAGTTCAGAGAGATTCAGGGGAGTGCTATGGAAGTGTTCTCTGTGGAGGAAGCCTTAGCTCCATTCCTCCCTCACGTCCTCCAGCTGAAAACCCAGTCTGAAGGCCCCAGGGTGTCGGTGTGAACTCCACTGAGGGATGCAGGTGATCCCTGTATTGATTAATAGCACACACACTGAGCATCCCTTAGGCACCTCTCTCTCTCTCTCCAGTTCAGGAAAGTCAGTCTCTCATTTAGGGATTTAAGTGGAATAAGCAGTATTTACACCACAAGATGGTTCCACTGCTGAGTTTCATTCATTATCTGAGACGCATGTAATTTTCCTGCGTGTAACCTGAATGCTCCTGAAGAAATGTGAAAAGTGTGTGTGTGTGTGTGTGTGGGCCAGCAAATAAGTGTATGTGTGTGCGTGCGCGTGTGTGGGTGTGTGCAGATATTCATGTTTCAGGTTATGCTAGCTGCATGTGTTTAGGGGTGTGTGTTTCTGTAGGTGTGTGCAGATGGGTAATCTGAATGCTCCAGGTGTGCCAGGTGTGTGTGTTTAACATTGAAATATTTATGAAAATCACCTCCTTAATCATACCATATTTTCAGTGGAAAGAGAGGGCTTGGCGTGTTTTGGAATGTGTTAACATAATATAAGCTGAAAATATGGACCCTCTTATCCTGTGGGACACCAGATTTTAGTAATTATTCTTCATAATTAGTGGTCTGAGGTGCATCTTATTAGGTTTAGAAGTATTTTGTTGACGAATTAATTTTGGGCTGAGATCCACGGCAATGTTAATGTGGTGTTTAAGTGACTGATCGTCATGCCATTTATAATATTCAGCATAGATATTAGAGTAAGGCAGAGACAGCCGGTTGAAACCACCTGCTGTATAGGTAACAACATTGACTCCTAATTCAGCAGTTGGCTGAATGCCCTCTCCAGTGTTGTGTGAATCCTTCTGAAAGAGCATTGGCCTAATATGAAAACGGACATGCAAAAACAAGCGTCGTGTCATACAGCCAAAGTAAAAAAAAATAATTGAGCCATTCAGAGTTAAAGTGTGCCTGTGTAAGGTAATACAGCTTTCGTCTGGTCTAAAAAGTGGATTTAAATTGTTTGACTTCTTCTTCTGGCTGGAAACCATAAAGATATATGTTTTGAAATGAGATCAGGTGTTATCATAGGCAAATCTGACTTACACATAACTGAATTCTTTTTCAAGGTGTCCAGATCTTTTTATTCACAATCTTCTTGCTGTTTGGCCTGACCTGGTCTTCCCTCCACAATCAAAGCTACTGTAGATTCCTCTCTATAATATAGCGCAAATCTCCTAAGGACAGATACTTTATTTGAATTACTTTAACCTTGTCGTCACTCCTAAAATTTCTCTATTTTCATGAATATTCAGCATAAAAATTTGTATGTTTCAGTTAGTAAAATGGTTGGTTGAAAATTCTGAGATCTTAAGAAGGGCTTTAAAATTTTAAATTTAAGTAAGGGCATTTAAGTAAAAAAGAATGCATTAAAGTATATTGAAGTCTCTCTTGGAAGCATACGTGGTTTGGTGCTTTAGAACATACGTTGATGGTCTCCTCCATAAAAGTATGTTAAGATCTACAGAATAATATGTATCAGTGATGTATTTTTCAGAGTTCAATATTTTATGATTTTACAGATATCTACAAGTTATCATTTAATACTCCATTGCTTTTTCTTTTTAGAAACAAAAATAACAAAGGGATTTGATTGCGTATTCATTATTTTTCACAGTTTTCACAAACCTATAATATTATTTTGAGGCAGCATAGCCTCATCATTTTCCGAGACAAACAAATCCGTACAGAGCTGGTTGGGGCTATTTATTTATAAATAGGCTAGCTTGATTAACCAAGCACATCTTTATGTCTTTTGTTCAAGTGAGTGCGTGTTTGATATCATCACTGAGACCGGAGGAAATCAGAGGTCTTCAGTTTACTCTTTGGATTTGTATTTGTATTTCTGGTGTGTAAGATGGCCAAGTCGGGTTTCCCCCCCTTTCCGTACCACGAAATGGAGGTGAGATGCAATATTTTTCATTTTGTGCACACTTTATACCTCACCCTATTTGAGAAACAGGTTCAAAGCTATTTCGCAGAGAGAGAGGGAGGTCAGTTCTACCATAGGCAGTCCTTCAGAGGGCACAGATTGAATGTTTTTTTGGTGACAGATCTACCTTCTTACCCACGCAGGTGAACCAATTCACAGGCCGGGCCACATGGGCCCTAAATTAACTCATCATTGTTTTGTGGTTTCGGCACAAAATTGAACAACAGCGAAGAAATGTGCTGCACAGCATCCTGATCAGCAGAGCAGAAAGGCCAAGACTGTAGAGGTGGAAGTATGAAAAGGGTTATCCAGCGGTCTCCACAACCTCCGTCTCAATGAAGTAACAGGGCATGGTAAGGCACACTCTGAGACAGGGCCGCGAGATCGCAGCGGACTGCTCACACTGGGGAGAATGCACCTTTATTATTCTGTTATTTGGCTGACTCTACAATCCATATAATTTATGTAATGTTAGAGGTCACATGGTGGTAGAGTATCAGCACAGCCACACACAAACACACGTATCTACACTGTTTTCCACTCGCGTATGGTTCTTGCATGTCTCCCTCTTTCTCTCTCTCTCACACACACACACACACACACACAGACATGCATCTCCGCACATTTTTTACACTGACGTATGTCTTGTGTCTTTCGCTCTCTCTCTCTCTCTCTCTCTCTCTCTCTCTCACACACACACAAATCTCCATTTGACAGTTACCTGGGGAGATCTGAAATAAAACCTGCTGCTGTTTTAAAATAGTAAGGAAGTGTGGATCTTGGGGCAGAGGGCGTGACGGAGGAGATTTGGAGCCATCATGCACAGTGAGGAGGATATCTCAGGGCAACGAGAGAGTACAGCTTTTGGCTTTTGTGTCACATGTCACGCATGTGCCGGGAGATGGTGTCTGTCAGAGGCTGAATCCCACTCCACTCGCTGAATTTGCACCCTGCTTATGTTCATTCAACTTTCTCACTCTTCCCCAATGGCTAGCTTTGCACAGGACAGTGTAGTAGACCATATATGTGTAGTTCATGTGTGGTGATAACTCCATCCACCCTTATTTTCCATTTGAAATACATTTTTTTTCATTTCATTACATACAAAGTTAATCTCAATATTAAAATGTTTTCCTTCCTCATGAAATGTTACAGAACCTCCCTAATTCCCTTTTACAAAAATTATCTCAAAAAAGTTACCGTCTTGACAAGAATTAAAGGAGGGCCTGTTAATTTGTTTGTGTGTGTGTGTGGGTTTCACAAGTGAGCATGCATTTGAGCATGTGTGAATGTGCTTGTGTCTGTGTCTGTGTGTGTGTGTGTGAGAGAGAGAGAGAGAGAGAGAGAGAGAGAGAGAGAGAGAGAGAGAGAGACTGTAACAGAGACAGACAGCGGAAAGCTTCAGGGGTGTATTTTTACTCAAATCCAGGATCAGGAACAGCATCATCTCTCCTATATTGCTGAGGCCCTGTGTCATTCCGCGTGGCTTTGGAAAATTGCTTTTCTCTCTGAACTGTCAACGTATTTAATAGTGGTACTTCTACTGAAACATTTCAAAATTTCCTATCCATTGTTTCTAGTGCGTAAGCATTTACACACTACCAAAAGGATGTTGTGCATGGTGTTGTCCTGATTTTGTGAAGCACAGATGTCTTGAATGTAATATTGAATAGATGTGTGTTCGCCATTGGTACTCATTTCATAAAGGGCTCTACAATTCAGTGCACTTAAGCCAAGCCAAATAGGACAGGGTGAAATAAAATAGCTTTAATTTGCACATTGGGCCAGGTGCAGCTTCTGGAAGGTACTGTGTAGGTATAGTGCTAAGCTGCACAAATACAGTATTACTTAGTCAGTGCTGGCATATATTAGATTGTCTGTTCCATTACAGTAACCTGGAGGCATGCAGATGAATATGTATTCAGCACCTCCATCATAGATGCTTTCAGAATTAAAAGCGCACTGCACCTGTTTTCTTTGAACTTATGGGCTTTCAGCTGTTTATTGAGTGGAAGGCAGTAATTAGAATGCTGCTTTAGATCCATCATATCCGTTGGAAATCATGGATCCGACACCTTGCTTCACTTCAGCACTGCGACACAACCACCAACATTTAAATTATTATTATTATTATTATTAATAAGGTGAGATCAAGCTCTCCATTTAGATCTACCGAGGGAGAGATGATATCTGCAAATTAGGGATAGACAATATATCAGCAGCTGCATGGGCTGATATTCGTTAAAATTTTCATTATAGTACTGGTCAGATGCAGCCGATATGGCAACCCATAATTATTTATCTATCCCATAATTATTTCTGTATTTTAACGTCAAGTGTGTCATCCTTGCACTGGGCTGTGTCAGGAAACAGAAGGCTGCAACAGCATAATTAAAATGGCCTATAATTTGTTAAAAGAAACAATATTATCCTAGATGCCTGGATATTTCATAGCAGTCCATGTGTTGGGTTGTGTGAGTTAGGCTATTGGGGAAGTAGGTCAAGGTTGACTTCAGAACTGTGAACTGCGCTCATCCCAGACAGTGTCCGGCTGGTAGAAATGTTAACAAACAGCTACTGAAAAAAACAACATCACAACTAGCTAGGTGGATGGCTTGCTTACAAAAGCCTACAAAACATAATACATCACACCAAAAAGCACAAGAAGAGACATGGTTGGGCACAGTGACTCACATTGTAGTAGGCTAGGCTATGTAGAGGCCTGAGGCTAATTTTATTCTTTTACAGATTTCCCAACTCTTCACTGGGCTAGGTGTTCACCTGCCAGCTACTTTTATTTCCAGCTAATATTGCTATACGTAACCTGCATAAAACTTAACCATTCTAGCTAACGAAAAATCACCTTACATTAATATCCACCGGTTACCACCTTGACACTTTTGCTCTCCTCAAAATCTCAAAAGCCACTAAGGGAAATGCACAGTTAATATCATCCAAACAACGACACCAGTGTTTGCGCTATAGCCCATGGAACGCTGCATCTTTGAAACTTTTAGATTAATTCACTTGCATTCTAAATAACATAGTTATTTTTTTACACAGGTATAATATACCAACACAATAAATGCATACTCTCAAAATGTGTTAAAGACAACACAAGTAATTTTTTAACAGCTACATCTCTAGTTCACTTTGTGTTACTTTCAACACAGTCTGTGTTAAAAAAAGTTTCCCTTTGTAACACAGAAATTGTATATTTGTGCCACAAACGTAGTAACTTTGACACAAAATGTGTTGAAAGTAACAAAAGTAGCAACACAAAAAAATTGTTATGAATCATTTTTGAGAGTGTATGTTGTTCCTAATTTTATTATGATCATGATTATTATGATTATGACACTGAACAGAATCGGGATCACTAACAGACTCCCTGTTAATTCATTCAGCACCCCGGTGTCTATTTGTTACCAAAGTAATACCAAATACTGGCACATCTCTAGTTACAAGTAGTAAAACTACTCCTTTATGTTGTTTGGTTTAGCCTACTGATGGTGCAGTTTCTTGCAAGGAGCTTTATGGCAAAACTATGGCTCATGTTCTGACATGGTCCAAATGTTGGGAAAAGACTTCTCTTGCTTATGATGTTTTGATGCCTCGCAATTTAACTTATGTCAAACTCTAGATTATGGTATGAACATATTTCTTAAACAGACAAAATTAATTGACATAAATTATTGGCAGTTATCCATTATATCAGTTATCATTTATGACAGGGAAATTATTATCTCAATAACATTTGGCTTTTTTATTTTGCACGACTCATTTGTCATAATCTGTGCTGTCGATGTCATCGCTAAATTCCTTTCCCACTCCGCTGAGGTTTGCTCTGCCCGGGAGCGTTTTTCTTTCATCAGCGGCGTGAGACGTGGAGAAGGGAGAGGAGTTTCACTTCCTCTCTCCCCTTCCTCCTCTGTTCTGCGATCCCTTCTGTGCTGAGAGTGGGAGTATCTGGCCGCGTACGATAATCTACAAAGGCTCAGAGTGACACAGATAACCCCCTGATTGTGTTAGCCAGTGGTAGGTGTTTGATGCTACCCACTAAGCTATTTGAATTATTTTGAGAGGAAGCGTGTGAGTACACAGTGTAAAGCTACACTGCACTGCACAGCACAGCGCAGGGCTGCTTTCTAACTCTCTTGCTTCTGTTCTCCTTTCTTTTTTCTTTTTCTCTCTCCTTGACAATGGGCTGCGTTGTTTGTGCCTCCTAAATCCTGCTTCTCTGGGTGTTCAGACATAATCCTTTTTCAATTATGCGTTAACAATGTTAGACACGCACGCACACACACTGACACCAACACGGGTGAATCCAATATTTCAATACTCCAAGTAGTTTAAATGTGCTTTGTCAGGATATTTGATCAAACTACCTGTTCAGATAGCAGTTATTATCACATGGTTACTGATTCTAAGCATGCCAGTCATCATTTTATGTTGTACCACTGTGTTTTTATTCTATGCAGGAACACATATTCACTTGATTTTGCAAATTGCTCTGGATGAGAGTGCCTGCTAAATGATAGCAGTGCAATGCAATCATTTTAATTAGATGCAAGAGAAGATTGTGGATTTTTTGGGGGGATTTTCTGCCATTCTGCTTTTTTTTTGAGTTAAGTACTTGAAAATACAGCTATTTGATTTGAGTAACACTCTTGCTGGTTGTTCCTCTCAGATTTGCCTCTAGATGTGTGGTGATGGATTAGGTGTTAGGAAGCTGTGGAACTAGGTAACAAAGACTGCTGTCAGGGTATAAATTACATGATGTGTTTCATTGACGCCAATATACGGAAAGGTTTTAATATTTCAGCTTTAAAAAGGTGTGTTCTTGTGCTGGACTACAGCAAAAACCTGCGTCCACATCAGCCCTTTCTGGATAAGCTTGGACCCCCCTGGTCTAGTCCCACAAGCTCCAAGACTCTCTACAGAGGAGTGTTATTCCCTTAACTCCAATCCACCTTTTGGGGAAAAAAGTTATTTAAGTGTTATTCCTCACAACTTGGGGCCTTGGTTATGGAGCTCTGAGGAGGGTCCATCTTGATTGGCTCTCTCCTGAATGCAATTCCGTTTATCTCAATTCAGTTTTACTTTTGTACTGCACTCTACGAGAAGGCGTTTCTGGGAGCTGAACCAGCAAAAAATAAACAAAATACCGCCAAAGCACTTAAGTCAGTAACACTCCGATGACATGAAACACTCTGAGAGAGCAGCAGATGCAGGGATGCAGCGGAGGGCTTTGGAATGATATGGAAGTGTGCTTTTCACCTCCACACAGGAACCTGAGGCCTGGATTTAAAAAGTGTGCAAGTCCCTTCAGTCTTCAGGATTCCTCTGAATACTCTGTGGGAGCGTCCTTCCTTTGTCAATTCACTGATCTGAACTGACAGCTGATTGACCAGCGGGGCTCCTGCCCTTCTGCTTTCACCTATCCATGCTCCAGAGATCAGGGGCCAGATTTATAAAACATTCATATGCATGGATTTGATCCTAAATGCAATAGATTTGATCTTATGTGGAAATTGATTCACAAATTGAGACTTGAAACGGATGTACCCGAGTCAAGATAATGTGTACAAATCTTTACTTGTGACTATGCAGCTGTACTGCGGGCTCAGCGCACTGCTTTCAGAAGTGAGAATATTTTGTCAGTCCCTTCACATATGGAGATGTACAGGCTATTAGAAGACACGTGTGTCAGATTTATTTTTGTGATAAGCACTGTGAGATGCAATTCTGTGGGCCATTAACCGGGCTATTGCTGCACTTGCTGTTAACACTTTACAGTGTGCAGCAGCAACAATAACAACAAAACAACAAAGAAAAATAATGTGCGATTTAAATATTCATCACAGGTCACAATGATTTATATACAGATGTACAGAAACATTATGAGAGCTATACTGACTGAGCAACAGATGGCTGTTATTGACAGCTGTCAATGACCAATCGATTGAAATAAAAGACTTGTAGCGATATTAAGCTATGCAATACAGAAATGTATAAAATTGCTGTAAGCCATCAAAACATAAAGAAAGCTGCAAAATGCAAAAAAAAAAAGAGTTTTATATCACATGACAATTATTTTGGTGGGAGTATATAGCAAAAAACCCAACCATTCACTGGCAGTTGAGAGGTTTGTTCACATGTGCACGATTTCAGGACGACTTATAAATGAACTTGTACATGAGCCATGAGTAGGAAGGATTTAGAAACATTTATTTAGAAAAATGATTGCGCACGTACATTTAGGATGAATTCCTTGGTAATTTTATAAAGGAGGCTCCAGATGAAGGAATGAAAGGAAGGTTATGACTTTGGATGCCGAATTTGATGAGAGTTCTTGCACACAGGTCTGATCAACATACAGTAATATGCAGTGATAACACGTGGCAGGCAGGATGCAGTTGACAGCAGGATGCCAGAGCTGCTTTATTTCAGCTTCCCCTGTAGCCCTGGCCCTTGTGGTGATGCTGCTGGGTTCTGAGGATAATTTTTTAAATGGTATATTTTATGTACAGATCATTTTTAATTGATATGCCAGTTCTCCTCCTCTGAAGAGAAGGCACCGGTACATTCCTGTGCAATTAAACCTCGTCTCTGTGGAAACAAATAGGAGAAATTAATAAAATTATTCAGTGCAGGAATTGTTCAGCACACTCTCACAAATAAGCAGCCGTGGATAATTACTTACACAACACTGAAGGTGTTTCTGAAGGATTTTGAATCCACCAGGGAAAAGCATCCAGATTAAAAATAGACAGAAGAAAGTCCTTTGCCAGTCAGAGGTTGTAGTGGGAATGCGCCCTGTCTACAGACTCAGGACAACCAGCATCTTGCAAGGGCCAGAGGTGCTGGAGAGAACCAGATCTCTGTGAGACTCTTTATTCAAATTATAATGCATATAATAATATGGTGCAAAGCACAACAGTACTAGGTTTATCCGGTTTATCCTGTTGATTTTTTTTTTTTCCCCCATGCACTGGGGTTTTGTATCTGAAAGTTTGGGTATACCATCGACAATTTCCTCTGAGTTCTACTCCCATAGGTCACTCAGCAAAATAATAAATTACAAAAAGGTACCTTGTAATTTGGGAATAATGCCCCATTAGTGAAACACTTAACATCCTGATTACTCTCAGATTGTCTATCACTCATTATGTGCTGTATCTGGCTCTTACCAACAATTGAATCATGTTCCTGTTCCTCGTTGACTTTAATTAGAGCTCACCTTATTTCAGGCTGGATGGGAGTCTGCTTTTGCTTTCTGGAAAAAATTTGCAAGGCCAAAACCTTAACTCAACTTTAATGGCTTTAAAAAGTGTCTGTCTGGTTACGCAATTCATAGACTTTCCTTGGTTTTCCTTTTCCTCTCATTTGAGCAGGATAAACCTTTTAAGAACTCACTCACAATTGCTCATTTTTTAGCAAAAAACAAGTCAGTTTCCTTACCACAATGTTTAGCATTTGGTTAAGCATGTTGTCTGAGCAGTTTCCGATCTCCTGTCTAGAAAAACCACTTAACCTAACGACAGTCATAGCTCTCAAAGTAACTCTTCATGTTTATCCCTCTCTCTTTATACAACAAATGAATAAATGGAAACCATGTATGCTATATGAGAGATTTTTTGAATTGGTGCTCTTGGTTTTCAAAAGGTTGATGGTGAAATGTGCTCAAAGGGATGTAATGGTGAAATTTTCTCAAAGGGATGTAATTCATCTTGATATTTAGAGGTATTTACTACAATGCTTCACCATCCTTGGCTGTGCTTTCTTGGGGGGGAAAACCCAGATTACGTCCAAATTAAGTGCTGAACAACCGAGACATTAGCACTGCAAAATATCTTCATGTGGGTGGAAGTATTGGAGATTACATCAAACAACTTGAAGTGATTGCAATTTCTCGGAAAAGGCTTTCTTATTGCACATTCAGGAGTTCATACATAAGCCCAAGTTCCCCTTTTAAAAATCCACGAGCCAAGACGAGAACTTATTGTTACAGTTTTACTAGTTAACTGCCATATAGTGCTGCCATATAGCCATGGCAATTACCTAGAAACCTGCATTAACCTTGCCTGTTTCAGCAAACACAGGACAACTGTTTATTGCTCAGAGTCATTGCTGCTGTTAAAGCAGTTAATATTATAGCTTTGGTTAAATAAAAAAACCAAGGAAATGGACTGCAATTTTTAAACCATGCATGTATCTCCCTGTCTGTTCACCAGAGTAAAACTGAAGAAACCATATCGGAATTGCCATGTTTTTTTCCCCCCTATATATTTTGTAGTTGTAATGTCACATTGAATGCTTTTATTTGAGAGTGTTTGTCAATGGTCTGCGGTCCATTCTTTTAAAGTTTGACAATAGTCCTCACACACACAGACTGGATTGTGTCCGTGTAATAGAAATTAAGCATCGATAGTTTTGATTTAATCTTTTTTGTTGGATTCATAATTCAGTGCACTTTGTATGCTGTATGTTTGCTTAATGGCACAGGCTACAAACATACCTGGAAAACAGCTTGGGTTTTTATAATGGAATTCTGCTTAGCTGGCTACTGTACATGGAGGATTATGTGTGCCCAAGAAATGTTCATCTGTCATCCGTGTTACATTCCCCCATGTATTTTGTTTTAAACTGCCTCTGAATTGTAACTGGATCGTGTAATTGGTGTTGGTTAACACTAGAAAGGCCAGAGCTGACACCATTGGGTGTTTGTACTTTAAAATGCAAATTACTCCAACATTGCAAATGCAGTACCCTTCTCTTTCCATGTCTTTTCCTAAATAGCTGGGCCTAAAATAACTTCATTGTTTGAATTCTAAAAAAATCTGCTCATTACAGAAATAGACATTTTGTGCCATTTTCTTCACAAAACCCTCCTGCCAGACAATAGGTAACAGGTGCTGATACCCAGGTGTGAATGGGTTGATCTCTCCTCTGGCAAGCTATTCAGCAACAGAATGACTGATGCTTTGATACGAGCTGCTGGGTCAAGTGCTATCAAAACTAATTTTGCACAAATAATCACACAAAATTAATTCACTGCAATCGTTTGATGAAGATTATTTACTTTGATTATTGACTTCTCCGTGGGGATCAATAATCAATAATCGGCATTGTAGTCATAGAAACGATGGGTTTATTACTTTGTGGAGATAAAGCCTCCAACATACTTTCAGATTTTCACCGAAACAGTGACTTTGGATAAACTCTTAATAAACTACAGATTGGGATCAGATGAAGCTGAATGACTTCATCTTAGACCTGGCCTGCAAGCCGCATGAAAATTACACGAAGTTAAAGACAGAAGCAGCTGCCATCAAATCGGCTACGGTCACAGCATCACCTCACACACCCATCACGGAGTGCCAAGTCAGCAAATGCAGTCGGAATAAGGCTAAAGACAACTGCCTGAAATGTAATCGATTTGTGTGTGGTCCGTGCTCACACAAACAACCAAAGCTGTGCGTTCCCTGTGGAACTGATGTACAGTAAGAGGAGAGAAACCATACGTATGTAAAAGCGCAATTGAAATAGCGGGAGCAAGGCAGCAAGTGAGGGGAATTTGTTATGACTGAAGAAATAATTTTTTTTAAATATTGCAATTTATATTTTTTAACGACTTTCTCCATTTAGTGTTTAGCTTGTTTTGCACAATTTAGAGCTTTTCTCAATGTGCCTGTATTACGCCTTGGTGCATTTTCCCTTACCTATATAACAAAACTGAGGGGGAGGGGGTGTCCATATTTTTTGGGGTCATATGATTAACAAAAGGTTTTGGAACCCCTGCTCTGATACAGGCCTAGAGGGTTGCCAGTTGTGCTCCACATTCAGCACAGTAGGGAGCAATAAGCACCATTTTGGTCAGCTTACATGCTGCTTGTCCAAGAAGAAAGTGTTTGAGTGGTAACAACTTTTAATAATGTGAGAGGCAATTTAGGTTTCATTTTAATGGGGTGTGTGTGTATATGTGTACTTTACAGTGTTCATGTGTGTGTTATGCCATCCACTTTCAGTTTACGGAATACATTTTATGTTGGATTAATTTTAATAGATGTCATAAAAAATAAATGTTTAACTTTGTTGCATTACTTTAAAGTGGTGTAATTAAGATAGTATTTTATAGAATGGCAACATTTTAAACAATTGAACAAAAATCTTATGGATGCAGATCCACTAAACTATCAGTATGGGCATCGACCAATGTCTGCCTCCCAAATAATCTTAAATGGTATCAGCTTAATATTTCCATATCGCTGCATCCCTGCATAATTCTTTTTTTTGTCCTTGAAGTTTACAACTGGCTGCTGCTGCTGTTTTTCTGGAAACAGCAATACAACTTTAAAAGCAATGTTTTCTTCCACAGTTATATTGATTTACATTAGATTATTTGGCACTCAGTCATATTAGATTTATTATTACAGCACATTTGCAGCTTAAAAAAAAAAATCAAATTAAAGTGCTGCATTGTATATGAAAGTGAATGACTGGGACATGTTTTTATGACATATCAAACCATTTAAAGTTAGCTGAAAAGTCAGGTTTATAAAAAATGTCAGATGACACCAAACCCTGTTTTTACAACTAAAGAAAAATGCCTTCCCATGTTTGTTAGGTTTTTTGGAAAATGTGATTGTTAGTTGGTTACAATGCCAATTCCATCAACCTAAAATGCCTGTGGAAATTCTAATACAAATTCTGTGGTATAATAGGAATATTTTAATTTGAGTATTTTATTATTTTAAGGAATATATTGTTTGAAGGAATGCTAGATAAAGGCATCATTTTTGTGAATGACCTTTCAGACAATAAATGCAATATGACTTTTGAGGTCTTTGAAGGTCCATCTGACGACAACTTTGCTCTGCAAACCTATAATCGGTTAGTTGCAGCTATCCCACAGATGTGGAAAAGGAAGCTTTTAGAATGGAACAAAGGCATGCTCTTTCATTCTCACATAAGATACAACATGGATGGAAAAAAGAAAAATAAATTAAAATGAATTTAAACGTCTTAGAATTTACACGTCTGAAGAAAAAAACTACTACCAATAGCAATTCAGTCTAAGTGGGAAGAACTGCTGTATAAACCAATCCCTTGGGAAAAGGCTTTTATGTTTTCATATAGGACGACTTCTGACATATCCATCAGGACAGGTCTTCCAGCCAATTAAATGCTTTAAAAATGGGGCTTTCAACAATCTGGTTTAAGTAGATATTGTGAAGAAGAGGAATAGTCGATTTGTTTTCTACTGCAAATAGGTATCTCATTTCTGGACCCACGTTTTAAAATGGATTTGAAGTTATTCTACTTTTTATTGCTGTTCTCCAAGTATATTGTTTGGAAATCTCAGAGTAAGTGGAGATTTTAAAAAATCCCAAATAATATCATCATGATAATGGGAAAACATTTCCGTTCAGAAGTAGCTCAGTCCAGCAATTGAGATTAGAATGGTTAAAACATCAATTGAAAATGGCACCAAAAAATGTAAATGTCAAACCCTGCACTTTCAACAGTGCTGGAATAACCTAATACAGGGTGAAGGATGGATCTAGGAACATCAGATCAATGCTATGAGTATGAGGTGAACCCTAATGTGCCTGTATATGGTATGGGAACCACCCCTGGGTGAGTTGATCAGTCTCTTCGCGTGCACTCTGGGTCTCTGCTAACCATGGCACCAGCAGGTTTCAGACTCTGTTGATATTTTTGTATCTAATTTGAGTATATATATTAAGAACCTTCAAAAAATCTTTCCATTTTGGTTTTTTTGTACAGATAATTCTTGTTTTTATCTTTAGACAGATGTTTGCCTGTCAAGCGACAGACTGGGAGATAATCTATTTAGGTTTAGTTAGGTCTGTTTTCTCACATTCACTTCCCCGTCAGGAAGTCGGTAGGCTTACTGAGAACCTCCCACTGGTGCAAATGATCGGGTGCTTTGCTTAAAGTGGATATTAAAGTGGTGGTGGTGTAAGGTGGCTGTTGAGTGCAATTTAACTTCTTCTCCTCAGAAATTGTCGTTTGCTTGGCTAGCGCGAGAGAATTTTGCTTCACATCCTCATGATTCTTCTCACCTTTTTGAATTGGTGTGACTAAGCGCCAGTGTGTTTGCATTGTTACACACACACAAACAAATGTACATGCATCCACTCACATATTTATGTATACATCTAGCCTTAGCACATAAATACGCACGCACACACACACACGCTCTCTCTCTCTCTCTCTCTCTCTCTCTCTCTCTCTATTTTAGACCCTGTTAGGAGTATGATTGAAGGGGTTGCAATTAAGCAATACATCATTCCAGACCATTAAGGACTCCAACTGAATTAAATAAAAGTGCTAATATATAGTCATCAAAGTTTTAACGACAGTCTGAAAAAAGCATGGATAGACATTTGCAAAGTTTTACGAAGTAACACTACGATACTAAAATAATTGTGAGGGGTATAAGGCTTTAACATTAAGTTGCCAGACAAGAGGTTCAGTTTTACCCAGATACTCTCACTGTAGAGCCAGAGGACTGACTAATGCCCCTGAATAAAAATAAATAAAACAAAAATAAAGATATAAATAAATATAAAAATAAATGGAGGGAAAGTTTTTCATTGCAGCTTGTCTCCTGGGATCCCCTCTGATCGTGACCTCCCCCGTACTCTCATAAATCACTCCCACAAATGGGTCTCTCCCTTCCTGCTTCTGTGTGACCCCTTTTTACAACTTATATGAGTGTATCCCGAAGCATTTTAATTATACTGCAAATGGGTGATTCTTTAATTACTCACAAAATATTCTCCAAAGGGTATTTGAATTTTATATTTTTCATTCACTTTTTTAAAGGAGAGAAAGTCCTTTTTGTACAGATGGAATTATGTACTAAAGCAAGCACACAATTTTGGAGCCTTTTAACCAACAAGAAGGTCATGTTTCTTCTCTCTTTATATATTTATTTCTTATTAAATAAACATTTTTGCAGTGATTAATAATTAATGTAAAGCTCAATGAATGATTTAAAAATATGTGACTAACACAATTACTATAATACATGAACGTGTCGGTTTCCTTTCATGCACAAGTAAGGAAATAACTGATTGACTACAATATAAAAAATCTGGGCAAACAGAAATCATGTGAAACAATGACGATGCTCTCATGAGAGACTAGAGGTATAAGCACCCGACCATCTAGGGGTAAAAATCAAAATGCATGACTGCGATATGTAGACTTACTATGACCTTTACTTATTGTGGTGAAGGTGACAGAGGTACAATGCTGAAGTGAGGTACAGAATCTGTATGGGAACTGATGCTCTCGATTTCAGGGATACGACATGATCCTGCCAGCCCCCAGCCTTAAATAAGACCATACAACATCATACTGTACCAGTGACATTTAAACCCACTGTAACCTTTACTTATGTGGAGGATGAAGGTCATGTGGTGACAATGCTAAAATTGTTCTCCCTTCTCAGGCCCCTTTTCTCTCTCCAACATTTTTTTCTGCTTCTTCGCACTTACAAATACTAAGTGACAGGTATATTATGTTGGATCATACACTTTTTTGTCTTGTATATAAATTTATTTTGAAATACAAAGCTGCTTTCCTTCAACAGATAAAACAGTGTTGTTGCAGTGTGGGTACTGGACATGTTACATACACTTGTAGCCAGGGTTTTGTGGAGGAATTGTTTTTCATTATTAATAACAGTATTATTTGTTTTGTCATTATTAATTAAGCCCATGAAGTTTCTACATCTCCATGGGCTGTTATTTTGATACTGTCCCCTGAGTGCAAAATCAGTAGTAGTTTCTGCTCGTGGAGAGAAAAAATTCTGTTGTGATTAAGAACAAGAGTTGTGTGCCTGCCTTCTCTTTAACATGAACACTAATTTCCTGATAAAACATGAATGCTGTTGGAGCCAGTCCATTTGTTGGTTATATTTGCCTAACCATTCTCAGAATACTCTACGCAAAACATTGTTAGCTAAGATTTAGCTTCACACTGTTGACCACTACTTCTTGTAGACTGGAGTCTGTAGCAGAAAAGAGCACGACTCACTAAGCATGATTGTTATACAAAACTCACTGGCCATTAAAAATGTACCCGAACAGACTACGTACAATTATATGTGACACATTTGCCACAAACAGATGCTTGAACTGTATTAGTTAATAATGTGAGATTTATTTGTTTGCAAGCATGGACATATTGTATACAGATGAAAAGCTGTCTGTATGAAGATTGAAATGGCTCAATCACTGGCTGCCCACTGCAGCTGATGAATTGTGGGGTACTTGAGGTGAGTCATCACCCTTTCCCCGCCACAGGCTATAACACACTATATACTGTAAATGTAATATGTTATATAAATGCCATTTATCTTCATTAGAGATTGATAATTTAGTCTACCTGAGTTTTGTACGCAGAATAGAACAACCCTGGGTAAATGCACCAGCTGTTCCATACTGATTTCTTACATGAAAGAGTCCCAGTGACCTACAGATCCATGTTATGTGTAAGTAGCCTTCTTGTGCCAAACATATCCATGTTATGTGTAAGACTATATGGGCTGAATAATCTGTTCTTGTCATTATGTGTCTTATATCACATTATCTGTCTTATATCACATGATGTGGAAACCTGCAAATTAGACTACTAAATGTGGGATATAGGAGTAACATTTTTAATGAAGTGAAAAGGAAACTGAAGAAACATGAATAAAAAGAGAGTGAAGCCACATTTCTTTATGGTGCGTGCAGTAGGTCTCCTAAACTATGTGGCTCTGTGAGAGAAAACAAAAATCTTGCTAAAGAACAATAATTGTCCTTCAGACAAAACCCTGAAATTCCTTTAAAAATAATCTACTTCACATATTGTCACTCAGCATGCAAATGACGCACATGTTTCAAGTCCTCTCTCTGTTTCTCTCCTTTTCAGAAGTTTTCTTTGAAATTCTGACTGCTCAAGTTTTTTTGAGTAGCACTTCAACTCTCACTGTGGGTTTTCTGTATTTCATTGACCTTGACGGAATTAAAAAGAGCTGAAATTCTTTCTGCAGTCTCTCTCTCTCTCCTTCTTCTCCCCTTCTTCCTCTTGTTCTCCTCACACAAGCCCAGCGTGTAACCGCACCTTCTGCCGGTGGGCTGACTTTTTCACCTCTTCCTAATTTAGACTTACAGTGCATGTGCAAATGTCTTTGGTCCTGCCAGTGACTGGTTGTTGCCTTATTAATTAATACTTGGGTGCCTGCCAGCCTTATTAATTTCCCTAGAGCCCAGGACCAGATCCAGGTAGAGTGGAATGCAGAACACATTTAATACTGATCTCAGAACAGTGAGGGTAATGACCCCAGCAGGAGTCTGCTGCCCCATGTCGGAGTTTAAAATCAATCAAGCACACAGCTGGCATGCCACTACATGCCCGTTGTATGAATCACATCAATGGGAGAAAAATTCAAGGTCAAGTGTCATGGTTAATTTACGTTTATCTGACAAAACAAATGTACATTGTTAATTACATACCTTTATCTGCAAAGGGTTACAATATGGAATCCATGAAAGTTAGAAATTTGTTTTCACAGCAATTAAATAGCAACACCACAGATTATGGTGCTGAAATAAACAACTGACACGTGCAATATACAGTAAATCCAAGTCATTATAATTTGTCACAAAATCTACTGGGCATGGGGGGACAACTAGTTGGTAATATCACATTACAGTGATATATGTATAATAAATTAAGTGAGAAGATACTTATGTATAATGATGAATGTATCACGGCAATTGCAGAAGATCTGAAGTGTGACATTTTTATTGCCATTCAGAAACATCTGAAGGGAATAGACCAAACTTGCTTTTGAAAGTGAAAAACAGACAAAAGTAAAGAATGCATGTATTTTCAAATGTGCATTATTGCAGTTATGTGTAATATTACTGAATTTAGTTTTAATTCAGTCACTCTCTGCTCTGCCGCTTCCTGATAATGTAGCCACCGAGGGAGACGTGGGGATTGGTGCTGTTCCTGAGCCTGACGTTTGAGTCCCTAGTTTCTCCTATTTTTTTTTCCAGGTAGTGAGTTCACTCAATGTTTCTCAATTCCCCACAAGACCAGCCTCCCTGACCCCCCAGCAGTAATTTTAGACTTCCATGTAGGCTGATTCAATGGCAGGTAGCCGAGCAGCTGATCCCAGCAGTCCCACCCCCCCAAAGTCCCCCCCCCCCCCCACCCCGGCTACCCCTGATAACAGCCAAGCAAAGGCACTGCAGCATTTTCCCCTTTTCTACCCTGTCTGCTTTCTGCAATCCTGGCTACCCTTTCCGGGTGCTGAGGGAACAGTAAAAGAGTTTAGCCAAGCTTAAGCACTACGGTAAAACGGCTTCATGGCATTTTTTTATATACCACATGGCCAAAAGTATGTGGACACTTGACATCCAACATCTCATCCAAAATTATTGCCATTAATATGGAGTTGGTCCACCCTCTGCCCCTATGACAACGTTTACTCTTCTGGGAAGGCTTTGTCCTAGAAGTTGGCACATTGCTATAGGGATTTGCTTCCATTCAGCCAGAAGAGCATTAGTGAGGTTGGGCACTCATTGACCGATTAGGCCGAAGTTGGCTTTCAAATTGATCCTAAAGGTGTTGGATGGGGTTGAGGTCAGGGGTCTATGCACGACAGTCAAGTTCGTGGAATAGCCTGCCAGGTCACGTAGTACAGGCAGAAACTGTGGTGATTTTCAAGACCAGGCTTGATAAGGTGTTAGATACTATCTAAGTCTGTAGAGAATCAGAGCACAAGGTACAGTTTAGTTAGGAAAATGGCGAGCATTGTTGGGCTGAATGGCTTGTTCTTGTCATTATGTTATGTTTCGTGCAACTGCAGCAACAAGTACGTGACGTTTTTGAAAAAAAAAACAGAAAAAAACAATCTTTCTTGCCTTTAAGAATATGAAATGCATTTTTAAAATAATAAACCAGGGTTGGGCTACCGTATGTGCATTTTTATTTCTTTAAAGTTTGTTATGGTACAACGTTGAAATTGTGGAAATGGTTAAAAAAAACAGGGTAAGTAATGGAACTGCCAAAAATGACAACAATCAGGCAATTCCCCCTATATATTCCCCCATTTGAGCTGTAGTATACAGGATGCACAAGAATGAAAGGATACATTCCCTTGCAGTCAGTTCCCATGGACATGCCTGTCTAATTTCTAGGCTGGTTAATGACATTGTTTCACATTGTATAACAGTTGTTGCTTCTCAAAGCTGTGACCCAGTTACATTCGCTTACCCCCTGATGATACCCTTCAGATTATTATTCTTGAAGAGACATAACATCTTATGAACTAGTAATAAAGTCTCATGAGCTCTCACTGAACATGAAAACTACTGTCAGCAGATTCAATCAAAATATAAATAACATCAGTTCTTTCATGAAAGGAGTACACTGTAAATGAATAATGAAGGAAAAACAAAACAATATGTTTGAAGTTGTTTTCAAGGAATTTAAGATCGGGTCCAGAACATATTTACAGTAGATACTGCTCATTTTGTTTAACAAAATGTGGCAAGCTCTTGACATCTTGCTATTAAGGATCTCTGTCTTTCCATTTTTATTGGAATAATTGTTGTTGTTCTTGTTGTTGTCAGATATGAGTTAATTTATTTACTAATGTAAATGTAGTATTACAAAAAGTGGTAAAATTAATATAGTAAATAATCAGTCTGACATTATCAATAAGGCAGCAATGCAATACTGACGAGCATGACAGCAGTCCAGCGCACCACTTACCTTCACTGGGCCAATGAAAAATAATATTTTTTTCCTCAGTTTAATTTTAGATAAAGTGTAAACCCCTGGTATTCACTTAACCTTAACCTTAAATGGTCCTCAGGTACTTTTGCGAACCATTCAAAGCCAATATTTTTCAGTTTTTAAAATGATTGCATATGATATTCTGATCTCACATGGCACCCGTAACATAACTTTATACTGGAGCAACTGGTCCAGTCAGCCGCAGGCACCCCGTCCGCAAAACGTGACTGTGCTACTGAATGGGCCTCAGTCTGCCAAGGCACTGTTACTCCTAATAGAATCCCCGACAAGAATTGATCCAGACCGTAGTATACATCTGTGTGCACAGGGATGGCAGTGTTTACATCTGTTAGATATATGTATTACCAATTTAAAGTATGTTTTACATGCCTGTACGACTTGCAAAGCAAACTATGCCTTCACCATTTTTATTGTAGCTTATGGATACATTATGGGAGGCATTTTTCCCCCTGGACTAAATAGAGAGCTGACTGCACCATCCATGATAACCCATTTGTTCTGTTTTGGCTGCATGCTGTCTGTATCTATAGAGTTGACTTCCAGACTTATTCAAAGTGATGCATGAGCCAAAAAAATGTTGAATTTATTCCCTTCAGTAATATATTACTCGTACTGACTGCTGTGCTTTAAGTAAGGCCACACCCACTGCTAAATGGGTTTCTAAAAGAATCCGTTTAAAAGTAAAAACTATTTCTTTCCTTTCAAACTTCACAGTTACTATCTTATCACTGTTTTCAGTTTATCAGAGATGACGTGGAGTGCATTACTTCCCTAAATCTTGTGGAGCAGCTCTCCATAGCATCCCAATTCCCATGAAGTTCAGGCAATGCTCTTGCAGGTCATTGGGACACACACGCATGTGCACACACGCACACACACACACACACACATGCACACACATGCACACACATGCACACACATACACACACAGACACACAAGTTCATTGTATGTTGGATTCTACTTTGGTTTTCATATAGCTGTAAGTATAAGAGAACATTACTCTTAGGTCAAAATAGTTTCTGTGTATTTTTCTTAGAATTGATTGCTCATTTTAATATAGCTACAGTACATTTTATCCACCAAAACAAATTTGATAAGAAATGCTTTTTAAACAATGACTTCTTGTAACCCACTTGTATAACATGTCTTACTGAGCTTTTAATATCCCATAGATCTCTCACTAAATGGAGTTATCCTGTTTTATTACCCAATGGAAAGCTGGTGGCAGACTGCCATATGATGAATGTATGATTGTTTTTTTGTTTTTGTTTTTCAGTAAAACACAATTATACTTACTCCACTTACAAAGGAATATCACTGCTGAGGGAATAATCTTCCATTTATTGACAGGTGCTCTCCAAGTGTCAGACAGAAGATGCCAGATTGCTGAATGACAAATTCTACTCTCAAGTAGCTCTGACAGTATGTAAAACAAGTCATTAAAGATGACAGCTGTACCTTTTAATCTCTGGTTTCATGGACATAAATGGGAGTACAGAAAGGACATATAAATTGAGAAGACAGTTGCCTTTAACCATTGCGCTCAATTTCCATTTGCGTTTTGACAATTTTATTAGGACCTTTCACGTAGGGATAAGCATTGTGTCACTTCCCTTCACAATTCAGAATACATTACAAAGGCCGACCAGGCTTTGATAGACAAACAGGAAATGAAGTGAGAACTATCCAGGAGATGCAGAGAGTGAGTTTATCTAATGATTCACACACTGGAGCTTCTTAGAAACCCGATACACTGCCCTACTAAATCCATGCGGTGACAACATGATGAGGCGAAAAGCCTACAAGCTCAAGCTCAGCTTTTTTAAATGTCTATGCTGTTTTTTTTTTGGTTCTTTAAAAAATTAAAATAGAAACACCGACAGTAATAATAAATTCACACGTGTAGCATCTTGGAAATATCACTTAAATCTTGGACATACAAAATTAATCTCACAAATATGACCTAAAAACTAGTTCATAATCTTGGATATTTGGGAAAAAATACTGTTACAGTTACACAGTTGTTTATCATGGCTTTGAACTCACACAGAGACAAAGTTATTAAGCTGTAGGGTGTTCTGAAGGTTATTCCCTGAGCAGGGTGCAAAATCGGAGAAAGCTGTTTTACTAAATTCGGGGGAAATCCTGAGTTCTAGGTAGAGCAACCATCTAGTGGAGCAAAACTGATAGCAACAGTTGGTAAGTCCCAGGGGACTACACAGATATGAGGGGAGTTGCACAGTATGGCTTTTTGAATGAAGCTAAGTGATATCCAGGAAACCAAATTATAAAGGGTACAGGACAATGAATTTGTTATAAAATGTGAAGAACTATTGTAAACTGAATCAAGTGTAGAGGAGGCATGCATGTAAATAATTTCCCCATAGTTTAGAATACATTAAAAATCAAAAACTATAATTAAATAGAGATTAAAAAGTACACTTATAAAATAGATAGTTCTGGTCCCGAATGCTGATTGGTCAGTACCACATTCCAGCTGTGCTATAATAGAAGATGTGGTAACAGCTATGATGTGATGCGCCTGTTGTCCTTACTGTGCATATTATCACTGTGCACCTTTAAGAAGAGATTGGACTGTTGACAGGAGCTAATGTTATTGCCCTGAAAGCTTTTAACATTAGGTTATCTGTATTTGAGAAAACCTGCAATAAAAATTTTTAAAAAGGCCACCCTCCTCATGAGTTCAAGAGCACACCTTACGACCACTGCAAAACAAACATGCAAACACACAGAAGTATGTTCCATTTGCATCTCTTTTCCTCAATGCCTTAGGGAAAAATGAGGCATTCTTAAATCATAGCCAGGGACATATTCAAATGATCTTGTGATATCACTGTCTGTACTGATTATCAGGAGGCAGTGGATTCATTTCCCAGCTGGGGTACTATTGGAACCACAGATGAGCCAATTTAATGATGAAATGAGAGTTATGGAATGGGTAATATATCAAAATGTAAACCACAAATCTAAAGGGAAAAAACATTTTTTTTCCTTGTGTGTAAGATTAGCCTGCAATATATGAATGTCTTAGTCATTATACAAATGAATTTAGCCAAGTGGTTTAAAGAAAAAGTGGGCCTGGCTTCTGATCACCTTTGGTGAGTTGGGTCATTGTACCATGCTGACTGTGAAGGCAGTTTGTAGAATGGCTGGCTGCACTTGACACACTATCATTTATTTGGTGGAGACCTCACCCAGAAGTGAACCACATATGATGACCCATGTTAAATCACTCTTACACTACTGGTCAAAAGTTTTAGAACACCCACATTTTTCCGGTAGTGTAAATCCACCTGAATTTCTTCAGAATCCATGAAAGGCACTATATTAATAAAATGCATTACCTTTATTAGTGGTTCCTGTTTTGTAAGGAACAGACAGGGGAGGCAGTGTGCAAAGGAAGATGTGTAACGTCATATTATTCCTTCTTTGTACCTTATTAAATTTGGTTTACATCATGAAAAGTTTAGTTCCCAAAGACACCCCAGGGTCATTTGACTGATGGTACCCCAAATATCATGTCTTTCAACTGTTTGTAAATTACCATTTGTTTTAATTGCAGAATGGATTTTGGGAATTTGTAAACTATGTGGACATATAAATAGTATCAATTAACACAACTGACTTCATGTGTTGTGTAAAGGCCTGCCCCGAAATCTATCAGTTTTGAGACGTTTGGGAGAACATTACCCCCCTGGCTACACTTCATTGTCATTTCCACTGTCTGTCTTTTTACACTTCTTTGTTTAATCTATCATAATCCATAAGCACCGCAGTCAAATTGTATACTTATTTTTGTCTTCTATAGGAAAGAGAGTCATGGCACTGTAGAAATGTATGAGAAATGCCTGAGTAACATTCTGAATATATGAGTGGAATACATTTGCTTCAAAGAAATCTCTTTTTAATTACATAAAAAACAAAGACAAGAGACCAGTTGTAGGCTCTTTCATCTCTTCCTTCACACCTGCTAGTGTATAAACCTTTTCAGCTCACTCACTTGTCTTAGGTACTGTAAAATATGTCTTTATGATTTCTGTGAGTCATATTTTCTTTGGGTTTTGTTAGATCCTTTCCTTAACTGCTGTCTCCAAACAAAGTGCTGCTGCATTATGCAAGATCTCTCCCTTTGTGCGCTCACTTGGATGAGTAAAAGCTTCACCATCCTGTCCAAGTTTTGCCTCAAATTTTCACTCACAATTAAATTGAAGGGAAACCAGGAATGCATACATATCTACATGAACCAAGGCTATAGGGAGGCATGTGTCAGGGTTCCTGTTGGGTTCTGGCAATCATCAAATAATAATGAAAGCTTGGGCTTCCTGGATGGGGTGTGTAGCTAAAGCTACCTATACACATACCCATGGGGCAATAACCACAACCAGTGTTCTATAATCCAGTCCTGAGCATACTAAGGCTGCTGGACACATGGACATAACACATAATTGGATTTTGTGTTGCTGTGTTGGAGGAATATTCCTTTCCTTATCACCATCATCTACATCATCATCAGTGGCAGCTTTATATAGAATCCTTCATACATTAAAATATAAGTAAAGTATGACACAATAAAGTATGTAAAGTTGACACATTAAAATAAAGTGTATATCATTAAAACAGTGAAACCAAATAGTAAAAAAAATAAAATAAAATGAGGAATCCTTGGTGGAAAAAAAAAAAAAAAAGTCTTGAACTGTTTCTTAAAAATGTGTGCGGTAGTTGACTGATGGATAACAATTAGTAGTGCATTCCAAGCCTTTGGAGCATAAAACAGAATGCTGTTTCGCCTGATTTCTAATGTTTCATTCTTGGAGCATTAAGTGAACTAGCAGCTGATGATCTAAGTGTTTGGCTTGGAGTATACACTGTCAGACAATAATAAATGTATGATGGTGATAAACCATTAAGAGTTTTGTAGAGGAACAGAGATACCTTAAAATCAATCCTAAAAGATACTGGGAGCCAGTGCAAGGAGGCACAGAACAGGAGTGATATATTTTGATTTTGTAGTTTTTGTTAAGATTCTGGCAGCAGTGTTTTGTACTAGAGGCGGTCCCGACAAGAATGCATTACAGTTATCTCGGTGACTACAAACAAATCCATGTCAGCTTCTTAGCATCCTGCAGAGAGCAATGGCACATGTTGTATTTCTCAAATGGAAAAAGGCAGTCTTGTTACATAGTCTATTGTGGCTTGAAACTTTGAGAGTCAAGTATGATATTGGGATTTCTCAGTTCGTATTTGACTCAAGCAGCTAGATGTCCAAGTTAGCTATTTTATCTTGCTTTCCATTGTTTCCTATGAGTAGAATTTCAGTTTTTTTCCTTATTCAATTTAAGAAAGTTTTTGCCCATCAAATCAACGATACTAGCTAAACAGCTCATAAATCAAGTTAAGGCATTAGGGTATTAGTGAAACAGATATTTAGGTGCATGGCATGTGCATAGCTGTGACACCATAGTTTTACAAATGATTTTACCCAATGGAAGCACGTATAAAGAGAACAGGAATGGGCCAAGAATGGTTCCATGCAGAAGACTGCATATACTTTCACCTACTTCTGACAGAGTCACCTAAACTAACAACATACTATCAATCTTTAGAACTTTAGAAGAGGATGTAGGTATTCTGGTTAGTAAACAGCAGAGACTTTAAATGCAATCTTACGGCACAGCCATTAATGGACTCGGTTGTCAGTGCTCATCTTTGGTGTGAGACGCATGCTTTCAGGCTCTGACTCGCACTCTCACGCTACCCAAAAATAAAGTCGCTCTCTGGTTAAACTAATTATCAGCTCGCAGGAGAGGGGGATTGGTTCCTAAAAGTTACAGAGACTGTCGATTAGCTAACTATCTTTGAAGGCACCCACCCCCGCCCAGTCCGTGGTCTTAATCAGCCCCCCACCCCGCCCACAAATTGAATAAATCTCTGTCCTGCCAGCTGACCAAAGTTGGCTACCCTGAGGGCTGGGCTGGTGAGCAGAAGGATGTCGATTCATGGCCCAGGTGAGGCAAACTCTAGCGGGATTTGGGTGCAGTTGGCAGGCTGTTCCTTACTTCGCTGTGCGTTAGCTGTAAGTGTGGAGGAATTGGGGACTAGCACAGTCTGCTTGCGCCAGCTGCGCAGGAATTGCAGTTCTCTGGAGTTGCAGCCAAGCAGCTCTGCGGGTGGCAGTGCCAGCTGGCTGCACACCAATGAGAGGAGTGCGCACACAGAAATTCCATTTAGCACTCCACATGAAGGGGAGGAAAAGTGAAAGAAGTAAGGAGTAGAAAGGAAGTGATAGAGATTTAGAGATCAGTCTGTCAGATTATTGCCATTATTATTTACTTTGAAGAGCAATAAATGAAGGCTCCACATTAGGGTTGTTCAAAGAGAGCTTGGGAGTGGTATGCACAAGAATTGAAGGTGATGGGGGGGGTGGTGTAACAAACCAGGGAAAGAGTGATTCTCTCTCTCTAAAATTCTCTGTCTCTCTCTATATTGCCCTCCAGCCCTCTAGCCTGGCAGTCATTCACGCTGTGGAGCTAACATTTGAAGGTTAAAGACAAAAGCAACAAACTCTGTCTAGTGAATAAAATGGCTGAAAGCATGCTTAACAGCATAGCGTCTGACAAGCAATCTGGGTCAGGGGCCATCAGTCAATTCAGGAAATGAATTGCAATTGAGTATGTGAACTCAAAATTATGTTCTATGAATTGAATTTCAGTTCATTTTCTGAATTGAAATGGATTTGACCCCAATCCTATTTACAATGATGGAAGGTATAACAGTTTTTCACAGAATAAGCTGGATATTCAGGTGACCTCTTCTCTGCATGCAATGGTGACCATGAGTGTGTTATGTCGTGGTCATACAGTATGTGTCGGCCAAACCTGCGTCAGTATGTGTTTAAAATACTTGAACTATTTATATGTTGGTGATCTCCTCCTGCAATTTCTTGAATTTTCATTAGAATGTGCTACAAACCAAAATGTAAAGCCATTCTCCTTTGATATGTAACATTCTGGATAGATAAGTTTAGATAGCAAACTCTGTGGGGATCAGCAGGAGTCTCCAAGTATTTGAAATGTGTATGCTATTTGTCCGTGGTTTCTGTGGCACATGTACTGTCCTTTGCAGGGATATGGGTTCTCACGAGGTTCAGCCTCCATCAGTGACATGGTCTCTGCTCTAGTTATCAAAGGGAAGTGGCCATGTTATTATTTACACCAGCTTCAGTTCACCGTGTTATGTATTTATTAAATTAAGGACGATTTTTCTTCTTTTTTCATTCTGGCGCTCGGTTGAAAAAGCAGAGCAACCCTTTGAACCTTTGTCTTGTAACACTGAACATGTAAGGACGTGCATGAGACTCAGAGTGATGCCATGGACTTTGCTGGCTGTCAAGCTCCACAGATGGACAGACTGTAATGGAATGCCTTAAGAGGATCATTTAACTTTTTTGTTTTTTAATATTGTTTCCATACTATAAGATGCTTTTGATTGGCCCATTTTTATATGCAATGAAGGATATTTTACAACGTTTCTGATGACCTGCCAGCTGTGCATTGGTTGGAATACAGAGCTGGCAGGTCAATGCATGGTAGCTTGTGGTCTAAAGCAAGAAGATGCACTTCAGGTAGCTCCAAAGCAGCTGGTACAGCAATGCTATGCCTTGGGTTTGTATGTGTGTACTTTGACAAATTATTCTTCAAAAATAACGTTTAATCTTATTTTGAGTTGGAACTGTTTCCTATGGCACATGCAACTACAGACTCCTGCACTCATGGGAATTGTGGTGTGGTTTCTTACACCTGAAGTTTAGAATTGTATTTGTGCTTGTGTGATGCCTACATCCACATCTGTCATGTGATTGTGGTGTCCAAAATTGTAGTTTTATGAGTTCAAATGTTCACATTGTGATTTGAGTACACAAAATATACATCTAAATGCAAACTACAAATATGAATAGTAAAGAGGAAAATATACAAATTTGCCATGACTTTCCCAATACTTTTGCTTTTAACTGTATATACTGATTTGCAAATGCACACTTATTTTTTAATAACTCGCATTTTATACAGCTGCTTAAGCAATAAGCAGTGCAAAGCCATTTTGGCCAAAAAAATTACCAGCATCTAAAGAGTTAAAGCATTTAAAATGATGTGCATATTTGACTCCGATCTGACACTAACAGAAGAGAGAGTATGGTATCCTAGAGCTCTTTCCATTGAATAATACCAGTGTGGCCTTTTTCCCATTGGAGAATACCTGCTTGGCCTTTTGCCATTGGATAATTGCGGGTCTCATTACTCTCCTAAATCCTATGATCAGTTGTCACCCTATTGACATGAAGGGAAGGAAACCAGGTTTCTGTCTCCATGTTTAAAGATGTCCTAACTGATATTCACATACTAAGCAAAAACTGAACTACAAAGGTCAGCTTTGGCACAGTGCCACTTTTAAGTTTTAACGGTCAGCCATATTACCAACCTGGCCTTTTGCCCTTTGTGTCAATAGGTTGTTGTCTGGCCATAATGGTGTGGAGGGATTCGATCAGCACCCATATTCATAAAGCCTTTCAGATCAGCTTTGCCTTTTAAGTTGTACTGGACATATACGGTTAGGATATAGTCAGGAGAAACCTTATCTCAGATCAGTACTCCTGCATTTCACAAATACGTGCCCTGATTGATCATACAGTGAATGGGATAGGTCTCATTCTCATAGACAGGCTCTTTACAGGCTTCAAAATGAAGCAGTATATGAATGCCAGGTAGTGGACAAGACAGGAATAAAAGTCAGGATGCCATAGGACATATCTAATAAGTATAGGTATAGTTGGCTTGACAGTCAGCTGAAGATAATTAAATAGCCATGTTTTTGATAGCATCATATATACATCTAAACAGGAAGTGCTTACAAATCTGGCTTTTAAAAGTAGCAAATGGGAATTAAGCACAGATATTCATGAAAATCAATGATATGAACTGTCATATTTCACAGCAACAGGATAATTACCTCCACCAACAGTTGACAGGGGTTATGTTTTCACCCCATTCTGTGCATCTGTTTATGTGTCATCAGGATATCTCCAAAAATTATGAATGGATTCGCATGAAAAATTCATGGGGCAAGGGAATCTTTAGCTTTTCACGCCAGTTGGCCATAGTGGGGTGTGGCAGCGGACATGAAGCTCACACAAGGCACGTAACTTCTGAACGGATACAGGTAATACCATGAAGCTTTGTTTGCCTATCAGCAGGGGGTGCTGGAGAACTCTTTTCTGTCCATTGAACAAATATAGTGCTGATTGGCCACATGGTGCTGCAATAACTGAATACTGTAGAGCGGCATGAATTTAAACAGGCATATCTCATGCCCGATTTCAGATACAGTCCTGATGATGTGTACTGTACATCTCCAGATGAGAAGGGCATGGAAGAAATTATTAACTTTTTGAATATCTGACATGTGGCACTGGCAATTGAATTGTGCTGGCAGAGTTGTACACTCTACTGAGTGCCTTCAAATTAATTACGTGTTTGTTTAGTTCCAGGGTGACTGCAATATGTGAAGAACTATACTAGTATGTGGATTTGTATGGGCAATCTTTTTTCCACTGACTTTGAAATAAATCCCTCATAACTTCAGCATCATAAGATAAAGGTTCGACAAACCCGTATCAGAGGAGGCTTGATTAAATAAAATATGTCCCGTTTCTGAATCGAGCAGTTCCAACAGTCAGTGCCCTTGTACAACATTCAGCACTCTTAACACTGAACACAAGCGTTATTGTGTGCTATAATCTTAACCTACACTTAAAATATTTAAGTAATTTTATTTGAGTATAATATATAAAATATATATTTTAAAATATATTTCTTTGTTTTCATTTGTTAGTGACAGTCATCAATTAAAATAGCCAGATTTGTTATACCAACATGGGCCTTCATTGGTTCGTTGGTTGATCACTCGTTCAGCGTCGATAAAACAAACGCCTTGTTAGTATTTGATTGTGTGGGAAATGACAGCAAGGGTCAAATTGCGGAGACCCTGAACGGAGGAGGAATATTGCACATGTTGGGGATTTTGGCAGTTATATCATTTTCTATACTGTAGGGAGGGGGCTGTTATTGCTCTAAAAGGGGGAGAGAAGTAAAAAGAACAGAACAAAACAGTAAAAGAAAAGATGATTAGGGGATATATAATTATACATACACTTGAGGTTTAATATCCGATACCAACACATACATTCTTTCAAAAATAAATAAATAAAATCATCTACTGTCCGACATCTGAATCCTTTTATTTTGTCATTATTTGGCAGTTTCCTTCATGTTACCATGGAGGCATTGCCTGCGCCTGAGTCGATGACATGTGATGTCTGAGCAGTGATAGATGTTTTATATAAAGAGAACAAATGAAACTTCTCCACCCCATCACATTTCATCAAAAGGAAGGTAACCTCCAAGCCAATGACAAACTTTGACAAATGAAGTGTCTCTGAGCCGGGGGAAGATGGAATGAACATCTACCTTCACCTTCTCCGAAGGCCCTCAGTGATAAGTGCTCCGGGGGAACGGAACATGCCGAAGTCTAAGTCACGCTGTCCTGTTTCTCTAGACTGCAAGGGTCCTATTCATCACAAATTCTCCATCCGCTGGACTCATTCACTCAAAGGTCACTCTCTGGTAGCTCCAACACCCACCTCCACACCCCCCCCCCACCCCCGACACCATCCACATTGTCTGGACCTCCAAGTGCCTGAAGTGTGATAATCTTGGCCTTGCTTTGACAAAGAGGTTGTAAACTCTATACCTCCCAAAGGGTTGCATGTATGTTTCTCAGTGGCCCTGCTGTGAGGGAGAGAGAGAGAGAGAGAGAGAGAGAGAGATTGCTTTGTTATGCGTTGCAGCACATGTGTTTACCTTTCTTTATGATCAATAACCTCCAATGGTGGATGCAAGCTGATGCCTTCTTCTTGTGTTGAACCCCCCTCCCCTTTCTGTGTGCTCTGGCCCAGCTCTTTTTCATAGTTATTCAGGATTCATAATATCCAGTCAGAAAAAATGTATTCGTCTTCACCTTCCATTAAACCCTTATCAAGTGTATTGTTAAGGAAAATCCCTTTATCACAGGTGGATGCTTTTTCAAAGAGTTCCTGCCAAACCTTGCTCCAGTCCTCATTTTGCTTTTGGCAGGGCTAACCATCGTTTGTGATTCATACATAAGTCGGGCAGATCTGGTGTTTCATTGACATATACCTCCATGAATGAGTGAACTCATCAATGATCTTCTAATGAAACCACTCCGCTCAAGGTTTAGTCCATGGACAGGCATGAAAGAGGCAGTTTGGAGTGAAATACCTGTTCCAGTCGAAAGTATTAACAGCTGCGTTGAGTCTGAACTCCACACAAAGATCTCAATGGAATTAGACGGGACATTGAGGCGAAAGAATGGGGTCAGCTGACAAATGTCGAAAAGAAAGAGACATCTTGCGGAGAGATCAGGCCATTGTTTGGAAACAAAGATGGCGCGTTAAAAGGTCTGAACCCACAGAAGCATGAAACAGGCTTTCATATTCACCAAACCAAATCAAGGACAGAGTGCGCTGAGAATCTAGTCAAATATGAATGTATACATTGTCTCTCCTGAATATTGTGTGTCTAAACAGGAAATATTGAATAGAATAGGAAAGATAGATGGAATTAAATAGTGGAATGCTCTCCACTCTTGGAGATAATTGCTATGAGTGTGCTGAGAATGTTATCATTGTATCTGTATCTGTTCAACCAACAAAATGATCTCTCTCTGTACCAGCATAGAAGCCCAGAAGTGGATGTAGTTCTGAGCAAATGTTGAGGAAGAGGAGATGTAAATTTCCTAACCTGTTGTGCATTCATATTGCAGTTTTTGTGCTTTCAAAAGTTGTCACTGATATATAATTAAAGCCATACAATGTAGGATTTCTTGGCCTGTGTTTACAAATAAGTCTCCTCCTTCGTCTTCATCCCTGCCCACTCATTCCCGAGTACCCAACCGAGTCACAGACACATTCATTTATTAGAAACTACTGGTAAATTTATCCCATCAATTACTTGTACCGGACATAAATAAATAAATAACATTATTATTATTATTATTAATAAATAATTATGATTATTTCATTTATAATGCACCTTTCAGAGCCCAAGGTCACAACAAAGGGTAAAAAAAAAAAACAGTAAGTACGGTAAATACAAAAGACAAAACACATAGAGAGGACAGAAGGGAGTACAAAATAAACACAAACTACAAATGTACGAATCGAAGCAATAGTGAAGCTAACGCTAACTTACGCTGAAGAGGTGGGTCTTGAGTAGGAAATAAAAAGTGTCAACTCTCTCTGCTTCTCTGATGTTCATTGGAAGAGCATTCCACAGAGAGGGTGCAGGCACAGAGAAAGTTCTGACACCAAACTTACCAAGAGGGTGCAAGGGGGAATGGATAAAGTTAGCAGGTGAGTGAGGTAGGAAGGGGTGAGGTCATTGTGGGTTTTGCAAATTTGGCAAAAGTGCATACAGACAGAGATTGTGAGTGCATCATAGACATGCTTTAGTATAGTAATTTTATTATATTTTTTGTTTAAAGTCCTGCATAGTATGCCTTTCATGAAATATAACAACAGATCATATCTTTTTAAAGATGTATTTCACAAATAAAACATGTACTTAAATGTTTTACGTGATTAGCCATGCATATTTTTATAAAAATATCTGTCTTAGCAGTTCTAGTGCTCGCTCCGCCAGACAGTACAGGTGCTGTGGGAGCAGGGAGCTGTCAAATCTCTACCAGCCTCAACCATTTCATCTTCTGAGTACATTGATGCCGGTCAGAAAAAACAATGTTGGGCTGTTTTCAGCATATAACTGTTGGCTTTCTGCCCAAGCAAGTGAATACAATGTGTATGTGTATCCATCATGTTCTCCATGCCACAAATCGTGTTCTTTCTCGATGTGGATGATTCAAGCCAAAAATGTAGGTAACTACAATTATTAACCGCTGCTGATTTTTACATTTGGTAGCAATCAAATAGTCTAAGCATATCAATCAGCCAAGCTGGAAGATTTGCACTGTATCTCTCTCCCTGCAGATGTGTGTGCGCGTGCACACATGCACATGTATGTGCGTGCATGTGCGTAAATGTGCTTGTGTGTGTGTGTGCATGAGTTTGTGTGCATGTTTGCGTGTGTGCGCATGTGCGTATATATGCGAGTAGACGTGCTCCTTAGCCTTGTGCAGTAAAACTGAATTCAAATGACACTAATATTTAATCATTTATTGGAATAACTTTGGAATAACATTATTCTAACCTCATTTTTAAATAGGCTCTCATTTTCAGCTATAAATTGATTTATAAGGTCACAAATAAACATACTGTAAGTGGAAAATCATTAGAACATAATTTATTTGCAATATTGGCATTCTTAAAGACACAGCATAAATATAACCTTTCTTTGGCTGACAGATGCTAGCAGAAACATGCTACCTGTCTCGAATTCTCAAAAAGAAAAATGTTACAAATGGAAGATTTAATGTCATGAAGAATATATCCTGTGTGTGTCAGTTACAGGGAAGCTTAAAGCGATTAGCAAAGAAAAACTGGAGGATACATGGGGTGAACTTTGAGTTCAAAGCAAGTTAAGAATGGTTTGCCATATTTAAAAAATACTTGTCGTTGTGGGGGCTTTGAACGAAAGTGGTCTCTGACCGTTTTAATTGTCGCTCTTTTAGAAGTGGCTGATTTTATTTTGACCTAACAAGATGTTATAGTCTGAGCATTTACCATTTTATCATTGAAAATGAGCATCGTGCATGAAGTGTGCTGAGCAAGTTCTGTCAGGCAACTCAGCTGTCACGATGTTACACGTTTCCATAATATTTGTTTGCTACTGCACAGAATTGCTCTGCTTCTGGGTACTGGGTGGGGGGTTTCTGGTGTTCCTCCTGTTTAGTAGGGGAGATGTATTGTGCTCCATGTTGGCTAGGGTAGTGTACGCTGCTGTATGCACTGTAGTACCTGAAGCAGATCCATTCAGTGCCAAACCAAAATATTTACTTACATATTCATTAAAATATGTAATGTAAATACGTGAGTTGTCCTGGCTCAATTTTGTTAATATTTACTGCTTAGTTTTTTGTGTGAATCACAAGGCCCTTCAGCAAACTGTGGTGATGGCCATATTTGAAGATGTCTATTCAGTTCAAAGAGTCTGTTAACCTTCTTAAAATCATAAAAGGGATGTTCTTGCTTTTGTTGCCACTGACATCACATTTCTCTGCTGCTCTCCACAGTTTGCATTGTCGAGAAATGATTCTCTTTCTAACTGTGAGTTTCTGCTTGTGGCCTCACGTCGGGTATAATCAGCGCTACTCAGCTAACAGGTACATCCATGAATGGAGAGTAAATTAATGCTCAGCTCCCATCCTCCACGCCCCCCTTCCCTGTGGAACTAGCTTGTGCCAAACAGTTTTATTGATTTGCCCTGCATGAGTGGAGATGCAGAGTTCAGCCTGATGATCCTCATTTAGAAGAATAAGCGCCTATTGCTTTTTCACATGGAAATGAAATGCAGTCAAGGCATATTTAATAACAGACTCCCATTCAGCCCATAATCAGCCCTGTATCATGGGGTGTATGTTTGCTGGTTGTGGGGGGAGAAAAAATGGGTGTGTGTGTGTGAGAGAGAGAGAGAGAGAGAGTGAACCAAGGCCCCGATTGAGGGTCAAGGTGAAGGTTTTATTGAATGGATGGTGCTGTGCAAGGCAGTGCAAAGGGGAGAGTTCTTCTGGCATCAGCTCTGGAGGTCTTCCTTAGTCTACCTGGCCCTTATTGAGTGCACCAGTGCTCTCTTAATGATGTTACAAACAGTTAATATATATGTATGCATGTATGTATATGGTATGTAAATAGATAAAAGATCATTTATAATTTCCCTTTTGTTGATTTTCTGCATGAACTGGCCTGTATTTCCGTGTTGATTCTCATAGTTCTCTGTTATGCACCACCTCCACTGCCTCACTAAAAGGATCAACAGCTAGGATCTGAAACTTCAGTCCTGGAGGCTTGCAGTGTCTGCTGGTTTTTAAGGTTGTTCTACACTTAAGTGCTTAATTTAGAAGTCTACACACCTTGTTTCCAATGGCTCAAATTGGCTGATGGTTTAATGGGAACCATAAAGCCTGCCGACTCTGTGGCCCTGAAGGAGAGGGATTTTAGATCTCTGATCTGTAGCCAAAGAACAAGGAGCTCACTAAAAGCTGTTAGCATATATAAAACAGTAACTGAGTAATGTGAGGAATTCCAGCTCCAGGGCTCACATTTACGAAGTGTCTCGGAGTAGGAGCACTGATCCAAGATCAGCTTCCCCCTATCCACATCCTAACGTTATCCCTCATGAGATAAAGCAAAACTGATCTAAGATCAACAGCCCTTACCCTGAAATGTTCTATGTGAAAAAGGCCCGGGTGCTTTCTGTGTTTTTGGTCTTTCATTGCAGCCATCGATTATGCAATGTAATCCCAACTGTATTTACATTGCTGGCTGGACTATTTGCAGGATAATATTCACATTGCAATGGGAGATCTAGAACATGTTCCGTCAGGCTTAAATTAAATACAAATGTTATTTATAACCCATTGCTGATTTCCACAAAAGCAATTTTATCCATTAAAACCAAAACATATTTAAATGTATGAATTGAAACAAAAACCCGAAGAAGGAGTACCTCTTCTACAGAAAGTAAAATGTACCACAATAATTACAGCTAAATCACACTACACCAAAAGATCAAAAGGACAAAAACAAAACAAAATTATGAAAGCAAGTGAGATTACTTGTACTTTGCCCCATTTGAGCTTGTATCAAAGTGGATGCTTTGATGCTGAAATATTTACGAGGAGTGTTTTTTTTTCCCTAAGAATTTGCAGCATCATGGCCATTTTGGTTCAAAGAAACCCAACTGAAGTAAACTAATACCCAAAGAGGCACAAATACATAGGCCTCTCATGTTTGGTTTCCTTGTAATTTGTCTCTTTCCTGCAGGCTTTCTGGTAAAGGCTCCACTTCACCAAAGACAGAACACCCATATGTCACAATTAGTCAGTGTCATAATACAAGTTGTATTACACCAATTCTGTTTGTGTTTTTGTGTGAATCATGCCAGCATATAGGCTGAGACAATAGGAAATATTGTTTGAAGGTTGAAATACAGATTAAATAAGATAATGGTTCTCACTCTAAGTACATTTTTGGTGTGTCGAGTTTGCAATTTTTCTTTTTTTCGTTTCATTTATCATTTATTTATTGTGAACAGTACTTTAGTGAGCCACATAGCCAGAGCTGTGCTGGTGTTTAATCCCTTTTGTACACAAATATGCTAGCATTGTTAGCCTGTATTGCCTTTAGAAACAGGCATGAAATAATGCATTGCATAAAAGTATTTCTCCAAAGTACTTTTAATTATTCAAATATAATACACAAAATGCCAGTTTTGTAATGCCTCAAGAGCTATATCACCTTCTCCCCTAAAGTTGGAATGTGTTAGATAATTTAAGGCAATGATGTCACACTCCAGTCTGTGCCAGTTTTTTTTTTTTTTTCTTTCCTTTTTGTGTAATTTCCTTTTATTTTGCCAATTTAAAACTGGAATTGGTGTGTGGATTTTTTATTCTATCAGTGACTAAAATTAATGACTTAAATGCTAAAGCACATTGGGAATCAGCAGACATTGCAGTCCTCCAGGAGTGGAGTTTGAGATCTTAGATATGAGGTGTGGAGGAAGGGGGACATATTAGCTATGGCTTTCAGCTTTTCTTTTTTACTCCTAATTCTGTTTTGCTGTTACAAATTACACCTCGTGAGATCATTCGGGCCATAGGGTGAATTGTGCCTAGGGACTGTACACAAAACTAATTGAGAAACCCTGATTTCATCTGAACTGTTGCGGACTGTTAATCCTGATGCCGCTTTTCACATTATACCAATGGGTTTTCTCGTTGGATATTTCTCTCTCTTAATTTGAATTTTTTAGAAGTCATTAAATCTTGATATATTCAGATTATTGATATGCATGTAAAGGACAATAGAGCGAAACCTTAACACAGCACAAATACACAGGTGCGTGTGGGTGTATATTCTATCCATTGTGCAACCAATGCTTATTCATATGCCATAGGTGAGCTCGTGGAGGGTTTGGAGGGAAGTGAGATGGATAAGGGGGGAGCAGAGGCCCCATGCCAGTATCAGATTACTTTGTAGCAAATAATTAATCCAGTTCTCTGCCTCCTTCATTTTGTATTCCATTTGTTTTCTTATTCAAACTTTCAGGTCACAAATCTAATTTAAAGACTCAACTGGTCTAATGTGTCAGTGTGGTCAAACCGGTGTGCTCTGGCGATGGCGGAGTGATAGGGAATGAATACTAATTCACCGTGATGGTACCCACTCAATAGATTCCACTCCCCCGGGCCCCCACCCATCCCCCCCCCCCCCCCCCATCCCAGTTCACAGCAGGAGGAAAGGGAAACAAAAGACACTAAAGCCAATGATAATGTAGTAGAGTATCATCTGCTATTGGTATTTCAAATGATCTGATCCCCTTTTCTCAAAACTCTTGTAACTGTAAAGGATTCTACGCTCCATTAATGTGCCATTAATAATGGAGGTGTTTTCCAAAAACCTAACAGCAATAAAATCATCACTTGGAACCATCATAAGGTGCGTCATTAATATTCAAGGTATTTAAATTATCACTGTGTGACTACTCACTCGGTATTTCAATCTTAATGTCAAGTTGCTTCTGCCATCTATTATTTACGATAACTAATTTGGTATTGAAAATACTGCGCTCAACATGAGCCTCAAGGTCTTAGAATGAATCTAGACCACACCAGTCCTGCCTGTGCCTGGTTTGGGTCGACATGCGATTTGCGATTGCATTGCCCAGGGCAATAGAGGGTTTAGTTCATTAGGGCTTCACATTTCACTGCTCTCTAGCGACCCCCTATTTGATCGGGCATCGATCATCACCAAAATGTAATATTAGATGAAGGGAAACTGAGTAAATGCAAAAAACTGTTAAAGTATCTAATTTATTTAATGAAAAAATGATCAAACAGCCATATCACCCATGTGAAAAATTTAATCACCCCCTAAAACGTAGTAACTGGGTTACACCACCTTTAGCAGCAATAACTGGAACCAAAAGCTTCCTATAATTTGATATCAGTGTTTCACATTGCTGTGGAGGAATTTTAATCCACTCTTCTTTGCAGAACTGCTTTAATTCAGACAAATTGGTAAATTTTCAAGCATGAACTGCTTGTTTTAGGTCCGTCCATAACATCTCGGTTGGGTTCAAGTTAGGACTAGGCCACTCTAAAACTAAAATTTTGTTTCTTTTCAGCCATTCAGATGTGGACTTGCTTTTGTGTTTTGGACCATTGTCTCGCTGTAGAACCCAATTATGCTTCAGCTTCAGAGGAGAGAGAGAGAGAGAGAGGACAGAGGAACGGACATTCTCTTTAAAAATTTAATAGGACAGAGCAGAATTCATGGTTTCTTTAATAATGGCAAGTTGTCTAGGTCCCAAGGCAGCAAAGCATCCCCACACCATTACACTACTACCACCCTGTTTGACTGGTGAATATTGCATTTTGTCAGAAGATCAGAAAAAAATCAGTTTGACAAATATGCAATGATAAAGGAAATCAGAAAGGGGGCAAATACTTTTTCACAGCACTGTACTTCAGTTTTTGTGTCGTTGGTTTGTGTCCTTACACCAGTCCCTGGTATACTCTAACATAACATTTGTAACATGCTATGACCTTTATAAAAAAACCTTTGGACATGTAATAACAGTGTACAGAACAATTCATCTTGTTTTCAGATCATTTTATAGAGGACAGAAGTGAATTGTTGTTTGCACCATCCCTCCAGTGTAACCACTACCCAATCTAAAAGTGAAAGCCACAGTGTTGATTGGAATCTCACTGGACAACCCCTTCAGTTTGGTTATCTTTTGTAGGGCACAAACAAGGAGGCACCACTGTTACCTCAAGGCCATTGTCTCTGGCAGTGACACACATTTACTATTGCACTGATAGTAGTGTATGTGTGACAGGAGATTGGAGATGGCCCGGAACAGTGTTTGTGTGTGTCTGAGAGAGAGAGAAAGCAGAATCCTGCCTTTCTTTTCTTATATTCTAATTGGCAATGGCACAGAGTCCACAAAACATTCCCGACTAACACCCACTTGTGCATTCTGCTTCCACGACATGTGCCAAATGGGTGCGAGCAACGTACAACAACAAAGTTCATCTTTTGGCAGTATCTGGGAAAGATACAGATACGTTTGTAATTGTAATTGTATAGCTAACCACTGTCAATGTAGCTAGTACTTCAAGACACCACAGTTATACCCCAAATATTTATTCTTATTTTTAAATAAATAAATAAATAAGACAACATCCGCACCCATCAACATAAACTCACAAAACGGTGCTCATGGAGGAAAGAGTGGGCTTCTGGACTAACAGGTGAAATTATGTATTAGTGGGACATAAGGACAAATTTTGATTGAGTCCAGGGGTCTTAGATTTATACTTGAACTTGGTCTTAAGATCATTTCCCACGGTGTGCTTACGTTCAATTCATAAAAGATACTGAGCATAAAAAACCTTGCTTACACAGGTTCTAAGAAGCCCATTTGTAACTTACGCATCTGTGAAATTATAAATCTCAAATTAACTTAAAATTGACGGCATCTGAATGTGCCTTACAATCAGCATTTTCCCCTTATGTAATGCTAGCACAAATTAGGGTTTAGTCAGGAATAACCATGGACCAAAAGAGAAAAGCAAACTTTTTGGAAGATCATCATGCGCAAAAGAGTAATTCCAGTCTCTGGCAACCCTCTCCCTTCTAAAAGCACGGTTTTCAGTGTCTTCCATTAACGCAAGAACAGCCATGGTTACTTTTTTCTAATTTGACACACTATTTATAGAACATCGCATCCTGTTTTTAATTCAAAACACCTTGCGTCTGGCAATTAATTCCTCACACCTTTAATTGATAATTCCTATCAAATTGTTCATAAAGCTAATGCAAAGTTCACCGCAGGCTTGGACGCATATGTGTGCCAAACTGCAATACCCCTACATAACCAGCAGGAAAATCACTTGCGTCAAGTCTAGACTTTGCATAGAGATAAGATTTCCACGTCAAAGTAAGGTTTTATAATAACTACTTAGACATGATTTTCTGCGTAAGTCATGCTTAAGATACGTAAGTCAGTTCTATAAATGAGGCCCCAGACCTCACAGTGAGAACACCCAGGAACAGCTATTCCAATAGTAAATTCCACATTAAGCATAGCAGAATATGGATGAAGTATCAGAGTGCCCTCAAAATGTATTATAAAATATATATTAAAAGGTTTTGATACACAGCAGCAATCAGATCATTGTAGGCCACTCCTTACAAAGACAGACAGAAGCCATGCTGGGGCTAGCTTTACAGTTTGCTCTTTTTGTTCTTATTTCAGGTACCTGGCACAAGTACTCATTTGAAACTGAAAAGGTTCCCACTCTAAAAAAAAAAAAAAGCCTTTTATGTGGGACTTCATGAAATATCACATTTCATATCTGTCTGCGCCTTCTCTTTTTCTGAGGAGAGAAGCCATCAATCACCAAAGCAGCAGAGACAGGAGTCCATTTTCAGCTCTGCACCATTTCCCCCTGCACTGTGACTCTACAGGATTATTTCAGTGTCCCTAACAAACACACAGTAGGAAGGATAAAGTGTGTGTGCGTTTGTGCGCATGTGTGTGTGCCTTTTCCATCGTACAAGTATTGAACAGTGTGGAGCACAGTGGCATTTTTTTTCTTCCTTCAGTCCCAATCTAATTTCCCATCAGGTTTACGATTGGCTGTAAAAGTATTGCTAGGCAACAAATAAGTATAATCACAGGATGGGCAGTGCTGATGTAATCAAGCAAAAATAAAATGTATTAGCATGACCAGTCTGTCAATAAAAAATTAAACAAAAAAATCCTTTTTCCTAATGAATCATGATTTTTACTGCATACAATGAATGCAATACATTACATGAATTTTTTTTACCAGCAGTGTCAATGTGCTGCATATGACTTGTTGTTGTTATGTCTGAAGTAAAATAGATTACAACAATTGCATGGCACTGTTCCACAGTGATCAGTGATGTTTGGACGGTGGTAACATTACGTAAATTTATCTTATTTTATTTTTTTAAAGGAAGAGGGTAGACTGCCCTGTTGTCCTTTTTCTCACTTTATTCAGACAGGGGGGCAGTTGAGAGGGTCACAGAGAGAGGTGGGATCACAGCGAGTCAAATCAATTCTTCCCCTTACATGGGCCTGCTCAATTTAACGATTACCATACAATGGGGCAACATATTGAACATTGGTTTTGACTTCTTTGTCCGTATGAATTGCTAGTTAAAATTGGGCTGTGATCATTTTCTTTGATTGGGACCTCCCCAGCATTGTAATTTAATCTACAGAATGAGAGATGGCTTTTTATGTTTTGTATAATGTGATTATAATGATGACTGTTGGAGGACAATTCTCAGTTTTGAACAATGGTGCCAAAGAAAGGATTATCATGATACATCTACTAGCACATTCAGAAGGTGATATTCCTCCCAGGAAAGGCGTCTATGCTATGTTACAAGCCTATCGACAAGGAAACCAGTTCGGTAGATTGTCAGTGCTGTATGTGCACAGTTGACACTGTTCAGAACAGACTCTTTACCAGGAATGTGAAAGCAGGGCTGTATCCGTTTCTGGATCTCACAATAATTTGTGTGATCTGACATTTTAGCTAAATTTGGCAATATGCTCACATGCATTTTATTGTGGTATAATCCGTGAGTGAATCGACATTGGTGTATTACTTGAGTAAGTAACTCAACAAGGGTGATTGGTGGCGGTTGAAACCTGCGCGCACACACACACACACACACACACACACACACCAGCCCTCTAGGACTGAACTGCCCACCCACACTCTACACAGCAGACGTCTGCATTCCTGGTCAGGAGAGCTGCACGGTTCTTCTGGTTTTGATTTAAAAATAACTCCAGGTTCCAGGTGAAGTCAGTTTATTAATTTATGAAGTCACTTTGTTAATCTGATTGTTTACATGCTGAGTAACACTAAAATCAACAGTCCCTGTGACTCCACAGGACCAGGGGTTCAGATCACAGCCAGATGAATCCACGGGCTAACCTGGACAGTAGCCTGGGGCCCCGGCTACAGGGGGCCCCCAAAATGAACCGAAATGTAGGAATAAATATTTGGTCTTTTTTTTTTCAAATAAATATTCCGGTAAATAAACAAAAAATGTGCAGCAACATAAAAAAAAATATATTCATACATTTAGAAAATATTCTTGTACAATGAAATATTTTCTTGTGTATATGCTTTTTAAGTGAGAATCCAGCTGGTGGGCTCTATAAGGCCACTAAATGATATCAACGTTTTATTCCAAAACCCAGTCAGATGCACTTTTTATAACATTATCAAAAATACATTTAAACACCCAATTACACTCCTTAGTTAATGTAGCATGCCAACCTCAACTGAAACTAAATGATGATTTTTACAGAAGATAAAAAACAGGGTTACTCCAGTTATCGTTCCCTAGGGGCCAAACCAAAATGCCTTTGTGATGAAAAAAATAAACGCTGCCATTAATAATTGAGTCAAATGCATAAAACGGATTGTTGTTCCTTTGTTTTTCTTCTCTTGTGGTAAACAGAACCAACAGTAATAATCAGACTGTATTCAGCTATCGGACACAATGTAGGATAACGTATTGCGTGCAATCTTAGCTGAGCAGGGCATGCAATTAAACAATATTATAATGTAATTCTATTTTCCTTTTGTTTGGTGTGCAGAAAATGCCAATGCTTTCAACGTGAATCCAGCCACCTTTCAACCTGAATCCAGTTTTTGACCTACTGAACTCTTTTATTTTTTCTGGTGGTAGTTACGTTTTTCTTCTGTGGTTTCTCCCATTCACCCCCTCGTGAGACTGGGAGGAACTCGGGGGAGACTGCATTTTTAGTGCTCTGCTTGGGATGCAAATTGTCTCAATGATGCATAAGTTACTGGGAGGTCTTATAGGAAGTCTGTAAACCAAAATTATTTCAATTATATTACTAGTTTAGGATGTCAAACTCCAGACCTTGAGGTCTTTATGTCTACAGGTATTTGTGGTTTCCTTGCATTAATCAGCCAAATTGAAATTGAAAACAATGTGTGCGAACTCCTTAGCCAAGAAATTGCATCACTTCTGCTTAAACATGCCAAAAGTCTGCAGACACTGCAGCCCTCCAGGACTGCAGTTTGACACTAGTGCTCTCGCCGTTCACAATGGCATCACTGAGTGCAACGGTTGGTTACATTTCCGGTTGCTTCATAATTATCTGCAGTACTTTTGTACACGTGGCATTAATATTTAAAACACATTTCGGTAGGATGAAAAGTTAATGTTTTTCTTCAGTGGGCCGGCTGCGTCCTTTGTCCGTTGTCCATTCCCGCATGCTTCCTAGCTCTGGAGTCATGCAGGTCCTGGATGAAGAGCAGGTGGTAGCCAATGGCCGTCTCGACAGACTGGACAATGCACCGCAGTTTGCCCTTGAGGTGGGCAGACGCAGTGCCAAAGCGGACAGTGATTGATGAGGCGAGGGTGGACTTTATGATGGTGGTAATAGAATTGTCCTGGAATGGTATGTGAGAGGATGAATATCTTAAGCTGGTACAGTAAGTACTTCTGCTACTGTGCTTTCTTAATGGTTGCGATATTTTCATTTCACTCGAGGTTACTGCATGTGTGAAGCAATATATGGAATGTATTGTTCTCCAGTAGTCCAGGTCAAGGCCGCTGCACATGATCTGCATGGTACAGAGCCTAAGTAGGCCATAGATATTCTATTTATGTATATGTATACATGTATATGGGCCTGAATAATGTGAGAAGTTAAATCCACCACTGTACACCCAGTACAGACAGGCAGCATGACAAGGAAAATCATCTAGAATCCAATGTGATTTTGGCATCTTGCACATGTTGCAGCAATATTATTGGCATTTTACTTCTTATGCTTTTGCATTATTTCAAGTGACCAATCATCTTGAAAATAAAATAGGAAACTTGCCTTAATGAGCCAAATAACACGATGCAAATGGGCATTTGTGTTGCCATTCTGCTGCTGTTACAGAAGTAGCTTTAAAAAGCCTTAGCTTTTTGTGGCTGGATAAACAATGATGTATCCATTTTCATTTACATCCAATATACCTGTGTGCATTCACTAATGTTTCCATAGGCCTGCACATTATGTTGGACATTTTAATGAAACAGCCATACATATTGCATCTTCTCAAGAGCAGAACAAAATGTCTTTTTTATTATTATTATATTGCCAACTGCAAAATTGGAGGTTGCTTAAGTTATTCTATCCTATTATGACACCATTGGACATAGAAAAACTCTTAGCACGTTGAATGCCCACCAATTTTATCCATCACATTTAAAATGGATAGAGTAAATAAGTCTATCCATCTGTCCCCACTTTGCACATTGATTTTGAAATCAATGCTGAAAGTAGTAATGGGAGTTAGCAGCAATGAACCCAGTCATTTGATCCACAGAAATACACTGTCAGTGGTTTACTTATTTCAACCAATCAAAAGACTTTGCTCTCCCCTGCAATAAACTCTCAGTGCGAGGACAAGGCCTGAGGTTGTTGGACCATTTGGCACATTGTGTGTTTAGCTTGTCTTAGCTTTACCAAGATGAAGGGAATAGAAAGCTCCAATGCTACATAACGTGTCAAGGATTTTTTTACCCTTTTAATGTTTTACTTTTTCAATTAATTATCTTGGGGTGAGTTTTTTTTTTTTTTTGCCACCAACAAACCTCCAACATATTAGTAGCTCTGATACATGTGTGAACAGTAGTGTTTTGTTTTCTTTATTTCACACTGAATATAATAAACCTGACCAGAATGTTAAGTGCAATATTTTATTAGTCCCCTTCCCTGACTTCTGAGACCATTTTTCACCACTAAGCAGGAGAAAAGAAAGGAATATCACAGTTTGAAGAAGTTTAGGGGAAAAAAGAACAACATGAAAAAGCACCATGTAGTCAAAGTGCAGCCCTGTGGGACTCCTCTAAAAAAGCTTGGCACTTTTTCATCTGAGACCGAAAATGCAGAAAAAAACCATCAATAGAAGTTATGTGACTAGGAATGACGTTACGTTTAAAATATATGAGATAAATTGTATCTGATATGTTCTTATATGTAACATTTCTATTATTTGTATGTTTTGTAATAAGGAAACATACCTGTGCAATGTCAAGGCGTAGGAATAGATTATACCTGAATATCCACTACACAAGAATGCCTTATTAGGATGTGTAGGGATTGATTGATTGGCACTGTTGAGCATTTCAGCGACACTAAATTCAAAGTGTAACTGTCCCTTCCCTTTCCACTTCCATTGTAAAATAACCACATTATTATGCATATTATCATTTTAACATGATAGTCAATTGATGACTTTTCTACTTTAAAACGATCCCGATCCTGTCCTGAACTTTGACTGGGATTTTAATTTATAGCAATACAAGCTATATAATTCACGCCTGGACTCTTTTTCTTTCAAAGAATGAAATTACACTGTGAATGCATATGAAAACAGATGAAGCTGAGAAAGGTAATAGAGTACTCAGCAATATTTAGTAAAGATTATAATAAGGCATGTCAAAGACTCATCATGATTTACAGAATAACACTGGTCATTTTCATTTTTTCAGTATCGACAACATATTCTGTGAAAATACTAAAAACCATAAATGTTTCTGTCCAACTCTCAGTACTTTTTGACATTCCCCTACCCCATTTAGCATTCAATCAGGAAAGCTGTTCATTTCAGTTGCGCTGAAGTCATTAAATGCAGTTCAGAAAGACATTTTCATTTTCAGAAAATGCAACCTATCATCACGAAAAACATGACCAGTGTAGTTTTACCAAATTTACATCAAAACGTAGCAAATTGTTTATTTCAATGGGGACTGTTTTCAATATTTCAGTGCCATGCCAAGCTACTTTCTATGTATCGAAAAAGCAATATTTTTCACTTTATAAAGCTGCTTTAGTAAAAAGTGCAAAAGCCAGGCTCTTTGTAAAGGTTAGTTATTCTGACCAAAGCAACAGTACGTCTCTGACTTGTTTTAATACTTGTCTGGACAACAATGGAGTTCTATGACTTCTGGTATATTGACTTTAGCTAGATGGACAAATTACAGATTTTTGGGTTATTTGTCTTTGTTCGTTGTCTTAAATCTCATATATATATATCTTAAATGATCTTGATATGCTGTATACCAGTATCAGCACTGTTACATTAAATGCAAACATAATTAAATCTAAATTTATCAGTGAATATCTGGTATTTCAAGAAATAATTCCATGACTAAGGAAGTAAAAAAAAAAAAAAAAGATTTCTCTGTAGACATTTTTAAAAATGATTTTTTGTTGCGTAATCAGAAGCGTTTCTTCCCACGAGACAGTGGAGGAGTAATGCGGTTCTCGGACAGAAGAAAAATCATGCTGGCTACTGTGAAGTGGTGTCAGCACAGCAGTGACCAATGAGGGGATGGAGTACTGGAACAGAGCTGCGAGTGGCTGCGAGGACTTTTCCACTTATCCCTCACGGCGAGAGACGTCCTCCGCTTCGCTCCTCGTCACAGCGCGAGTCCGAGCGGTGCGGGCCGGCTCCACGCGCTCGCTCCGCCTGGCCCGGCTCCACGCGCTCGCTCCGCCTGGCCCGGCTCCCCCCTCTGCACCTCGCTCCGCCCGGCCCGGCTCCCCCCTCTGCACCTCGCTCCGCCCGGCCCGGCTCCCCCCTCTGCACCTCGCTCCGCCCGGCCCGGCTCCCCCCTCTGCATCTCGCTCCGCCCGGCCCAGCTCCCCCTCTGCACCTCGCTCCGCCGGCCCGGCTCCCCCTCTGCACCTCGCTCCGCCCGGCCCGGCTCCCCCTCTGCACCTCGCTCCGCCCGGCCCGGCCCCTGCACGCTCCTCCGCCGCTCCCGTCCCTGCACTGCTCGCTCGGCCCGGCTCCACGCGCTCGCTCCGCCTGGCCCGGCTCCCCTCTGCACCTCGCTCCGCCCGGCCCGGCTCCCCCCTCTGCACCTCGCTCCGCCCGGCCCGGCTCCCCCCTCTGCACCTCGCTCCGCCCGGCCCGGCTCCCCCCTCTGCACCTCGCTCCGCCCGGCCCGGCTCCCCCCTCTGTTCTGCATTCAGGGGCGGGTCCCCGCTTTGTGTTTGCCTCGGCTCTGTGACAAGCGATATTAACGCGGAGCCCGGCCGGAATACGCCGCGCGGTAAATCCAGTCGCCGCGGCGCTGCAGTAAATCAAACAGCGTCTCCATCTCGGCAAGAATATGAAATTCGGGGCTGCCCGTCCGGGCCTGTGAATATTCCGGAGGCGTCGAGGCCCCCCAGTCAGGATGGAGTGGTTGTATCTGGAGTTTATCAGCCTTATCGTTTGCGCTTCATTACCATTGTGAAAAACCCCCCTGATGTAAACAAGGCCTTAAAGCTTGGCAATTAGTGAGCCACTTATTATCATAGCTGACACTTAATGATCTAATTACCGCCTGACAAAACTGTATCTGCCTATCCCATGTTTCGGGTTGCCATGGTCACCCATCACCAAGGGCCGGTGACTTTACACCTCCACTTGACACCGGGGATGTATTCAGGATGTGGAAAGTGTCACTTTCCAGCTTCTGGTGAACTCCACCAAATATACCCAAGCATACATAAAAGATGCTTGCAAAATGCTGCAAACTGTTTGGCATAAATGTCGTGTTCAAGGCTGACATTTTGCAAGCCCTACCAAGTATCATGCCCACGTGTGACATTTGTAACCATCTGACATTTTTGACATTCTGTTGGGGCCAAATAGAAGTTTTTTATTTTATTTTTTTTATGTTCATTTTGCACAGAAGTGGTGAAATGTCCCAGCCTTAAATTTAGCAGAAAGCTGCATTTTGCTTCACCTAACAGTAAGCTTGGACATGGAGTACAATCTGGAGTAGCTCATATTAGTTGCAAGAATAAAACTTTATTGAGCTTCCAAAGTCTCACATGGTTTTTTTGAAACTAGATTGTACATAGAATATCCAAAAATAAATAAATACAAATAAACAATGAATCATACTGGTCAGTGCACCACTGAGGGAAAAAGGACACACTGTAGACAGCTTGCATGTACTCAATGGACTTCTCTTAAATTCACTCTTGCCCATTGCTGTCCTTTATTATTTGCAGGCAATTCCTGGGTCAAATAAATCTTTCTGCAGATTACTAACAATTTCAGGAGCTCCTATTTTTTGTCAAAAATAGAATAGAATAAATACTTCTTTCATATCATTGTACATTTTGGTTAGCAACATGTTTTGATGAACATTTTCAGGGACATGCAGGGAGAATTCTTTTTTACATTTTATTGGCATATTAGGAGATAATGCATTTGGCCCAGGTCTAGTTAATGCACCCTTTGAAATATGTACACCCACAAAAAACGGTCCAGGAAACTGAAATCTGGGAATTCTTTGCTGATGTGTTGTTTTTAATACTTTTTTGCATTTGTGAATGACCCAAATATTTTTAAATGATTCTTGCAAAAAAAAAAAAAAAAACATAAAAAACATTTTTTAAAAGCCTGTGCTGAGATTGACTTGCTTTCCTCCTTGGCTAAACCCCATGTTTTCAGTGGGCAAGGTTAACTGGGTATGTACGTCACTAAAATGCTAAGACCGGTGAAATCCTTTCTACTTGTAATATGTTAATGATGCTCTTGCCACCTTTGTGCGGACAAGCTAAGTTGGAAATGCCTAAACATTGTGCCCTCTGGATGCCGAAAAACCAATATTATTTTTTCTTTCCAAAAAAAAGATGAGACCCATATCAGGAGGCTCACAGGCACTATAATATTGCAATAACTCCAACAGTTAATATTTGAAGTACCCATTTTCAAAAGGACTTCACCAACTATCCACAAAAACAATGTGGCTTTACTAAAAAGCTAGCACTGGGGCATGGTGTAGCGCCTTCCCTCTCTTCACCTCCCAACTGTTGTTGCTAGTGACACTCTGAACTGTGCAAAAGAACGATTTTTTAAAAGGTAGCTTACAAACTTGAATGAGAAACCTTACAAAATGAACTAAAAATGACTATTAACACTGTTTTTGTCGTGCTTGATTTGGATAATAAAGAAACTAAGAGCAGAAACTGGCTCCAAACCAAGCACCCGCTGTTAGACACCCCAAATATGGACAGGGCCATTATTTTACTGCAGTGACTTGAGGATTGAGCAGTGAGAACTGTACCAGAGTGCTTGACCAGTCTAAGCCAAACCCCCACTGAACCTTGAGTTTGCTGGACTGGAGCACCATCTGCACTGGCGCACAGGAGCAGCTGAAGTGGCTGTTCCCTCACGGCTGTTCCCAGCTCGCTGGAGCTCAGAGGCTTGCGGTCAGAGAAGCAAATCCCGCACAGAGGGATGTAGAAAGCCGTGACTGATATGAGGACGTGTGTGTGTGTCTGAGCTGCTGCTGGTGGGATCAGATACTGGCCGACACACTCTCTTGTTCTAATGTGTTTCACCAGTACGGCACCAGTGGGGTTTGAATGATGACATCAAGGAGTAATTGTTGAATTGAATTTTTAAAATTATTATTTCTTTTTTTTTTGGGGGGGGGGCATGGGGGATAGTTTGCAGACTTTTGCTTGATTGCAATGGACACCCAGAAGAGGGAAGAATATTCTGAGCAGTGTATCCTGACGCATGTTGCAAATAAACGAGCAGCTAACCGTGGTATCCGATGCTGAATCACTGCCAGACACGCTCTGTGAAATAGTACAAGAGAAAAGTACAAGAGAAAGTTAAGGCAGATTTTCCCCTTGACTAAAGTGTGACAGTAAGGTGATAATGAGAGCCATGCATCTCTGTTCCAGTTTCATCACTCATGCTTTCCTGTGGCTGTTTTATAAAAAAAAAGAAAAAAGAAAAAAACGTCCTTCTCTCTCTCAGCCCCACACTTAGACAAACCTATTCACACAGACATGAACTTGCTCACATGCACACATAAACACAAGAAAGCACATGCACATACGCATACGGCTACATGCACGCACACATGCAAGCATGCACACACGCATGCAAGCATAATTCAAAATATTTGCTCTTCTATGCTCTAAAGAGGAAAATGGCAGGTCAAATGCCCCAGCAGTTACATTTGCTTTTCCCATAGTCCTTCTGAAGTGTCCTGTCAGCACTGTCTACCTGCCCCTCCTCCCTTCCCCCCCCCCCTCCCCACCCCCAATGCTGTGATGAATGCAAGCAAAGGTTTCCACCTTGCACTGGATGCCATTACTTTTTATTCCTTCTTTTAAAAGTACTGCATGGTAATATCTGTCTCTGTTCTCTGAGGGAGTATGATTTTAAATGATTATGAAGTACAGCTATAAAATCATGGGGTTACGAGCCCTCATAGATTATTCAAACCTGGTGTACAGTGGGGGCAGATGAAAAATGAATATTGCCTTAGTATAATGCAACTTTATCCCAATAAGGGAATAAGACCGGGTAAAGGGCTCGCACACCCTGAAAGCTTATGAAAGTATATGTGTAAACTAAACAACAAATGCATGGCAGTAATAAATGAATTATTACACAATAGTGAAGGCTGTGTGCTATGTTAGAGAAAAATGAAGAAAGTATGGGTGAAACAGAGAGAGAGAAAAAAGTGTGTCTGTGCGTATGTGTGTGTGATAGCATGTTTCTCTCGCTGTGTGTGTGTATGTGTGTGTGTGTGTGTGTGTGGCCTTCCACAAAGTTAATTTTCACTCCTAGTGTTTACAGGCCTTATCACTGCTTGTGCTGTACATAGAAAGAATTTAAATTAACAACTGTTTTGTTTGTCTCTACGTTTTTAATCAAAGTCAGAACTGTCACTGTGACAAATTTAATTAATTTCGTTTTGTTTCTCCGAGTGACAAGATTCTATTATCCCTGGGGGAGGCTATCTGCAAATTGTATTCTGACCTAATTGTCCTTATTTATATCTCACATACCACTCTGACATTGTTTGGCAACAATGCTGTTTGTGTCAGTCAAAAACGGTCTGAACGGTCCCACTTCCAGATGGTGAGTTTTCAGGCCTTACGTAAAAGCTTGAGGACATCACCTTGAAATGTTTTTGACTGGACTTTGGTTAACTGATTTGATTACGCCTTATAGAAACTGTACTTTAATGAGGTCTTTCTCTAGCAGACATAGCATTTGAATTGCTTTTACATTGTTTTGATTTTTAAAGCGGCGATGAACAAGCATCAGTGATATACTCCCTGTGTTCATGTGCACAGTTACTTTAGGTACCACGCAAGCACGAGGGACAGGGCTTGACATTAATTTTCTGGCTCACCAGCCACTGTGGCTAGTGGTTTTCTAAAGTAAGCAGCCAATCAGAATTTCCGCTGGCCAAAATATGTTAAGATGGTTGAATAGTATATATTCCATTATTCATTATTAAGGTTGACAGAGAACTTATATGTACTTGCTGGCTGGCACTGAATAGACCACAAAAATGTAATTACTATAGTATTCCAAATTTTTAGTGTTGTGTAATGGTGTGGGTTGCATTTCGAGTGTTTCATGATGCCAGAGCTGCTGTTCTCTGAGCATGAGCAAGCTGCCCAGTGGTTTGGGAAGCATAACACTGACGTGATCCATGTCATGGCCTTCTCGCGCACCAGATCTGAACTCGCTATCAAGTACTCACGCGGTATTCTGGAATTCTACCTGAGCCCAATCAAGCATGCATTGATTGACCTTGTGGAAAAGAAGAAAGGAATTCTGAATATTTCATTAAAGCACAGGGTGCAGGGTTTAAAATCTAGCACAATCAGAAATTTTTGTTTGCTAGACATAAAACTCTACTTCTGAGGAAAGATATAAAGTTTAGGCTGGATATTTTCCATCAAAATACCTCAGCTACTATATATGTAAAGTATTAATTTCACTATAAATGATTCAAAATAATTTTAAAGAAAAAGTGTCCTTGTTGATATTACCCTAAGCAAATTTTAGTAGAACCAATTTTTTTCTGATGTTTGCACATAATAATGGACATGCACATTCAATACTGGAATAATGTGTTATTCATTCATACATATCTTTGATAAATCATATTGTATGGGATTTCATATTCCCGTGTGGTGCTATGCCTCCTTAATTGGTGCTCGCAACTGTATATAGTTTTGTCACATTTAATATGGTGGAACCCGCAGAACGCTGACCTTCAGTCTCAGCGAGGCTCACTGGACCTCATGGCACATTTCAGAACTGTTTCTCCTGGGCAGAAGCCGAACTTCATTTTTTAAAATAAATGCCTCCAGTTTTTTCATTGTTCTATGACCTTTATTCATATCCAGATTGTCCTGCCCAGCTGCTCTCCAGAAGGCTTTTAGCTTGCATGCCTCTACCCCCAACCCTAAAGTCCTGGGGGGGTTCCATGAGGGAGAGGGGAAGAAGTGGGGCATTTTGGAAGGGGTGGTCCAGAAGTGTGAGGGTCCGTATGTGGAGGGTCAGCCAAATGGGTGTTCCTGAGATGACCTTCCCTCAGGGTACGAGCCAGCAGACTCCCCTGCCAGCCTTGTGATACACACACACACACACACACACGCACACACGCACACACGAGCGCGCACACTCACTCGATGTAGTGTGTGGTCGAACATGCATACTTAAAGCAGGGCTATACACCGAAATAGGATATTCAGTATCTCACACAATAATTTATGTCAGCTGATTGCCAATGAACGCAATGCATAAAGATATTTATAGTGGTTTTTCTTTATTTATTGACGGCTTTGATTGCTATTCCATTCCAATTGGCTGACAGCCATGTGTATATACATGGTAAAACGCCTACTGAGATCACTTGCTGAATTGATTTAAAAAGTATTGAAGTTCCATCTTTCATTATGAACTTTTAACAGTGTTCATTGCATTGCAAGTTCAGCTCAGGACCAAAATAAATCTCAGCATGAGAGGCATTAAATTTTTCATTTTGTGCAAGGACTTAGCATGATGTCTGGTTACTTCTGGCATACAAATTTGTTGACATAACTCATCTGAAAAGTGATATCAGGACGGAAGAAGTGGCCAGATTATATTGTGTTCTCAGTTTTAGACTTTTCTAGGTTTTCATTATTATTTCAAAATTCACTCTTTATCGTGCTATGCTAAAATGTAGCCTCCAATTTCCATGTCAAATTTCTGATGGTTTTACAAAATATTTCACTTTCATGGCACTGTTACGACTTGCACACCTCATCCAAATATTATGTGAGCTTCCTCATCAAATATTAAGATTACCTCATAAGTGCCATCAGCGCTGTTTAATTATGAAAGATTTATTACAGACAATCAATGTAATAAAACTGGAGATGTGATAGATCAGAGCGAGTGGAAATTAAAGTCATAACTTTAAGGCAGACAGGGACGCTCCCGCGCTCCGGCTGACTCCTGAAATCTCTGGGTGGTTTAGTGCTCCCACCTTCGCTCTGCCTTACGGCCACCCGGAGTGACGCGTCGGCTATCCGTCCCGCGTCCGGCTCCTGACAGCTTCCTCATCAGCGCGCCAGCCTTCCGGAATATCACAAAGCAAGATGAACTGTTTTATTAACTGAGAATGATGGCTCGGCCCCCGACTTAATTGAATAAGAGAGATTTATCTGTTGTTGTTTTAATTCTTCTTCTTTTTTTTCTGCGGCGCATTCAAAAAGTCAGTTGGCTCTGGAGGGGATTGAGAGGCCTGTAGGAAGCAGGCGGGTGCACTGTGTTCCTTCCTTTGGTGGATTTTTATTCCTTTTATGGCTCCATGATATTTTTGTTGGAATAGAACGGCCCCTGGTTGTGTGTCCCCGCACCCCCCTTACCCCCCACTGATGGATAACTGTGTCACACAAAAAAAAAAAAATTGATGTTTCAAGTAAAAGCATTTGAAAATATAGTTTAGAGTACCGGATCAGACCAAATAGCCTGTAAAATGGACGATCCATCATTTTGTATGGCCAAAAGATGATGCTACAAAAGTGATGGTGCCGGGTGTTTGGTACTGGGTATTCTGACGCATTTTGAAGCGTGGCTATCGTAAATAATGACCCTTACATTAAGCACATTTTTCCTGACTGGAAAAAGCACTATATTTTCTTTTACATCGTTTTTTAGCTTAAAGTTCATGGCCTTGTAAAGGTAAGAGCACTGCCCTAGAAAAGCTTCTGAAAGAGGTCCCTGGGTGGAATAGTCTCTTTTTGTGGAAACAATGCAGAGGAATTACTAAGTGCAAGCTACCTACAGGACTGCTAGTTCAGACCATTTAGAGATTAATATCAATTATACTATTTTACATAATACTACACTACACTCACCATAACTACCTGATTGCTTTTACTGTGTAAATTTAATTTAAACACAAGAGTTAAGACAGGAAGTCATATCTGATATAAAACTTTAAACAGGAGTCTGTGCCCTTTGCTCGTCAAGTGCAGTTTTGCTAACCACTCGTGACCTAAGGGACAAAGAGATTTTGGGGATGTCAAACTTCTAGTCCTTCAGGGCTGCAGTGCATGCTGTTTTTCAGAGTGTTTCAGCACTTAAGTGCTTAATTTGAGTCATTGATTGGCTGAAGACTCCACACACCTTGTTTCCATTATTAAAGTGGCTGTCAATTGAAAAGAAACCACAGAATTCAGTAAACACTGCAGCCCTCAATGACTAAATTCTGCCTTAAAGAAAGGACAGATTACTTTTCATGCTTTAACATGCAAGGTGTGTTAGAGGTGGGGTTTGGGCTGGAGGGGACGCAGCCAAAAATCAAAACAGGGACACTCGGGATGCAGCAGGAATGGTGGCCAATCCCTTTCGATTGAATTAAAGTCCTCATAGAACATTCTAGGCTTTTTTCATTGAAAGAGCAGTTCATTTCCTGAATTGATTGGCTTAAGACAAAATTGGCCCCAACCCTCCTCTGCTCACCAGCTCAATAAAACAAATAATCTCACTACAGCATTCCAAACCCACAAAAGGTTCCAGATTAGGAAGTTGCCGTCGTTCAGGTCTCTGGAGGCATTGTTTAGGTGGTTCCACAGCTCAGAGCACAGGGTGCTACAGTTCGTCCTGGCTCGATGCACAGGTTTGATCTGAGGACTTTGGGAGGGGTAAAACAGTGGTGGCAAAGGGACGACCGTAGTGCAGGCTGGCTGTGTGATGATCGGGATGTGGGCTGTGGGTCAGATAGCTGACTAGCGAAGGCTGAGTTTGTGGAGCCGTCGTTCTGCAGATAACATCTTAATCACCCCTGAAAACTGTGATTGGAAAAGCAGGGCAGTGTCACAGACATGAGATGATACAATGGAGAGTACCTTTGTATTTACAATTCCCTTTAGCCAAAATTAAATGAATAAATAAATGTGCAATTTTTGGAAAATATAAATATAACTGATATATAAAAATATGTCTCAGCTACTTTGATATAACATATCCTTTCATCCATTAACAATGATAAAAAATAAAAAATAAAAAAATGTTTCCATGAATCCACAAATAAAATTTGGCATTTGAAATACTTCTGTGAAGGTAGATGTGTCACATATATGGTGCCTTAAGAGGTAAACGTAATGAGTGCAGGAAGTTGAAAAGAATGTGATATTTCTGTAATAAAACAAGCAGCAGGAAGCTATAAGGACGTAGTGCTGAAGCACTGTAACTGTTCTGAGCACTTTCCCAGCATTCCTCAAGGGTTGGCTTGAGCTTTTTAATGCAGAACTAAATTGCAAAGCCATTGCATTTTTTAAAGTTGTTTCTTATCTTCTAATTTAGTGGAAATCAAAATGAAGCTCTCAAGTGGCAGGGACATTTCTCCTGTTTCATTTCTCCACATGCGCCTGCACATTAGCATCCAAATACTGCATTCCCTCTCCGCAGAATTAAAAGTGAACAGAAACTTGGCTGTAATCTCAATTTGAGCTCTCAAATTGCATTCAGGTGGCCATCCCGGGCCAATTAAAGTCATTTTATATTTTTATGTGATGTTGCTTTTTCCAGAAAACTTTTTTTCCCAGTCGAAATGGACAGTGATTTATTCAAAAAATGTATACCCTCAGCATCTTGTACCCAGCATGCGCGACAGTATCGCTTAATCCAAACAAAGGGAGGGAGCTGGTTAAATGCACTCTTGGCTTTGTCTGAGGCATCAATTGCTGTGGAGTTGCTTCCTGAACCTAAATGTTATTTCAAATGAGTTTTGTTTTTTGTCAGAGAGAAGGAGATTCCAAGGCACTGTTCTACATTAGAATGTATTAAAAATTAAATGTGGGGCTGCTGGGTGGCTCTGCTGTAGTGCTAGGATTGGCCCCACAGCCCGCGATTGAATCCCAGCCTTGCCAGAGCTGACTGTTGCCAGAAGCCACACAGAGCAGCGCATAATTGGGGGTAGCGTTGCCCAGGGTTAGGGAGGGTTCAGCCGGATTTGCATCTCATCGCTCTCTTGCAACCCTCACCGGTCGATTGGTCATTGTGAACAAACGGAAACTATTTTTAAAAAAGCTTTACAAAATAAACAAGACATCAATACGGCAGCGCATTGCTGCCATAGTGAAAAAAAACCCGCTCTGTATCTCATTATAAGCAAAAACTTATCTTGTTAAAACAAGAAACTTTTGTCATTAAAACCAGATCCTATTCTTGTTATAACAGCATATGTTGGTATGTTGTTATAATGAGAGAAGAAAATGAGAAATGAATGAGGAACTTCCTTATCCCGTTACAACAAGAAATTATAATGTTTTTAAGGAAGGGTGGCATGCTGATTACTCATCAAAAGGTGCAGTTTATTAACATCATCAGATTATATAGTACAGCTCCAGCACTGGGGAACTGGGAGTACAGAAAATTATTCTCACTCTGAAATATCAAGTATAATAGCTACTGCTATCAATACACATACACAATACACTACATTTTTTCAGCAAAGGCCAGTGACTTGGTTGGTCTGACTGACAGCCTCAATTTCAGAATTGTTTTTAGTGTGCACATATCAAAATACAGTCTTCAGTGCTCAAGGATAGCAGAGTCTCACCATGTCTCAACCCAAGACTAAAGTAAAACTTAATTATATCGCACAAACCAGCCATTCTCCAAATTATTAGCCTTCAGTGAACAAATTCAGTGTTTCATTTGTGATAGGCCTTGTTATTCTCGTTCTAACAAGATAAGAACGTTTCTTGTTATAACAGAACAGTTATCTAAAGCACCTTAAACAGGTCCATATTGGTTGAGTCTTAAAATTTGAGATAATCTGCTGTGGAGGGTAGTTACCTAGTTTAGGTGCATGAAAACAAATAGAAAGACGCATGTACACTTTTGTGTGGTTTACCTTCTGAACTCGGTACAGAACAGGTACTGCATATTAGAGGATGCATCAGGGCTGATATTTTATTATAGACACTGGTGCTTGGCCATTTTTTTTCCTCTTTAAAACAGGTAAAAGCACCTTAAAATTAATTCTACAATTAAAGTTATCACAACCGGTGTATGTGCTCAATTCTCAGCTGGTGGTCATAGTGCATGATTACTGGTTAACCATTCCTTTCCTAAACACAAAGGTCTACATTTTACAGACACAATGGGTGCAGTGTATGTGCTTCTGTGTGCGTGTGTGTGTTTGCTACTGGCATATCAAAGCCAAGTGTCTGATTTGTCTAGCATTTGAGAAATTGTTACTTCCTTCAAGAGAGATTCTGTAGAACCAGACATTTGTAAATACAGACCATTTTTGAATTTAGATTTGTTCCAGAACATACTCTGGTGAAAAGAAAAAAAAAATCACCCATTTCCTTACTGAAAAAGCTAGTTCTCCAAATCTTCTCTGTCTGATGGCATATTCACAGCATATAGCTGCATAACTCTGTCTGTCACTGCAAGACAAGATTGACTGTTTTTTATACCAGCAAATGAACAAATCAATTGTATTCAAAGTGGTGCTGGAAACAGGGGTGATCTTGTCAGTGATAAGCCCTTCAGTGTTTCAGATTCCTGTACTTTCACCGGAGCGGAATTTGAAGAGACCATGCTGATCTCAGCAGCTCTGAGGTAAAAGCCACATTGTTCAGAGCCAAATTTTATAGAGTGAACCTGGTGATTATCTGACTGTGAGCATGCCTGAATGCCAGAAATAGGAAAGTGTGACTTGGATGAAAGATACAATGATCTGTTAACCACTGACTTGCTTTATCCAATTGTATGGCCTCTAATTGAGAGTATTTCATAATCAGACTAAACTAGTGTTTAGTCTGATTTGCTGTTTATCATCTGCATTTGCTTAATGTGTTTTGCCTATTTGGTTTCTTAGAATATAACATAAACATGAAAAATAATGGAGAATGTCATTTAGGAACAATAAATATCAATAATCTGCTGCCTTGTTTCATTTAAATCTTTCACTGATAAACATTATTTCTGCCCGCCCATGCCTTCATTATAGTGGTTTTAAATAAATCACACCTTTTTCGCTTTCATTGTTAAATGTGATCTAGCAGAGGTAAATAGCAACCATTAACCATATGTATTGTTCTTAATGTTTGGAATTAAGATAATAATAATAGTATTTTTGCATACATTTTATTGCTGTGAAGTCCCCATAATGCCCTGGCTATATATGAACCAGGCTAACAGTTTCACAGGTGATGATAAGTAAACCGAACACAAGGGTCAACACTAAGACCTTCCATCCTGGGACTTTGAAACTAATGCTCTTCTGGGAATGTTTGCTATTGATTTTACACTAAGACATGCATGAGGAAAGGCCTTAGCATGTAAGATCTGGTTATCTGTAAACGAATAACTTTGCCAGGGAGTTAAGTAAAGCCTAAATATCCTGGAGCATGACCCAAATGTTATTGTTAAGGAATGACGCTAGGATCCACATGTTTGTTCATAGAGTCTAACAGCTATCCTGGGACAATTCAACCTCAGTCTGCACGTACATTTAGTGAAACTATCACTATGCCCAGAGACTGGTCAGTGAGACTAACAGCTGTCCCAGGGCAGCTTAACTAACTAATGCAGTCATTAAGCCTCTGCACCTCCATCAGCATGTATACTTCAGCTACACTGTAACTGAGGGAACAAGTTATCAAATGACACAATACGAGAGTCAGCATGACCATGAAGAGGCAGCTTCAACAATGTTAATGAACAATCATTTTGTTTAAGATATAAGACATGGCAGGCGGTGGACAGTATGCTTTAAGAAAAGAAAGGATGCACCAACAGATTCTAAGGCGTACACAAAAAGAGATAACCAAATTATTTTACTGGAGACTGCTAAGCTGATACTTTGTTGAACTTCCCTTAAATAGCACCTTGAGCAAACCTCCCACTCTCCACACAGCCTTCCATATGCCAAAATGAAGGCTGATTAGGGTGGCACTACAGCACCCAGACACCCAGAGATCCCCCTCCTACAGGTACCGCAGTTCCGAGTCCTTTATTGTTCTTTAAGAATCAATGAGTGAATGAATGAATGAATAAATAACTGCCACTGAAAAAGCAAACTGCCAGCTGAAATTGATTTGCTATGTAGATCAGCATTTGATGAGGCTGCTCAGCCATCTGACCTGTGTGATATTGCTGGGCTTCAGGCTCCTTTTTCTACTTTATTGTTCTAGATGAAGAACATCAAATCTCTTGATTTTTTTCACATAATTAAACACATCTATTCGAGTGAGAAACCCAGGCATGGACTCGAATCAACTTTTTTTCCTCCCTCATACACAAAAGTGTGGAAAGTTAATTTTGGTGATTCACCCAAAAAAATGAACTCATTTCATTTTCTTTGAGGTAAAAAAAACAACAACAAAAGAAACCTTGAATTAAATTTTGAGTCAATGTTAAGGACAAATGTGTCCTTATGTGAACTTGGATTCCCTTTGTTCAGTGTCCTTAGTTCCAATTTTGCTTATCTGTGAGATGTTGTTCGCTGCCCTGCAACCCACACAACTGCTGAGTGTGCCCTGACACGTTCTCCATCACCAAGCAGGAGACAGGAGCTCTAAGGGCTGCTAAAGAAACGCTTTGCGCCGTCCGTTTAAAAAAAGGAAAGCTAAAACCGCTATTCTGTTGTAGCTACACTGCAGAATTTCTCTGTGTAAAATCAACTCAGATTGTCCTTTTAACTCAAATAGAGTATACATGGCCCCTACTGGACCTGTATAAGGTCTTTTAGAGTCAATTTAACTCAACATTTTACTGTGTGCAGGGCCCGAAGATAAATATGGGGTCAGGAGTTGAAAACGCGAACCGGATCCTGGCACCATATGCTTGTGCAAAAGAATAGCTTCGTGTGTTGCTTGCTGGAAAAAAGAAAACACTTTAGTGGATTGTAAACTATGATTTACTGTTACTCTGTTTTTGCTTTGAATTGCTTTGGCTGAGTAAAAAGCACAGAAATAAAATGTGCTCAGTCCTCAATAGAAAATTAAAAAGACATTGGAGAGAACACTCCAGTAACAAGTTTTGTGTGATGGCTGCATCAATGTCCAAGAGCATCACAAAATTAACCATATAAAATATTTTCTAGCATAACAGACAACAACATTTTTTATCAGGCACGCTTTGACCCAGAAATAAAATGAGTAGTTTTACCATCTACAGACAATAATGCAAACACCCAGAGTGTGATGTGTGTGATGACCTGCTTTATAATTTAGTTCTAAAAGGAGAATTATGCTTCTGTATAATGCAGAAAATGTTTGAGCTTCAACATTCATGTTCTTGGTGACATGTCCTTGTTTGTACCAATCTAGTTGGAAAGTTGGCACAGTCTTTTAAACACTTATTTTGAAAGTGTTTGCAGGCATCACTTGAAGATTTTTGTCTATCACGTCTGAGATGTTGAAACACTTGATAGAAATTGTATTACAATGCCAGACTGGAAGACTGGAAGGTTTTGGCTTCTGGACTGAATTGTAAATGTTCAATTTAAAACTTGTGAGAAAGAATCAAGCTGTAGTTTATATATATAAATATATATAAATATAATTTTATTTTCACACGGCACCCCTGGCCTCGCCTGACGGCCCACCAGAATGCCATGGCACACCGGTTCGGAAACGCTACCCTAGTCTGTGTAGGGGACTGAAGGTTATTTCTATAAATAAATACATATATTCATCGATCACAAAGGCTCTCAATGGACTTTTCTATTATATGTAAGTATGCCCCCCCCCACCCCCCACCACCACACACTGGCTGACAGAAGACTTTTTCAATCCATAATATGCTTTAAAAATTACTTGTAATTGACTACCATGTAGAAATGACTGACCATAAAGTACTGGCCAATTGAACAGCCATTCATTCATTAACAAATCTAATTAAATATGTGTTTAATGAGGCATAGACTTGCTGAAGCTTTCCACGAAATCAGTTTAAAAAATTGTATGAGTCTTTTGTCTTTATTAGCCATTACAAATCCTTTGCATTGTCAGTGTGATTAATGCTGTGACATGTCTGTCTTCTTCTATGACATGCGAATGTAAAATATAGAGTGTGTGACAGCATGCATATCACACAGCAGCAGAGTATTCCTTAAAGCTACACTGAGTGTCAGAAAGTAAGAACTGATGAAGACACCAACAAGTAGAATGAGGTGTTGGTTCAACAATGGCTTCCCATGGTAGAAAAAACATTTTTACTTTGCAACAGGAGACATACTGTATGTACGCATCCAGAAGCAAATAAAGCACACACATTGAAATTTACTGCTGTAACTAATAACTGCTGTTGTTCATGATCAAAGGGCAGTAAAGGCTCCACCCTAGCTCTGTTCAAAGAGCTGGGCCCTGGAATAGCATGTAGGGAAACTGATGGCTCCAGCACAGCTGGCCTGTTTCTCTGCTCTTTTACTTGCTTTGGCTTCCATATTTTATCTCTCTCTCTCTCTCTCTCTCTCATTCTCTCATTCCCTCCTGCCCATCCCACCCCACCCCCTCTCTGGGTTTTGCTCCAAACTGAAGCCCATTACCTGTCCCCAGTCAGGCGTCCCACGCGCTGGATGCCCCCCTTTGACAGTTGTCTAAACTGCGCGATCGGAGCGGTTCACACAATGTCAGTCTTTAGGTCGCTTGTCACTAAGGTTGACAATGGAGAGTGGGAGGTTGTGTTGATGCAGGTATAGAGGGCAGCCTGTGTTAAGTGACAGGCGGCGTTCCTTAGCAGTCTTATGCTAGCTCTCTCCTGCAGCGGCTCAACCGCACTCCGCTCCGTAAATCCTACTATTTCTGTTCTTGTGGAGTATTTTTCCTTTGAGTTTTTATTTTTAGTATCGGGTTTTCAAATGCTCTGAGATACAAGGGAATGAAAGTTCCTCAGCATTGAGCATCACGTCTGTGTGTGTGTAGAAGACAGCTGTGAACAATACATATTGATACTACTAACCAATAGGCGTTATTTTACTGTACCATCATAAAAATGTAAAAGTAGACCATGAATAAGCTCAAAGGAAGGACAAAACTACCTATACAAGTGCAACACAGCTGAGCACTTGTAATAAAGGAAACAATTTTTATTGAATTCTCTTTAACTGAATTACCATTTTACAATGCCTGACAATTCTGTACAGGGCACTGTGGTCAGCATTTAGTTCATCTGCCATTAACATAGTTTAACAGTGACAAAATGCTCTCTGACTTTCTTACTTTTAAATGCAAAAGATATGTTTTTCTTTCTTTCTTGAAAAATGAATGTTTGGTTGGTTCAGTGATTATCGAACTGAACTAGTTAAACTATATGATATAGAAAGAACAGTACTTTTGAGAAGCCACAAGTGTAAAGATATGTGACTCTGACATACATGGGAATACATTTAATCTAGGGGGATGTTTATTCTGATCAGTGTCTCTGTTCCAGTGAGTGTGTATTAAGTGATGTATAATTATATGCAGTGCAATAATTAAACCAAGGGGCCTACACCATTTTCCTTGAGGGCCACAACATATATGTTCAGTGTTTCCACCTTAAAGTGAATGTGAAATTTTGTCACAAAACAAATTACCAACTAATTTATACCCAGGAAATAAGGTGCAGTGAGGTAACTGTGCAATCCACCCCTGTAATTGATAAATTAAGTGTTGCAGTATCAATCAATCAATCAAATTTTATTTGTATAGCGTATTTTACAGCAGTTGTCACAATACGCTTTACAGACAACCCTGGCCTAAACCTCCACAGGAGCAAGCCTAAGGCAACAGTGGCAAGGAAAAACTCCCTGTGGCAGATGGGAAGAAACCTTGGAAGGAACCAGGCTCAAGGGGGAAACCCATCCTCCTCTAGTCGGCTCAGGGTGCCGACTGGTGACCAACATGTCAGTCAGTTTTGTAAGGTTTATGATGTGGCTCAGATGATGGGTGGGGCCGGGTGGCGGTGATGGGGAACAGCAGGTGGCGACAGATGTGGGCAGGGTGGAGGCAATGACGAAAGAGGGGCTGGACCGCAGAGGTGGGGGAGACCAGACGACTCTCAAAGCACTCTCGAGGGTTGGGGCAAGAGCCCCGCCGGCAGCGTGGGGAAGAGGGTAGAAACCCAGTAAAAGCCAGTGTATCCTGAAACCTCTCCAAGGCCAGGGTTGAAGCTCCTTGGTTTCGGGGATCTACACCTTTTGCAAATGTGCATTTAATGAACTGAAATATGAACCGGTTGCCTTTCTTAAAGCCTAACTAAAAATAATCCAAGTTGAAGACTTAATATACTGTACATCTGAGCATTCACATAAGTAATATTACATTAAATATTACCATATACAGAAATCCCCAGCAGTTAAAGCAGTTAATGAGACGTGCAGTATATTTTTGTTACATAAACCTGCTAGTCCAAACATAACTGGCCAATTATTCTCTGGAGACAGAAGCATTAAACTACACAAACTTCTTCCATCAGAACCAGAGGTTTTGTTTCACATTAAAATGCACTTTCAATTCAGTTGAGCTTCATTTTTTGATAGTGCTCTTCACACCAAGTTTTTCCAGGGCACTGAACAGGTAGAATCAAGGAGCAAAATAAAAAAGCACAATTAAGTTGTATAGTTACATACAGATTGCATATTCACAATGAAAAAGATGAGGGTTTTATTATCATTATTTCTGCATTTCTTATTGAATTACATTACTGGCATTTGGCAGGCAGAGTGACATACAACAAGAAGACAAGTGCATAAATCAGAGTTAAGAGCAACAGTAACCCTCGAGGTGGGAGGTAAATACCCAGAAACCGTAAATGTGAAAACCTGACTGTAAACTTGTTAAGCCTTCACATCATACCTTGGGATGAGCCAGGGTATGATTAGAAGAGGTGAGTCTTCAGTCTGGAAGATGGGAAGTGTCTCTGTTGTTCTGACAGATATTGTATGACCTGGAAGTGTATGCATACAAAGGGGAAGGAGGCAGTCATACTGAGGTCACAGAGCTGAGGAGCCTAGCCGATCTGTAAGGTTTGGTCTCATTAAGGCCAGAGCAGTCCCCTTAGCAACTCAGCTAGCACCAAGGGTTTCAATTTGAAACAAGCTGCAACAGGTAGCCAGGGGAGTGAGGTGAGAAAGGGGTCAGGGGGTTGGTGCTAGAATGATTTGGGAAGTTATGTAGCATTCTAGATGAGCTGGAGGGGCCTGATGGGAGAAACAAGGAGGCCTGCAAGAAGAGAGTTGCAGTCCAGTCAGGAGGGAACCGATGCTCAGACCAAAAGCTGGGCAGAGTAGGTGGAGAGGAAGTGGCAGATCCTCCTGATGTTATGAAGGAAGAATCTGCGGGCCTGGCTCACCACTACAGTGTCCTCAGTGTGGGCCAGTCCGCTGTCCAACACCACTCTGAGGTTCTTGCCAGTGGAGGTAGGAGGAAGATAGTGAGGTATCACTCAGGGTCATGCAGCAGTCAGATGAAGGAGAGGATGTGGCAGGGAAGTAGAGAATCTCAGTCTTTGCTGGGTTTGCTTTTCCTTCCAGCTCTGGATGTCATTAAAGTCGTGATCCGTCTGGTGACATGTGGGTCAGTTGGGTGAAAGGTATGAAAGAGTTGTCATCAGCATAGCAATGATACGATAACCCATATCTACCCAATGGGCTGAGATGATCGAGCTGAGAGATCTGGTGTAGCTGAAGGAGTGTTAAACAATTGCAGAGCTTGATAAGTGAAGGACCTCACCAGGTCCCTGCCAGGTGACCAACACAAGCAATTTACCCGGCACGTAAGGTGTTAAGAACTCAGCAATGTATGATGAGTCATTTTTAATTTAAGGCCTTATATGTTGTGGGGAAAAAATGCTAATGTCAAAAAGTCACAGTTCAGGAAAAAAGTTGATTGAATCAACTTTTCAATGGGAGAACAGGAGTAGCTCCGCTTTAGATATTCTGATTCACAGGTCTGGGTTCAATCAATATTCACCCTTAACTTTGACCAGCAAATGAATAAAAAGACCAACAAACATTTTTCTTGCTTGCAAGTTTTTGTATTCCCAGGTACAGTTAGGAAAGTTAATCAATGTTTCTAAAAAATGTAGAGGTCAAATTGTTTCAATTTGATTATTAAGACGGGAGATGGACAGTACGGCCATAAAAGTCATGCCTATGTAGGAATAACTTGCTTGCATTGCATTCGTAACTCGTGGGCCTATGATGCACTAGATTTGAGACACTTTTTGTGATTTTGTTTTTCGGCTTATGGTGTTTGCAGTTTACCAAGGTCATCACACCCCAGAACTTAACCTTTTGCTGTTAATCAGCATCACCGATGGCAATTATACGTATGAATGCTGAATATTTCAGTTCTGCGAGTTGGAGGGGAAGCATGCCTGTAGGCGTTTCCAAGAGCGGAGCGTAAATCACGCCCTGGAGATCTTGTACAGTCATTACTGCACATTTGCCACATTTGACTTTTAACCTTGGGAAAGCTGGGTGTGGAAACAAATGAGCCAGACTCGATGGGAAATGGCCTGGGTCCTGTGTGGTATTAGCATTAGAACTTCCCCACCAGGAGGAATGCACTAAAACAACTGTTTTGCTTCCAGGCACTTGGTGAGCATGGCCAAAGCTTAATTATTAAACAATGCCAGAGGACACGTTCCTCTGCCCCTCTTTTTGGAAACAGACTGATATTGCTTATTATTTAGTAGATCGGTGTGATGCATTCACTGCAAGACAAATGAACTATGCTCCAGCCATCTTTAAAGCCCTATTTATCAGACCTCAAATGATTATGTAAAATACTTTTAACTGTTGACGAAACTGTAAAATCTTTGCAGATTATTGGCAATTTAAAAAGTAAATGTTAACCAATAATTTGGTCAACGTTCATTTCCTTTTAGTTCATTTGTATTATTTTGTGATTAAAAAATATAAATTATTAAATGAAAATAATTGCTAATGAAAAAAACAAACAGCTATTCAACTATTGTATCTGTTAAAGATGAAAAATTCCTTTGGAAAAAGCACGTTGTTTTTATCCAGAAAAAACATTTCCAGTTTTTGGAATGGTTTAGACTGAATTTGAATTGCAATCATCTTAATTGATTCACTGATCAGGAATCCCAGTCAACACCAGTAATGTTGGAACAATTTGTTTCGTTGGCATTTAAGCTTTACACCTTGGGGGAGGGTGTGGCTATAGATCAACGGGGTATGGTTCTTGTGCTCCTCCTCTGTTCAGGAATAAATGGCATGTTGCTTTGGCTCTCTTTTTTCTCTTCACTTCTTGCCGTGGAGGTTTGACAGAGGAGCTGCTAGGCTTTTATTTGGTTTTATCTTTGTTGGACTCTTTGTTACTTTCTATTGTGGTGTTATAGTACAGGCTGGCTCTCTTGTTTTTCTCATTTTCTTATTTCAGTTGGTTTCATTGTTGCTTCCTTGGCTTTGGTGGGGAGGATCTTAGGTCTGACCTCCTATTTCAGAGGGGCCCAGATATCGCTTTTTTTAAATTTGATTTTCTGACCAACCAATTTTGTTTTGTTTTGTTTCATTTTAAAATGTAAAGTATCTTTTTCTGCCACTCAGTGGTCTCTGGATTTTTTGTATGTTGCAATGTACTGGCTGTGGGACTTGTTGTAACACAGAGTTCCTTTCCTTTGATCGATTGTTTTAAGTAAAAAAAAAGTTGTGAGAAATATTCATTGTAATTCTATTGCTGTAATATCGGGTATAGTTTTATAATCAGAATAACCTACAAATTATCATTAAATATTAAATCCATAGACTGATATGACACTAGCTCCCAGAGACTGAAGTCCTGCTAAATTCTATTAATTTTATCCCTCTTTCTGATGAAACTTATTGGTTCTTGTGTTGGAAGATTGCTTTACATGCTGACATTTGCTTTTTTTAGTGGAACAACATAATGCTATAACACGAGTGATGTCTTGTTGCTGGACTGAAAGATGAATTGCCTACAGTTGCTATGAATAAGACCCAGTAGGCCTGGATCCATTCCAAACTAATGATTCATTGTTCATTAGAGTTGTATATCATTTGTTTGCACTAGTACTTTTCTAAAGTGACTGTGAAGGTAAATTCTTGAATGGCTTTAGACTACATTGTATGGGGTTACTAGGGTATGTATTAAGAATCGGTGATATAATACATTCTATTATATATAATATTTATAATTTAATAAATCAATTTCATTGCAATATCGAATGATATCCGTCTAAACATTTCCTTCAGTTCCTATGTGCAGATTGAATGGGTGGAGTCCAACGTATTACCAGGCTCTGAGCTGTTGGGTCCAGGTCCTTTGTGATGGCATGAAGGACCTGAGTTAATGGCCAATAGTCTCATTGCATATCTCCTCTCATAGTTTGAGGTGAATAAATGTATTCTCTCTTGTTAAAACAGCCTCTGAGCAAAACACTACTGAAACACTCTTTTGCCACAGAGAATGGTTGCTCGTGTTATCAATATATACAGCCATATATCACTCAAGGCTAATGAAGAAAGAACAGCTGAGACATTAACATCAAACATCTTCTCTTGAAAGGAAACTATATAATGGTCTCTTCACATAGTGTCTTCTGATAAACTACGCAACAATGAAACTACGCAATGTTCTTATCAAGTATCTTTCGTAACTTGTGCTAAATCATGCGCTGGAAAATATTCTTTAATATTGAGAAGTTGGGGGTTGACTATTGCTAATTGTTTTCTTTTATGAGGTAGGCTAAAGTAAGCTTCATGTTGGGGCTCATATTTCCCGTTTGTATAAATCATGGAAACCGGGGTAAGAGGCAGGAGTTTTGGTAAACCGGAGCCTCGAGGATACCGTTTGCGTATGTCTGATGTGTGTTTGTTTAGCCATGTGTGTTTGTTTACTTGTACAGTCGGTGGGGCTATTCAGTGGGGAGGTGGGGTGGTGGGGCACTTCTGACTATGGCCAAACAATTTTTCCATACAGATTTTATGCCTGATTTGTGTTTTTTTACAGTTGTCATTACTATGAATAGATATTTGGTGGATGTGTAGTAGATACATCCCTCTGTGATAATTAATGTTTATTTCAGCCACTTTACAATCACTTTAAGTTATAAATGCACTGTTTTGCATACTACTCACACTTTGTTCTCACACCGTTTTCTGGTTGATGTGTTCACAGTAAGTTGTTATATCAGAGATGACATTCAAAGACAAATGAACTGAGTGATTCTTTTCTTCTGGTCTTGTTAGTGCACATTATTACAGAACTCATCTCAATGTCCAGATGGCATCTTTATCCCAGACTATTTACATTCATTTTCAAATTGTGCATCCATACAAATAGACATCTACTGAGAGTCATAGGTGCCTTGTTCAGCAAGCAATGGCTCACATGGGATCTGATCATACAACACTGATTACCAGCTTGGTTTAAAGGGGGAAACGTACAGTAGACATAAGTGCACCATATGCATTGTCTTTCATTGCTTCATATCTACTAGATGGATAGAGTTATTGTTAGGCTTAATTCTGGTTTTCATAGTGGTGTTTTTTTCAGTATAACAATGTCAATCACATCTTCCTACCATTTTGGCATTGCACAGCTTTTTTTTGGAACATTTTTAAATTGCCCATCTCCATGCTACCTCATTCCACCCAGAATCACCTGTTGTGTATGTTTCGAGCAATTACTGTAGCCCTAATTGTGATGTGTGCAGACTTGGTTGTGATGAGTATTTTGCAGGCTCTCACACCCCTCTGGCCTGTAGCTGACCTACTAGGTAACCACTAATGATATTTTAGTCCATGGGCACTCCCACTGGGGAGTGAACCGGGTTGGGTAAATTAACTATCTCCAATCATTTCCTGTATGTTACCAGGCAGTCAATGTTACATTTCTGCTGCATTAAAAGACATAAATTATGCATTTTATGCTTTCTGCTTGCTTGCTTTGGATGATCAATAAATGACTGTACCATTCTTAATTTCCAGAGTAGGGGACAGTGGGGATTATCACACACTCCGCTAGCAAGATAATGTCTCCAATTCCGGCTCACCAAACATTTAAAGCGCAACCTTTTTTTAAGATCGATATGTAAATCGTGAGAGTTAATGGGTATTCTATACTTTGTGTGGCACTAATTATCTTTTCCTTAATTATGCTGGGATCAAGCATACGTAATGTGGTTGGGCCAGGTCTTGGGTCCAGGGGACCTGAAACAGCACTTCCTAGAGTGAGATGGATGTAGACTAGGAGAGTTGAAGGGCAAGCCAAAACTAACGAATGAACAATGTATAAATCACCAAACGGAATGCCAATATATATGTAGAACTGTGTATAAAGTATAAATATCTGATATTTGTGCATAAATTGATATCTCTCTCTCTCTCTCAAAAACTTACTACTCCTCCTTGGCCTCAAATTTGGCTTCAAACAGCTTTCTTTCATTGAAACCAGGGAATGAATAGAACTGAACCAAAAAGGCCAGAAATTTCAACTTATATTTTACAATGTAAAAAATGTTTTAAGCTCTCTGCTGGTTATTATCTTGTTTTAATAAGACACAGCATAAGAACAACCTGTGTACAGCTGACAGCTCAAAAACATTACTGACTGTAACTTAATGTTATACAGAATGTAGACAATGTGTGTTAATTACAATGGCATTAGAAAGTGAACTGTGAGGGCAAAGCAAGCTGAAGCTGGTTCTTGCGGTGTAATAAAATGCACAGCATCAGTGAGGGAACATGGAAAGGGGAGCTGTGATCACAGCCGACCGCTGCCTGTCCAGCTTAACCTGTATTGCATTTTTAATTACTCTAATTCACACATTGTGTTGAAGAATACATTAAAGCATATGCTATATTGAATGTGAGCACGCATCATTGTTTTTGATACCACTTCTGGGAAACAATTGGTTAATTTTTCTATTTGTATCAATTGATTTTTTAATTTTTTTTGTTTTTGTCTACTGCTTAATTTTTTAGTATTACCTACTGTATAATAACAGATATAATCTATGTGTTGACCATAATGTGTTGAGAAAATATTTATTTAATTTTGTGAGAATGGCAGTATAAAGTTAATAATCCTTCTTGCAGTCCCTGCACTCTGTAGGCTGGAAGATGATCAAACCAATCATGCTCACTAAGGTGTGAGCCATTATCATTGGTTTGCATGCCAAAAAATCTTTCTGGGAAGATTACCCCCCACCCCTCCCAAAGTTATTTCTTAGAGAAACGTCAATATTAAACCCTGAGTCATTACTGACATCAGAGGAGGCTGTCTGTAATGACTCATTGACATTAATGATGTGTTTTATCACCTTCCCAAGATAGTGTGCTTTACAGTTAATGCCAAACCAAGCGACAAACTGGAATGGCCGCTTGCCATTTCGACTGGCTCTGTAACGTTGCAGAGGACTCAAGTCGGCCCCACCATTTCACAAAGATGCAAATCCCTTCTCCCTCCGCGCAGAGCTGAGAGTGATTACAGCATCATTGTCATCCTGCGAGTCGTGGAGTGAGTAAACAGACGGAAAGACATTCTGGAAGGAAGGAGAACAGAAAAACAACACGTAATGCTTCGTTGTTCAAACCTCTCTTAGTTGCAAGCAGCTGATTTGGGGTGTTGGCAGACAAGTTCATTAAGATGCTAATCAATGAGGAACACCACCAAAACCATTGTTTAACTCTGTGGACAGAGGTTATCAAGCTGTTTTGGTATTTTTCCATCAGAGTCAACCACAATTATATTATTAAATTATACAATTAAACTTAATAGCTGAAATTAAAATACAGATGAAGCTGGTGATAAATGTTCTTGTGTATAATGTGTAATGGCAACATAATTTGTGTATCCATTAAAACATTGTTACCCAAATGGGAGAATAGGTATTGATTGTCTTGGGATCTATAGGACCACATACACAAACCAAACTAGAAACTATTTCAACACTCAATACATTACATTACAGGCATTTAGCAGATGCTCTTATCCAGAGCGACTTCTACAATGTTTTACACAGCATTTACATTGAATCCATTTATACAGCTGCATATATACTTAAGCAATGTGGGTTAAGTTTGTACCTTGCTCAAGGATACAACTGCAGCCTCCTACCGAGGAATCAAACCAGTGACCATTAGGCTACAAGACCAGTTCCTTACCCATTATTCTACAGTGCCGCCCCCGGGAGATCTTTCATGGGTATATCTCAGGGGTGGGAACGCTAGGGTGGGGTAATGTATTCTACTGTGAACCCTGCAGGACCATGGACAGCAACTCACATAATGGGAGAGCTGCAGGCTGCAGGACCTTGGACAGTGTCAACCTTATACATAGCAACAGTAGCACCTGTGGCTCATTGCAAATTACTGCAGCTGCTTGCTCCTTGGAGGAGGAGAGGTAAAAAAGCAAAGCTTATGAGAATCTGGCCTATATGCTTCACTAGCTGGCAGACAGTAGATTATATTGTATGGAAGGGTAGGGGTAAGAAGAAAATAATAAATATTTTTTTTTTGCGTTTTTACTGCTCACAGGTCATGAGCACAACTCTCTCTCTCTGTCTCTCTCTCTCTATTTTGAACATCAAGTATTCTGACTGACCTAAAATCTGCAACATAGATACTTTGCATAAACCTAGGCATTGACCTGAATATGCACTGTTGCTGTTAACAGACTATATGTTTGCCATTACAAACAGAATATAAGACAACATTGAGTGATACACTTTAATATAAAGTTTTCACTGATCATCATTTAAAAACATTACAAATGTATCTGTTTATCATTAATGACAATTATGAAGCAGGTACCATGCCAGTAACATATTTACTTGTCTCTTCCAAACTCTACGTCATCTCCCTATATCAGAGCACACTTGTGTTGTGCTCTATTTTCTAAGATAATTAGAGATTGATCTCTCCGTTTTTCATGTTGGCCTAACAGCAGTGTGAATGAATATCTGCATTTTCAAGTGCCCTTATGCTCCTGCACACCAGAGATGGACTGAAGTTTAGTTCCAAATAAAAAATAAATAAATAAATAAATCTCTGATGCATGAGCAAGAGCCATTATTCCATTAGCCAGGTGGTAATCATAGGTACTCTAAACGTTCATTAAACGAATATAAACCTGACTGCATGTACCGAATTTCAACAGCCATAAAGGAGCTATTAAAATAACCACTTCCTCCCTGGTTGCACCCACAAATCTGGAGATGTTTTGTGAAGTGCACACTAATGTAAAGTGTGTCATTTCCCCCTCCCCCATACGCTGCACCCTCACTGTGTTTTCAGTATTGCGCTCCATACATTTATGGGCCCCTGCAGTGCAAAACAAACAAGCACCGATGATCAGACAGCAGGAAAGAATGAGTTGTGAGTTTTTTTTCCCCCTTAGGATCCATGCTCCGAGAGAGTGACTTGACTTGGGTGGAAATCTGTCTTATGTAAAGATGCCCTTGACAGAGTAAAGGGGCGAAAAAGAAAAGAAAGCCAGAAAGAGAGAGAGAGAGACAGAGAAGGAGAGGACAGAATGTACGTGAAACAACCATCCCCATTACCAGGCCATTTCTTCCAGAAGAGGAAATGGCTTGGGGCCTCTTGAGTAGGCTGTCCAGCTAAAGCACTTGTCCTCTGTGTGGTGATGCCACAGATTCTGTAGACACACCAGACACCAAGCTCTATGTTATTTACATTCACTGCCCTGTCCCTTCATTGTTAAAGCCAACATATTACAACTTCATGCACCTTATGAATATTTATTGAGGGACATAAAAAATATTTGAAAAAAATATTTGCTCCCTTGATTTCCTCTATTATTGCATATTTGTCACACTGAATGGTTTAGATCTATTAAACAAAATAAACCTGAGTAAACACAAAACACATTTTTTTTTAAATGATTTCATTTATATGATGAAAAAAGTTATCAAACACCTATATCACCCATGTGAAAAGTAATTGCCCCCTTGAGGACTGTTTTAGCACTTTTAGCAGCAATAACTGCAAACAAACACTTCTAATTCGATGCCTGTCTTTTGCATCACTGTGGAGGAATTTTAGCCCACTCTTTGCAGAACTGCTTTAATTCAGACAAATTGGTAGGTTTTCAAGTATAACTGCTTTGACCAGGCTTCTGCAAAACTTAAATTTTGTTTATTTTCAACCATTCAGATATGGACTTCATTTTATATTTTTGATCATTGTCTTGTTCTATATCCCAATTACGCTTTAGCTTCAGCTCATGAGGAGCTGACCAGATATGTTCTGGTACAGAGCAGAATTTTCATTATTAAATGAAATCATAATTTTAAAATGTGTTTTTTGTTTGCTCAGTTTCCCTTTGTTGTGTAGGCTATTGCGGTTTTCTAAAGGTCTGAAACTACAGTGTGACGAATATGCAATGATAAAGGAAATCAGGAAGGGGGCAAATACTTTTTTGCAACACTGTACGATACAGTGGTTATCGATGGTCCAGCACTGTAATAGCCTTGGAACCAAATGAAAACTGGAACCTCCTTTCACTAGGACAGAAAGGATGAAAGGACTGCAACAGATTCTGCTAGAATCGTTATACTCACTACATTTTGAGAGTATAAAAAATCTGTGGCGGGGAGCAGAGTGTCCCCTCTACATGACGCATTAGGGGTTAGCTGGACACTCCTAGCCTGTCTGATCAAGCTGCAAATGAAGTGCAGTCCTGCTGTTAAAGATAATCCCAAAACAAGGATCTGCATGAGCCAGCACCTGTGAAATATCATGCAGGCTTTGCAGGGAAGCATGGTAGTTCTTCCAGCTGAGGTTCGGCAGGTGTTTATAATATCATTGTGATTTATTATTATGTATGTTATCATTGCTTAATCGCATGACCCAATCTCCAATTACATTCATTAAAAAAGGAAATTCAACAACATGCTTAGTGATAATTACTGCAAAGTGTAATTTTCAATTTTTCTATTTTAAAAGAAATTCTAACATAGCCCATCCATGTACCGCAGACCTGTCTAAGTAATTACATGGCACCTCCATAAATGAATGCAATTTAAAAATGAATGTATTGAATGCTTGTTCTTTGTTTAAAATCTATGTAATATATGTGTGGCTGTAATTATTTCAGGTAATTCACTATGCAGTCTAATGAACACTTTTTAAAGTATAAAATGGCAGGATATTATTTCTCTTCATAAGGCAAAAATAAATAAATCACAATAGATGTTGCAGAACATTAGGGCTCTTGAAGCACAACCTTAAATAGCCCTATTTTTTCCAGCCATGCTAAATGACTGAGTCCAGGCCCTCCATATATCTGTAACACCATTCTTTTTCTCACATCAGACAGAGGGTCTGGCAGCAGCTGTACATGCTTCCACCACATAATGCACTGTATGGGAGGACAGGGTTTCGTTCCTTTAAATGGGAAACAAATGGCCCATCAAACAGAGCATTCAGTCACGGTCTAGTCTCCAAACAAGTTTCGAGTGGGAAGTAGAGGCAGCTGGGTAATCAGACTCTTCTTGTTAAGGCTTTGTTCCCATGTGTGGCCGGGCCCCACAGTCTGTTAATGAATCTGGACTGTGCCAGTGCTGGCTGAGGCTGGCAGCCCCACAGGAGGACACTTTTTTGGCTGTAATGTTGCCCAGAGAGGGAGGGATTAACTCAGCCAGGATGGCCATGTCTCATTGCTCACCAGCGCCCACTGCTGGTCAGGCATGGTCCACGTCCTCTGGCTGCACAGGAGGTGTCATCCTCTGACTCTTGTCCGTGAAAGCTCAACCCGTGCACGGCAGTGTGAAAAGCAGTAGCAGTGTTTTTCAGGAGTGCTCATGCTGGTCTGTCACAGCCATGAGCGTGGAAGGAGAATGAGATTAGGGATTCAAAACTGGGAAAAGTGGAAAGGAGTTACAGTATTTGAACCAAAGTAGAGGCAAACTGAACTTTGAGAAAATCTCAAAGCGAGTGAAATTGTTCTCAGTCCTCCGGGCGATACTGAGGATTGATCTACATGGTCCACAGCTCTGAACCTCTGTTACTGGAAAATTTTTAAAATTTAAAAAATAAATAAAAGGTTTGTCTAGTGGGCTTGTCAAGATTTTGTCGAAGTAAATATTTAAATGCTCGAAAATACAATTTGGAAGAAAAATATTCTTTTTTTTCGTGATTAATCCTGGTTACTTTTTTTTTCAAATTATATATTGTTTCATAAAATCTCATAATAATTGTGGCTTTAGGCCATATGAAATAAATCATATTTTTAGATCAAATAAGCCCTGGCTTTAATATATGGCATGGGAGTAGTACATAAAACTATGCAAATGATGGGTTGAATATGTATTGCATCATGAGATCATACTATGAAAGTACAAAAAGCGCTGCACTTACAGCACTGTTCAAATTACAAATCCAACACAGAGGAAGGGAAATACACACAACTGCCTGAAGTCAAAATAAGGTAATGTTTTGGCAAATCCCAGATCTTCACCATCATTCTCAGACCAGACCTGATATAATGTGTATTTGAAACTCTTTAGATGCTCAGCAGAAATGAATTACACATCCTAATCCCAGAGGAAAGAAGTCAGACTAGCAGTTAATAATTGACTGTGGGAGGTCTAATTTGGAAAATGCTAGATATTTGCATAGAGTCAGGCACCTATTTGGATGGAATGCAGGACCTGTTTGCAATGACTTTTTGTATTCAGGTAGCAAAGGGTGCAAATAAAAGAAAATAGATTTTAAAACTGCCAGTGATCTGCAGGAGGTGTCATTGGGTAAATTGAGTATCATGGGTCAGTTTAAGGATCAGCCTAGAGCCTGTGTGTCATTTCTCGTAAAGATGTGGTCTGCAGTATGATCATGGAACAGCCATATATAATTTGAAAAAAAAAAGCCTACTTTGGATGAATCACATTGGCTTATGAAAAACTCTGCCATTCCTTATAGATAAGTGGATCTCTGGTGCTTCAAAATAAATCAAAAGAGAGACTTTTAAATCGTTTAAATCATAGGCTTTTGTAGAATGTTATTCCTCATGACTACAAAAATTCTATGCAAACAGATCCTGCATTTCATCCAATAGGTGCCTGACTCCAATGCAAATATCCAGCATTTTCCAAATTACACCTCCCACAGTCAATTATTAACTACCAGTCTGACTTCTTTCCTGTTAGCATTGTGATTGCATTAGGGTGGATGTTGAAGTCAGTAGCTAACTGTCTAATTGGGCGAATAGACATAATGTTAATTTGAAGCCATTTGAAGAGCATTTCATTAGGGACAATAGTGCATATGATTGAAAAGGGCACTCATATTGGCTGCTGATACTGTCGTCTCTAAATTCATAATGCTAACAAAGCCACAATTCGGCCTGTTGGCTAAGCACAAAACATTATCGCCTGCTGAGCTGCAGTAAGATTTTCCAAAATTAGATGAGATTTTTCCAAATTATCATTCAGTTGTACCCTTTTTTTGTGTTAGTATTTTTTGTACCCCAGGTCTAAATCATCCTATGAGCAGAGAAAACTTTTCAAGTTCTGGGGGAGTCACAGGGAGTTTTTTGGTTGGTCTCAGAATGAGTTGGTCCAAATGGCAGTTTAAGAGTGGTGAAGTCTATCGTTTTGGAGAATGATTCTGCAACTGGAGTCATCGGATCATTTGTTCTTAAGACCCTACGCATGCCTCCTACTTCCCCCACACAGTGACTAGACCCAGCAGGGCATATCCGACAATGGCACACATTGATCCTCCGTTGCCATTGATGGGTAATATATGAAATACACCATATATTTGTAAATGTGTATATAATTGTAGTACAGGTCTCTTACAAATTTCACAGTTTTTTGTACAGTTTATACCTCTGTATCACCTACTTCTACCATTTTGATTGTAGAAAACTTTAATTGTATAAACTAATTTATCTTGCAGGTACTTATATGCATATGTATTAGTTTTGGGCCATTTCTTTTGATTTTACTCTTTGACTTTGTTCTGATTGATAATGTCTCTGGCTGTGTCACTTTTAATCTAGAGTGTGATCATTTTCATCCTGACTGTTAATCATCCTAACACAGGAGAACAGCACCTTGCTGGGTGTTACCACAAGTTTCCAAGATGCTCCGGAACCCCCTGTGTTTCGAGCTGGGTGGCTAGACCCCAGCTGTAGTCAGTCTGCTTCATGTTACAGGTTCTTCTGAAAAGAAGAGGATTGCAGGAGAATTATGACATATTCCATACAGTATACCAGCGGCCTGTCTCTATTTTATTCTATCTTTTAGGTTTTTCCCTCACTTATTCTCCTGGGTCAAAACTGAATTTGTTGTTTAATGAAAATGACTTTTTCAGTAATAAGTGCTTGGGAACCTGTGGGGCTTATTTGGGAAGTGCACTCACTATGAGCAGGGTTGGGCACAATTACCTAGACTGAGGTGGGTTGCTCTTTCTGGATTTCATGTCAGTTATTGTCATTTATTATTTAATAATATTATTTACATAACATTTTTGCTAAATTTCTTAAGTTTATGATTAACAGCTAAAGACTTATTTCATCCCTAACTATTACCTAACTAACTGTGAAAACTATTAGTTATGGGTGATCTTCAAGTAACTAGTGTAAATTCTAGTCTCCCTGTAGTACTGTGTCGACTGTAGAGTGTAAATAAGTCACTGGCTGTGCTGTAAGGCTGTGTGACCTGTGGGATGTAAAGTACAAGTAGGGTATGCGTGCATTAGAGTGCTCATACTTCACCTGAAGTGGTCTCTGTAAAGGTACTGTATGGGTGAAATTCCATACTTTGGGTTCATGTATACTCTGCAGATGGCAAAACATCTCAGGCATAATTCAATGAGGAGGAAGAATGGACTGAGCAGTATTCATCTTGAATAAAATTTCACAGAATAATTATCACCAAGACGTGTGTATGGTACAGCCAGACACATTTTGGCCATGATGATCATTAATTTAAAACTGATTAAACAAATGCTTCACCAGTTAAGTCAGTGACTGAGACTGACAAAAGCATTTAATGAAGCTTGACTTCTTGGATTTAACACTCGGCTAATTATTGTCGCTCCCCCTGTTGCTTGTGTTGTTTGATAATTATGTTTTGTAGACTGCTTCATTGGTTTAATCAATTCTCTGTTATATATGGAGCTGGGGAACAGAACTGATGGGTTTGAGCACTTCCCATGCAGAGTTAAGACCTAAATGGAAATCAACTACTGTTTAATCATTCCAGGAGATTATTTTCAAGTATTCTGAATATCCTTAAATACAGAGTAGGATTATCTCACTTCCAGCATTCAGTTTTCTTTATGCAAAGTTATTTATGTACTTACGTATCTGGCAAACTCAACTTCAGGATCCAGAATGACATGGTCCTCATGACAAGATTCATACAGTTCAGTGCACATTGTACGAGCCCTGAATCATAGAACACATCCTCAGGTTTATAAATAAATAATATTTATGAATCTGCAATTGAATTACTTCACACTGCTCATTTTTTTCTTTTTTTTTCTCCCAGACTGGAATTCACAGTTGTTTATATCAGCACTTGTTGCAGTGTTCTCCACTGGAGCACATGATGCTAGTGGCCGCATCTTATCACATGGCCATCTAAAGCCAGGCCTGCACAGATATGAGTCGGAGGAAGACTTCTCGTGCAGTTCAACCGGCATTGGAACAGTGTCTGTACCCTTTCAGAAAATTTTCAAAAGTTTATTATTCTATTTCTGCTAATAGTGTGCTGATATTTGAACATAAATGATTGAACATAACTTATCTGTTAGCTTCATGTGCCCAAATACTGCATACGATGTGGGCAGACCTGGGTCAAATACGTATTCCTTTTGGATTCAAATACTTTTCTGTGCTCTATTGATCTTGCTTGGTCTAATCAAGCCTGCCAATATGACCAGAATGTGGGGTTTTGCACTTTTTGAAAGTATTTCATTGGTTCCAATACACCAGACAAGATCAGTAAAGTGTAGAAAAGTATTTGAATCCAAAACAAATACGTATTTCACCCAGGTGTGGGTTACAGTGGATGTGGGTTACAGTGAATGACCTATTGACTTGGTTCACATTTCTGTTATTTGGAAATCCATTTCAATTAAGGAAATGACAGTAAATTCTTTGTACTACTGATTCTTTTGCTTCAACAGTTGCTAGTCTCCCCCTTTAATTTTATAAAATTCATATCTCAAATCTCATCAGTGCATTTGTTTCAAATGTTTGCCACTTACAAATATCTATGTAAAAATGAATACATAATCCCAATTGATAAATAAATGAATAGTTGAACTCCCAAAGGTATGAATTTAATTGTTCCCATGAAGGAACATGTTTCTGCTTGGCTTCATAGCATACAAAATACACATGGATGGGAAATCTAACAGACTCAGGAGGGAATTCAGTCAAGCTCTGCTGCACATTATCAAGTTCAACGCTTATTTTCTGCAGTAAATTCCCTCCTCCTGAGTGTCTTCATGTATGTATAGGTCTCATATAGTCTCTCCCAACCTCAGACTTCACGGTAGATGTCGTAAATGTGCACACTGGATCTCATGCCAGTCTCAAGCCCCCTCATCAACAATGTGTCAGTAAGAAAAAAAAAAAAAAAAACACTTTCAATCTTTGATCTTCTTCCGGTGTGATGGCTCTGTCCTAAGAAGTCATACCTAATCTTCTGCACTCTGTGGTCTCCGTATGGGTGAGACACGTGCAGTATCCAGGAGAGAGATCCAGTGTTCGGGCTTTTTGGGTCCATTTGCATGTGAACCTCAGACCCGGTGTTCGATGCGGGTGAAAAGACGAAAGGCAGTGTCGCCTCATTGGTATTCCCGGCCCTGTGCGCAGAGCTGGAAGTGATCTCCCTTAATTTTATGCGAGAGATCAATAGCCCTGTAAATAGACTCCTTGAGTGAGACGTGCTTCGCTCATTCATGTCCTCTGGTACATGGAACAGCCGCTGCACAAATCCAGAAGTCTTTGTCAGATGGACGCCTTAATCTAATCATCTGAGTCCTGTTATAAGCAAAATATAAACAAGGATTTGGCACCACCACATAAAACGAGAGAGGATTTTTTTTTGTTGGCTTGGGGGTGGGGGGGGGGGAGGGGGGGGGATTATTGGGCTTTAGGGAGAGCATGTTGTCCTACTCACAATGACAATAGAGAAAGTCACATCACACATGTAACATCACACCAACTGTATTACAATTCAATACCACTTTATTTTTCTTTTTTTTGTACTCCCGGGAAAAATGAGATGAGACTCCAAGCCTTCCTAGTAAGAGATCTAAAATCAAGTGGGGATTAGTTATAACACATTTGCAAATATTTAAAAGTCCATCCCCAACTGCCACTTCTCTCAGCAACTTGCATGACTGGTGATTCACTCATATTGTACGACACACTGTGGGCTCTCAGAATACAGCAGACACAATGGGGAAGACATTATCCCCAAAGACAAACATGCTCATTTCCCCTGTGAAACTTGCAAAATATACATTTACAGTCTCTCTGCTTGTGTTCCACTATTCCCAGGGACCCATTGTCCTACAGCAACATAACTTGATACCCCAAAGATCTTTTGTACTACCAGCATTGAGTATAAAGTGTGTGTGTGCATGCGTGCGTGCATGCGTGCGTGTTTTCCTTTTTCTTTTTTTATATACATTCTGTCTACCTTTGGCCACCATTCTGATGCAAGTAAATCTTGGTGTAGTCTGTCTGCAACACGCTTTTCCAGAACTCTGCAGCCTCTTTTAGGTACTTCATAGCAAATTGTAGCCTGGCCATCCTGTTTTTTGCACCTAACTAGTGATTTGCATCTTGCAGTATAGCCTCTGTAGTTGTGTTCATGAAGTGTTCTGCAGACAGTAGTCACGGACACATACAGACATACATCCTGAGGTGCATTTCTGATATGTCAGAGAGGTATTTATGGATTTTCCATTATGGTGATACTTATTTAGTCATCAACTGTAGAGGTACATATATAAACACATATATTTCAGATTTTTTGCATCAACTCTCATTGAGAAAGTGCTACGTGGTTGTACATGGAAACCGCAGTGAAGAGGTTTTCTGTTCATTTTCCATTTCCAAAGTGACGAAACAAGCTTGGGAAAGAAAAAAATGCTATCACAAAGCCTCTTGGTGTACTTTTGAAGTGACCCTGTATGCTAGCAAGTGGCAGTTGAGAAGCATATGTAAAGCTGGCTGTTAAGAAACATGTGCAATCACCTTAGAAATTTTTGTAAGAGCTAAAAAAATTTTTTAGTGAATTGATAAACAACAAAACTTATTCTTTTCTGACTCAAGGACCAATCCCCAAACCACTTTGACAGTGCTCAGGTAGTTCAAACGAGATGCAGTGACGCAGTTATCGAAATGCAAACATGCTTTGCTGAAGTGCCAGGCAAAAAAAATTTGATCCTAAGAAAAACTTGATCGGTACATGAGTGACTACAGAAACCAGTCACCAAATGGTCTTCATTACTCGGCGGTAGGGAAACTTGCAGAGGCTGACAGGGCTTCTGCAAGCTCCTGAGCTGTGAGACAAAGCACAGTGCGCTCGTTAATTGAAAAAGGCTGTGGGTCAGTGGCGGGCTGGGCTGTCTTGGGCCAGCATGATTCAGACGGTTTCCAGCCCTTCCGCAAAAACTCTGCAGCACAAAGGTAGAGAGCATTCCTCTCAGCCAGGAGAAAGTTTAGCAAATGGCAATCCCAAAACTTAGTAAACTGGAAGTACCGAAGCTTAGGAATGGCCAACGGGAAATCCCGTACTTGCGTGTTGTCCGGTGCTGTTTTATTTATTTATTTACTTAATTACTTATTAATTTATTTATGCAAGAGCTGCATTCAATTGGGAACCGTTTATTTCTGTCTCTCAGGGGTGTTCTTTCCAGCGAAAGAAGTTTTACATCTCTATACTGTACAAACTTAAATCAAAATATTCATTTAATTAATGCACAATAATGGTGCACACATGTGCATAGACTGTTATGATATCAAGCAATTCATTATTTTTTAAAAGACAGGTTGCAAAAAATCTTCCCTATCAACTGGCACCACCTTTATTATGTTGCCTAAGCATCCTTGGTGTATTACAAAGCAAATTCCTCGTATTTTAAAGACATTGCAAATAAATTCTTCTGATTCTGATCTGCATTCACTTCGATTACGCAAATCATTTCCTAAGCATCTTGTGTACCATTTAAAAAACAAAGAAATAAATGGTGATTTACCCTGCAGGATATTTTACAAACACATGTACAACAGGTACATTGCTCTAGGTTATGGGAACCCTGCCCACAATCCACTGCAAGCCAATACTGCCATAAATGAATATGTTAAGCATAAAAATTGACCATACCAAAAGCACCAAATTATGAAAATGATAGCATCTCTTATGATATATGAAAACGTGTACTCCATCGCAGAGAAGTTCCGAGATACTTAGTCATTTGGAAATGTGCTCATGTAGTCCCAAAGTATATTGTTTTTTCAAATATTGTAGCAGAAATGTTTTTCTTATGTTTGTTGTTTTTCTTTTTGTTAGTGGATATAGGACTGTCAAAATAGGCCAGAACATCTTACACGCTATGAAATAGATAAATAAATTAATAAATAGTGCTTAACCATCACTATTGGCAAATAATAACGAAACACTGAGATGTCCCAAATGCTTGCTTTTTTCTAGTTCAATCTCATTTTATGTGGATTTGAGACCTGGATGCTTTAGGGCATATTATCTGGGGGAAAAAATGAAGATTAGTTTGGCATTCTGCACCTCTCCCTCATAAATAGAAATGATATTGCTGAAGGCTTCATTCATTATCCGAGAACTAACACAAGCAGGGAGAGCTGTACATTAATTTTACTTTTGGCACGATATTTCAGACATAATTAAAAATTTTCAAAAATAAGTATAAAATGTTTTTTTTTCTCTCTCTCTAATGACAGAATCTATACTGAAAGCCCACAGGTTCCATGATAAACACTAAATGCTATGAAATGGAACTGTAAAAAATTAGGAAATGGACTGTCAATTATCATGTTCTTAACAAATGAATACACTAATTCCATTTGCGAGATGAGCTTCATCATCATGCAGCTGTTTAAGATGATTGAACTGATTGAATTAGTTGATTTGAACAAGTAATTCTTTGTGTGCATTTAGACAAAGTTAGAGGATTAAGTTTAGAGTCAATGTTCATTGAATCTAGGCCACAGTATAGACCAGATGAGTATACAGTTGGGGCTAACAAGACTGATATGCAAATGGTTCTGAACACCCAACCAATCAGCAAAATAATTTTTTGTATTGTTTTAACAGCAAAAAAGGAAGAAAAATGCTGACTTGAATAATTCAGATTTTTCTTTCATTTCAGTGACCACTGAAACATAGAATAACATGTGGATCATGCAAGAGAAATATTTTTTAAGTAATGATTTCTTAAATTCTTTGCTGAAGTAGCAGTTATTAGACTGATTGGTCCTAGAACTATATAAAGCAAATAAATTGTGTAATATAGTCCCCGGCAAGCAAACATACAGTGCCTACAAGCTGCTTACCGTACGTTGGCCAGAGTATTGTGGTCCACTAGCAGGCTGTGGAGATGAGGCAGTTTCAATGAGGGACCCCTGTATAGAGAAGGCAAAAGGATCAGCAAATGGTCCAGCTGAGTGGCAAAATGCTGGCAGACAAACAGCTGGTGCCAACAGTAGTCTTACAGGTGCTTGGTTGCTGAGGCTGGATGTCCATACCGACTACACACACCCCAGGTACAACCCTTTCCTGCAGGGCTACCAGTCACAGTTAGCACTGGTAAGGTCAGAGTTCAAATTCCAGACCCTAAGGTCCATCACGTCACTGAGAGCCACTGCCCACTTTCCATCTCTTTAGTTTGTGTTGTGCGTGCAGAAGGAATCTGTCACTTATTTCCTAAAGGGTGTCTTTGCCAAAGGGTGAATGTGATGGATGTAATATATTCCCCCAGGACACGTAATTGTTTGGAGTAAAAAACGCTTTATAACTCCGGATAGACAGGAGCCACTTACATATTTCACAGTTAGGTCGATGCAAGAACATTCACAGTCTGGCCACGCTCAAGCCAGGGAAAGAACTGCTTTGGCACTCAACAATGTAAAAATAACCTGGCTAGCTGCGAAAGTGTGGAGAAGCAGAGATGCTCATGGATGTGTTCGAATTCTGATGCAGAAAAGTTTACTCTGGTGGAATGCAAATACACACTTCCCTGTTTTACCTAAATCCTCTTTTATCTCCCCTATTAAAGGGCCTTTAGTTCTATCAGACAAGTGATGATACTTCACCTCTCCAAGGAGGGTCTCCTTTGCTATCATCAGCCCTTTAATATGCTAATCAGTGGAGAAAAGACTAATCTGATCTCCCTAATGAATGTAGAATGCTCTCACATGCTTTCCATCATCTCTTTTAGCCTCTCTTTCTTTCTCTCTTTCTCTCTCTTTATCTCTCTTTGTCTCTCTTTCTCTCTCCATACATACTTGCAAGTTCAAGGTCGAATACCGTTTTAACTAATTACTGCTTGCCATGGTACAGTGTTGAGTGGTAGACAGGCAGGCATATGCTACATGTCTGAAATAAGCGTTCACCCAAGGAGATATTGAATATGAGAGTTTGTTATCCTCTATTCTCACACACCGCACAACCCTGCTGTAACTGAAAGTGGTGAATAAACTAATAAAGAAAAAAATGCTCCTGTCGCCGTTGGCTTGTGTTGAAGAGTAATTGGATGTTATTTATAACAGTCATCTTCAAATAGGGTTTCACAGCAAATGGTGTGTTACTGTAGGTGCTTAGAGTGGATGCCATCCCTTGTATTTATGAATATGAAGGCCATGTAGCTGAAACGCGTAGGAGTATTTTATTGTTTCTATTTTGAACCTGCCAATGTAGTAAAGGCATTTTAACTTCATATGGGCAGAGTGCCTTGGTTCTTGTTTTGATTTTTGACCCTTGCATTTATACTTTGGACAGATAGCATTAGCTAGTCTAAGCCCCTTTTTACTTTCTTGCTTTGGATTTGTTTATTTCTTTGGCATCGCTCCTGCTGCAGTTCCCTAGCTTGACTGTCTTGGTATACCTTTTATTTTAAATATTGTAAGTCTTTGTTGTACTTTGCACTGAGTCACTAAACACATTTCACTCTTACCCTTACAGCATCTGTTGTGTATGAACACTTTCCTGTTCACCTGCCTTAGTGTAACACCACAGTAATCAATCAATAATATTTACCCCACATCATACCCCTGGACTTACTGGCATTGTATTCCCTCCTGGATAATTATTGGTTAAAATATCAAAGTGCGATGGGACTTGCACCATAATTAAATCCTTGTGTGGTTTACGCAGTCAACAATGGCTAATGGCTAAAGACTAATCTGCTAATGTGTGTACCTGAAAATATATAATATAATACATTAAAAACCTAATATAAATAAACAAGGATGTTTTGGACTTGAGCAGTTGTGGCTTTACTTTTTACAGTGTTCTGCAGTGCTAACACAGGCTCGACTATTTTAAGGAACAGAAAAGTGTGAATTGGAGCTCCTTCAGAAAGTGAGGGCATATGAAACGCGTCTGTAATTACTTTTCACCTTCAGAGGATTTACCTGTCCAGTGCCACCACCCCCAGCACACCCCCTATTCTGCAGCTTCTCCGAATTTGAGATTCAGTTATCACCCATTAAATGGCCTGTCTCCTCTAGCTCTCCTTTCCTGCACTTTCTCGGATCTCTTCCAGAATTCCCATTGTCTTGCAAATTGGTCCCCACCTGCTCTCCACAGGAGGCCAGTGAATGTTAAGCATCATTCTGCAGCCAGATCTTTATCAAACTCTTGTTTAATTCCTCGGACCTCATTGGTAGTGACCTCTAGGTTGTTAGGCATATTTCTGTACAACCCTGGGTAATAAAACCTGCTTTAGTTTTCAACTTGGACACCAACTCCTTAAACCTCCTACCCCAACATCCCCTTCCTGTCACTCAAACCTTCAGCACTCTTTTTAACCTTTTAAAGGTCTGTTGTACTCTTTTTTTTTTCTTCATTTCTTGTGTTGATAATCGGATGAAAAGTCATGAAAAATTCATTGATACATAATGTTTTTGGCAGCCTTCTACCTGAGCAATCAATGACATATTAGCACAGACTTTCACTGTTTGGTATGATTAGTGTCAGAGGTCAGTCTAATCCTCATGTCCAATTAATGGAGAAGAATCTGGGCTGTGTTCCAAAGTTTCCTCTTAAGCCCCAAAGCCCTAGGTTTGGGAGTCTAGTCCTGGCCCTAGGGGGTAATAGTCATTCCAAACCTGGCACAGTGAGATTTCTCCAATCTACCCTCAAAATCACCACTTGATATAGGGCAATCCGATGGTGACCTCCTGGCTTAGGGGGCATTCCAGACACCGCCACAAAGCACCACAGTTGATCCCAGTGCATTCCAGAATCTGCATACACTGTTGCGCTTTGTTTCCCCCAGCGTTTGGAAATATGGTTGAAATGCTTAGGCTGATAAAAATCACACTGTAGTCTACATTAAGGCTGACAGTTAGCACCCAAAACTGCTAAAACATCACAGAAAGCAGTAAAAACATGGCAAATTGCGAAAATGGCAAAAAATGGGGAAAGTCACAGAACAGTCAAGAAATGCCAAAAATAATGGAATCTGTGACAAACAATCATGGCATAATATAAGTGTGCACCTGAGTGAATGCCAAAAAAAAAATTATTGCTAGTCATCTATACAGTAGGTGGACACTGGTCACTATCTTGAAAAATGAATTTGTGAGACACCTACTGCAGTGGCTCCATTCGCTACTAAAGTGATGATGATTTTAAGCTGCTTCACAATGCTGCTGCCATCCTTCAGGCCATCAATCCCTCATTGCTTGATGACACGGCGTGTGATCAAATCTGGAGCACTTACTGAGGGCTCGAGGGCTTTTAAAGGAGAACTTTTGACCGTAACTCTGGAATGCCTCATCGGCCTCCCCTGTGCTTTGGGTTCTGGAATACGGCATGCTGGGTAATGTGTAAAATTGTTGCCGTTTAATCTTCTCCCCATCAGTCTTAATTATGCATTTGTTTATAATGGGTAACATCTCCATTTTCCAAGCATGCATTTGTTAGATTAAGTGAATGTACAAGCTAGCATCTTTGATTCAAACACCTATGTAGATATGAGCTCATCATTTTTTCAATTGAATAAATAATAATTAAAAATGTGGACCAGTTACTGTTTGTTCTGGCTGATAGCACTACACACAACAGCCTGGCCATTGTGCTGCATTACAGACTGCTCTCTGCGCAGTCAGATCATTTCGCTCTCTGTCTCCAGGAGGTTATGGTTATGGCATGCACTGGGGCAAGATCAGTGTGGATTATTACAGTCACAAATTTCATGCAACCTTAAGGAAATTGAATGTACTGCAATATTGTTCATATTTGTACATTTGGAAAATATGAGAAATATATTTCACAGCAGCTAATTTAAAAGTATTTCAGAATATTCCACTTTTACAAGTATGTCAGAGAGGGTATCAGTCTGTTTGGTGGAGGGTGTCTGCTCATGTTAATGCGGCTAATAAGAGCATAGTCATACTTGTGTTTTATGGAAGAATAGGTATGATAAATACCTCACATCTTAGGGTCAAGAAGCACTTTTTTGTGTTTTCATAATAGCTTCCTGACAGAAGTACATTTTAAGCCCCCTCACAGCACTGATTGTGTAGAATGACATTTTTTCTAAACAAGTGACGGTGGATACAATTGCGCATAACTTGGTATAATCAACTCTATTGGCACCAGGGTGGATTACACACAGTTTAACACAAGATAGATCATTTACCATACCAAAGGTAAGAGTTACAGTTGGTAGCTTGTCATGTCAAATCAATGTTGTTCCAAAAGTCTGTTTGGGTTTCCAACACAAATTCAACATTGATTATGAATGCTTAGAGACAGGTTTGAGAATGGTATCTAACCTTCTCAAACCTGTCTATGCACTGTATGCATTTGTAAGAGAGAGCAAGCCTTTTTGATTCCTCCAAAGAAATTGAATTATTTAAATAAAAATGAAGGCAGATTTAAAAAGCTTAAAAAAAACATTAACTGGATTTATTATTTTTTTATTTATATTTTTCATTTTTAAATCATTGAGGAGTTCCATTAACTCTATGTTGAAGGTTGTGACAGAAAAATGAATAGTTGCTGTTTGTGGAAGTGGAAGCTGAGTGCTCTATTTTCTCCAGCTTCATGACGAGGAGCCTGCCTGGTGTGTCAGCTCACTGTGAAGTACCCTTGTCCGACGAAGCAGGTCGATTTATTTATGTTTAGCTTCAAGGCATATGAGGCCTATTTGCTCTGTCTTCTAAAAGTTATAATTTTGCATGGTTCCCATTATTCCAGTTGCAATATGGAGAATATGGGATTTTTTAAACATCAAACCCACCAATACTACAAAGTAACATTAAAACCACCTGCCTAATATTATGTAGGTCAGAGGTGGAGTCCATGCCTCGACGGGTCAGAGCTGTTTTGGTGGCATGAGGGGGACCTACACAATATTAGGTAGGTGGTTTTAATGTTGTGGCTGATAGGTGTGTATGTATATATATATATATATATATATATATATATATATATATATATATGTGTGTGTGTGTGTGTGTGTGATGCTAAAATGAAGCTTTGCAGCAAAGGCCAATTAAGTTAAAATGTTATTTTAAAAATGGCATGCATGAAGAATAAAATAAGAAGCATATTAGAGGAAATTAAAATCGAAATCTTAAAATCTTGAAGAACTGAAAATCAGTTTTAAAATAATATGGTCTTAAATGGTGTTTGTATAAGAAAGTGTAGGAAAGTGTCTCTGACTCACGGGGAAGTTTAGGAAAGGAACAGGCAGTGCACTTCATCTCTAGTTCTTCTTGTGTGGGTGCAGACATCATGGCTATGATGTAGGAGCAGGAATCACAAATAGAGGAGAGAAAGGAATTGAAAAGTGTACAAACGACAATATAGCAGTATTAATTATATCTGCCTTTCAGGCTGCATCCAACCTCAGACTGTACGGTAAAATCAGTCAAATCTGTTATTGGGGCACAGGACTGGTAATACATGTAGTCTTGTTTTCAATAAATGTTGCAATTAATACTTGCAAGTAAATGCAAACAACCTTGCCTTTGGTGAGTTATAGTGATTGCTGAATTTAATTGTCAGTCAAATTGGAATCAAATGGTGAATGAATCCCTCTTTAATTAACATTTGGAAAATTGTGCTTGTATGAAGACCAAAAAAGTTTTGAGTGATCCAGATAAAACAGAACACACGTGTGCCTTCACATGGGCTGATATTTCTAAGGGATGAATTGACCTTTTTCATCTCTGCTGGGATAAAAAAAAAGCATGGACCTAAATGCAGCAGAGCTGAGACAGACAAAAGCATAAGAGAAGAGGAGATAAACTAGCATTGATTGTGTGACATGTTCAACTCCCATTGTCAGAATCGATTAGTGAAGTCCAGATCGACTATGACATCAGTAATGACTTAGAGATTGAAGGTTAGTTGTACTGTACAGTATATATGCTTTGTGTGGCAGGTCTGTGGGTGATCACTGCTCACAGGGTGAACAGACAGAAAAAACCCACAACGTATTCGGCTTACTCCCTTTTATTGGTGAAAAAACCCCCAAAACAATACGAATCTTAAACACAAAAAGGCCAATCTGGCAACCAAACTCTAAAAGAAAAAAGGAGTAACAAAAACCCATGAACACGAACTTACGCCCTCACGGCACTTGTCCCTCTCATAGCTCCCCAGAGCTCTCCCCCTTTAGGCCTGGTGATCATGTAATGGGCCACCGCTGTAGTGATTACAATGCACTGCAACTGTGACCGTACCTGTGTGTGGGGTGGGTGCTGCACCCAGCCACAGCTTGTATACTTGTAGTTGAACAAATGGATAGCTATGTATAGTATCTCCTTAGTGATCTAGATCTGACATTTACTTTAAATGTATGCAGAATCCTCTGTATATATTCATTCATAATCAGTCCTAAATATTTTGTTTACTTTATTATATAGTTATGGTTGTAATTATAGCTACATTTAAATATATAAACAATGTATTCAAATATGTTAAATGTATGAATGAACAACATATTTCTAGATTACATTTATTTAGATTTGCTGCTATGGGTATCTCATTAATAGCAAAACTTAAATGGAGGTTCTGATTGGTAGTTATATAAGACTTTCATCTAACTTTCATCATCTTTTAGACTCATCTTAATTCAAAAATGAACAGATCTTTTCTGAAGATAGTAAACATTCATTATAGAAATGTGTAATGGTAATTTGCAAATTGTTTGGGAGAAAGTTTAAACATATCATATTTCATAGTATGTTGATAAAACTACAAACAGCCCATATTCATTAAGCATGAAATATAGTATTATAATGAGTAGATATTATAACAGAAATTGCCATAAATCAAAGCTTTGCTGTTTTTCTGTTTGATAATGTGACTTTCTTTTTTCCTAAAACTATTTATCAAAGTTTTTCTCCATTAGTGGCACTGCACTATATGTGATTTATGAATGAAATAAAGCCTCTTAATGAAAATCTATTTTTTTCTTGTGATGCCAAAGACCAGTTTCTTTAACCAACATGGTAAATATACCAAAATAATGCAAACAAAACAATAATAAGCTGAGAAATCTTAATGAGCCTAAATGGATTGATTAAGCTGACATTTACAAACCTGGGAAATACTGGTAAATTCTAGATGCTCATAGTATTTAAAAACACTGCTACATATTCCTGAGAAACATGGATCCATGACTATTGGACTGAATCACCCCTACCATGAGCAAAGAAGTGCTTGTTGTAACCTAGTGCAAAATGCATCCACCACGAGCTGATAGGAACAAGATGGAGACAGTGAACAAACATCTCTATTAGCTCATGCCATAACAGCACTTGAAAACAAGAAACTGCTTGCCCTTGCAAAATTTTAGAATCTCTGAGAAGAAAATGTGCATCTAAGAGCTAAATTGTACAACTAGCTCTAGTGCAATCAAGTCAAACATTTACTGCCACCGTGACAGCAGAATGTGACCAGTTGATCATATAAAACACACAGATCGCACTGTTCTCCCCGTGTCTGGATGGGTTTTCACCAGGTACTCCGGTTTCCTCCCACAGTCCCAAGACATGCAGTAGGCTAATTGGAGACTCTAAATTGCCCGTAAGTATGTATTTGTGAGTGAATAACGTGTGAATCGGTGACCTGTCCAGAGTGCATTCCTGCCTTTCATGGACTGCGTACTGGGATAGGGTCCAGCACTCACCCGGCGATCCTGACCAGGAATCAGCAGTTTAGAAATTGGTTGGATGGATGGATAGATGGATGGACGGACAGAAACCTATAGTACATGGATACTTTATTCTGGCTCTGTACTGTGGGTCAGTAGTGCTGCTCAGACTTCTACCTGATAGTTAACCGATTGATTAATACGACTGATTAGCCAGATATTCTACGTACCTGGTGTTCCTGGTCTAAATCACCCTCTAATTAGGGAAGAGGAATGTACAAGGGGCCTCCGGGTCCAGATTTCAGTGTCCCTGCTATTGGGAGTAGAGTGGATATAATTAGAAACATTTTGTATGGGTGAACATTTGAACTAAGAGAATAGCTGGCAGCAATTGAGGGTTGAATTTCAGTGGGAGGATGTAGAAGGGTAGCATGGTGTTTTTTGTGGCTGCTTTGATATCAGTGCTGATGTTCATGTCATCCAATTTGAGACCTGACCCAAAGGGATTCATATTTTGCAATGTAATTAATCAATTCATACCTCCTCATGAATCATTTTGATCAAATCAGCAGGTTAACTGTTCAATGAATTAGAAAATTACCATTCTAAAAATGCACGTAAATCGAATCATTTGAAGAAACTCATTTGCTGACATAAGAAACGTGCCCTGCTGCTTGGCAGATCTGGTTAATTTGCATTTAGAAAAATACAGTCTGATTGTTTGAATGACATTCAGGTACAAAATAGGCAGAATATACACTTATTCATAATTCAAAATGCATAGTGCATGAGAAGGACACACCATTCTGCTGTCTTTTAATCATCACTGTAATTAAGAATTTGGCATGAATGATGTCAATACTTATTTTGCATGTATTGATGCTTAGAGAGGGATCTCTGAGTTTTATTACATAATTGATATAATTTCATCATGAACAGCACCGTTATATCGCTTTTATGTGTTGATGTAGTTATTTGTAATGTTGTACGGATCTGTTGTTGAAGTGTCTTTCTCATATCTGTTTTTTACATTTTGTTTATCACTTCTTTTCTTTGTAGTATCTTAATTGGAGTTTATGTGGAGAGACAGGTAATTACTTTGGCTGGAGTCCAGTCAATCACAGAGGGAAAATTCAATTAATTCATTCCAAATTGAACATTTGTTCATGACATGAAACATCCATTTTGTGTGACTTCTCATTTGCATGTTATTTTAGCAGTAGCACATGAAGACTGGGAATAGGGTTTTGTGCTGTACGGTTTGTTTCAAATGAAATTATCAGACCTAGAATGCCGGTGACTGTTCTGAAAGCTAGATCATATGTACCCATAAATTAATAGGTCCCTGAAGGAAAGTTTAATTTCACATCCATTTTACCCTTTCTTCTCACATACAGCTATTGGAATTTATTGGGCTAATTACCATGGAAATAGATAAATAAAATTTAAAAATAAATAAGTAAAAAGTTTATGTGCTCTGTCTCTTATATCTCCATTAAGCCAAAGTTTTGTGCATAAATGTAAGAGATTTTTAATAGTGCTTATATTTGTATGTACCTAAAAACGACTAGCTACAGATCTGGGGCAGACTAGGTCTTGTTCTGTGAATGTAAGTGTATCATAGCTTATCTTGGAGATTCTAGCCACTTTCATTTATGAGAAAATTAATTTTTGTTTTGCAAATACCGGTATTTATTCATTTTTAAAAAGCACTGTATTCTACCTGTTCTGTACTTACATTCAAAATATAATGTACTTAAAAATTATTTAATGATGACCTAGAATGGTAATAAATTAGCAATTTAGTGGATTTGTATCCAGTACAGACCTGATGCTGGCCGATCTTTGATCAGGTGGAATACAATGTTCTTACAAAGGAAATTAAGACAGAATAGTTTTTCTTTTTCTCAGAAACAGACTTCAGCTCAAAAATGGTGATAGGCACCAAGTCTAAGCCTTTCTCTCAGTGTGTAATCAAAGCTCTTGTAGAGAACATTCATAATTCTTACGTATCAATGTCAGTTCCTTGACATCAGAGAATAACATATCAAACACAACTTTCATTACTTATCTGCTACCTGGAATAAGAACGGAGAAGGGTGGAAAAAGCCCCAAAATACAATAAACAGAAGTTTCAAAAGGTTTCAAAAGGCCTCAAATTCTTACATCCTCTCAAAAATAAATTAGTAAATAAAATCCATGTCTGATTCCAGGAACATCTTGCAGTCTTCTTCGAAAATATGGCTGTGAAAAAGGAGCCCTCACCTTTCTTTCTAAAAGAGTAGATGTAATTGTTCACACATGGCCAATTATCTACAGAAATAAAATGCTGAATCCAAAGTTCACCTACAAGAACAAAATGACTACAATCTGATATTAGTCCTTTAATCTCTCTCTCTCTCTCTGTCTCTCTCTCTTTCTCTCTCTCTCTCTCTCTCTCTCTCTCTCTAATTGCCATTCAGAGCCATTAAGACAGCGAAGAACAATGAGGACCTGCATTAAATCGGAATACGGTCTGCCGCTTACTTCACTGCTAAACAATACTTTCAACTAACACATAAAAAAGACATTCAAATATGAAAGGACACACAATTCTCCTACAGTTTACTGCTGTGCACAAACCTATTCAAACATCAATTGAGGGAGTCATATTCAATTTTTCAAAGGCACCAATGAAAATAATGTGAAGACAATGCGAATTTCTAAAGGAAAATGAAAGAATAAAAAAAGAAATGGGCAAGTGTTTAATCATATCTCTGGAGGTTATTCTGTAAATAATTAGATTCTAACACCATCTTGATATTGGTCAATTTATTATAAACTGAAATTGCTTTGAATTAAGGTTGCTTGGTGCTCTCTAGTCGACAGTCACTCTCAGATATTAATATAAAATTTCAGTGACCACATTTGTACTTTTCTGTTCTTTTGTTTTCTGTTTTTTTTCTCAACTCACATGGTATCGCATATGAAAAACCTGAGACTGTTAACTGGAACATGTTGATTGGAATGTTAATGTATGTCGCCCAAGATATTAAAGAGTCAAATGGGAATCATTTATATATGATAGACAACCTGTTTCCTTTTTCTTTCTCTCAACACAAAATTTGGCATTGATTTTGCATCCAAAAAATCTATAAAGATCCATAAAACAGCTACTCTTCCTGAACGTTTTTGCATTTCTGTTTTGCCCTGAGGTGTTCACTAGTTTCTATTTATTTATTCCAAAATTTCATTTCTTTCCCAGAATATGTACTAGCCACTGGCCATTTGAGGGCACAGTAATATAGGACAGCCAGTACTGTATCATTTTGGCAAGTGACCAATATCAATGGGAATCTCCCCCAACATCGTGTCCAGCTGGGGCAAACTGGCAGAGCACCAACTTCTCTTTTCACAGCATTTCTGGTCTCCTAGCAGGTTACCACAGCATCTTCCTACAACTCCTCCCACATCTTCAATCTTCTCTCAGGGAAATAAATTGGTCCTGTTTTATTGCCTCAAGTTGTACTGTATGCCCCGTTACTTTAATCTGCAGGCTTCAGAAGTGTATAACACTACACGTGAGCTCGATTTTTCATGAAGAAATCTAATATCAATTATTTCAGAATACGAGGATAGGAAATAAAAACAGAGAATAAAAAGGACAAGCTAAAGAATAAACAGCCAATGGGTTTGTGAAAGGATGCAAGGAGCAATATCAAAGGAAAGTGAGCAGGTTACAAGGCAATAAAAGGAGCACAAATCTTATATTCAGGCTGTTCTTGGAATGCCACTTCTCCACTTTGGACAGATTATTAAAGAGGAAGGTACGGGTTTCATTATAGGGTCACAGGCAATCAGGTTAACCTGGTGAGAGTCAAAGTGAGCATCTACACTTCATAAACACAAAATGGCAAAGAAACTCCAGCTGCTGTGAGGAAATGGTTTGGAGGGTAACCCCTTGTTTTTTTCCTGCCCAATTTAGAACTCCCGGTTGCAGCTGTAGGCTTTTGTATTACTTGTACTCAGCAGACATGCTTATTCGGAAAATCGTGCAGTGTGCAACTTACAGCTTTACCCTCCTATCCATTTATAAAGCTGTGTGTTTTACTGGAGCAGTTTGGGTTATGCACCTTGTTCAAGCATACTACTTCAGTGCCTCGCCTTTTGTATTTGAACCAGCAAACTCTAAATCGCGTGCCCAATTCCAAAGCTGCTTTTCCACACTGCCATCCCGAATGTGCGATCAATCCAGACATGGTCACACAAAGGCCATGACATTGCATTTAACTTTTAAAGCATACGCTCTCTTCTAGGGTGGCTTACACAACTGATGTTTTTACATACAGTGTTTTTATATAACTGGATACGTACTGAAGCATTTCAGGTTAAGTACCATACTCAAGGTTACAACAGCAATGCCCCACCTGGGAATAAAACCAGCAACCTCCTGTTCCCTAACCACTATACTCTACTGCCGCCTGTAGTGAGAGATATAGCATCAAAAGGCCCAGGCCACAGCAGCATAGCCCATCAGAGATACAGACATAGTTTAACATCCAACACCTCCAGTACACTTAAAGGGGCAGTTCACCCAAAAATAAAATAAACATATATTTCCACTTAACCCGGAATGCTATCTATCCAGATAGTTTCACTGAGATTTGATTAGTTTTCTAGCTATCTGCTGCAGCTCACCCTGGTACAACGAACGTCAATGGGATCAACGTTTGAGGTGCTCAAAACACCAAAAATTTGCATTTAAATAAATCAATTGCAGTGCCACTTTGCAAATGCAGTATAATGATACGGTCTCTCACAAGCATCCATAGCCCTTGTGCAAGATTTAATCAAAAACTACTTTCTACTGAAGTCTCAACCAGAGCACACCAGTATTCTAGGGATCAGTGTCCACATTGTTAAAATAACGTTGACATTGCACCCCAGAATACTGCAATGCTTTGGTTGAGACTTTCCACAAAAGTCATAAAACAATATTATGTGGGGTCTGCATGTGAAATGATAGAGAATGTATTTAAATCAAATTTAAATGAGCTTCCCATAAACATTATACAGGTGTAAAAGCTTTTTATTTAATTTTTTGGCAATTATTAGTTTGCAAGCAAGTTAGTTTTTACAACATCCTTTTGCCTGGTATTGACTGTCCTGTAGTTGGTTAGTTTCAAGATGCGATGTTAGCATAAGAAGATGTAGGTAACTGTCGAGTGAGGAGAATTATTGATAGTGGTACTGGAGCATTTGTGATGATGCAATCGGCAGGAAAAAGAAAAAGGAACAAATGCATTTATTGTGTGGATGTTTGAAGTTATTTGTGAATTCTGTCTGTATACATGAGGTCAGAAGTTAATGTTCTTAAGGGCTGAGAGTCTGTGGTCATTGTGGTTATCTCTGTAGGAAACCCTATAAATTGCTAAACTCCCGGTGTTGCATAGGTTTGGGGCATGCCACCCCACCAAGCCGTAACTTGGCATACCTGCCATCCCAATTAATGTATGATGTCAGTGTACATATTTTTTAGTTAGTGAGTAAATACTGAGTAAGATCTCTGAGTTAATCCTAATGCAATTTAATGCAGCTCCTTTCCAGTTCAGCCTGCCGGAGGCACTGTTGGTGTGGTTCTGCTTTGAAATAAACTGTGAACTAACGGGGAGGATGGCGGAATCTTCGAGGCCGGCTATAATGGCCCTTCTGAGGCAAGGTCGACAGATCACATCGAGATTAGGCTACAAACACCAAATCATTCGGTACACTGAAGACACTGAGCTTCAATGCTGTTTTATGTTCTGGCTGCACTTGAACTGGGTCTTTAGGTTTTCCTCCTTCCTTTTTTGTCAGGCACAGCAATACCTCAAGGCGGTTTACATATCTTACTTGTGCCTTATCCGTGTCAGAACCCTCCCTGCACTGCAAGCAACTAGCGGCAAGCTTCCCATCCCCCCCCCCCAAACGAACACTTCATATGACCGATTGCTTCATATGCTATTGCATCTCAAAAATGACTTCTAGTATCTCCATGACAACATGATTTCCCAGGTTTTATTTTTGCTCCCCGTCTCTCCGGCACGTTGAATTATTGACAGGTGAATTGATTGGATGGGCAATCACCTTCTCGCAGCCCCCTCAGTTTCTGCATGAAAAACAGCGCAGAGATCAGTCCCGCCATGTCTAATCAGCAGTCGCAAGTATGAAAGATGGTGAAAGAAGTGATAATAATCTTTAGATAGGAAGACAGGACCCCCCCCCCCTTTAAAAGTGCCTATCACAAGATCTGGGAGTGGGGGGGGGGGGGCAGACAGACAGAGAGAAAACACTCTGATGTGTGTTGGTGTGTTGTGAGCAAGTGTGCGAGCATGTGCATGAATCAGAGCAGTATAGAAGAGAAGCAGTAGATTTGTCAAATTAGTGATGTATTGGAGGACGTAATGAGCCAAAGTCCTCCTGGACCAGGCAGAGGGGGGCTCTGTTGTGGAACTCAATTTACATGTTAGGAGCACCTCACAACACAAGTGCCAAACCGCTGCATTTACAATAATATAAAATCTCTGTGCATTAATCTGAGATTAAATGAAAATATAAATTATCATTACAACTGTGATTGATTTCTCCTAAATAATGCATGATAATAATGTTTATTTGTGAATGCAAAGTAAAGAACCAACATTTTTTTCCACCGCAGTGAGAATGTCAGTGTAATAAATTATGTCTGACCTAAACAAGCTATTGAATAATTTAACAATGAGAGAGAGAGAGAGAGAGAGAGAGAGAGAGAATGATGGAGAACCAACTCCAAGATTAATCCTACTTAGTAAAATGCCTCTTAGCTCATAACTTTAATGCTCTAACTTGCTGAGATTCAGGGCAATGGATAATGAGAAATTAGGAGTCATTTTCAAAGAGCCAACCAAGGTTTAAAGCAATGTCAAAGAATAATGTAGGGTTATTACTCTTTGTACTGGACTGTGCCATGTTAAGATCATCAAAATGTGGTTAAGCCTTTAATCAAAACTACCTGAAGCTTTTTCAAGTAAAATAGATTTTAAAAAATAAACATACCGATACACCAAGAAGCTGTTCGATCTGTATGCATTTAATTCAAATTATAGATTAGCTATAACCTGGATTTAGCCACCTGACAAATAGTGGAATCTTTACATCTAGTAAAAGGGAAGCGCAGGGTTTGTGTACTACTATTTGGTATTTATTGGACATAATACACAAGGAAACACTCTGAACGTGCCCCTAGTGCTTGATAATTCTAATCAATTCAAATTATTATTCTGTGCTTGATATCCCAGAGAGGCAGGAATATTCCCTTTTGCTTTTCCTTGAGTGTAATTAGGTTAATTAACCTTGTAGCGTATCCAGAACTCACTACAAAATAGGCGGTGATCCAAGTTGTTCCGTACCTGATATCCCAACCCCTCAGATTCATGCGCAAATCCCTCGTGATCTTTTTTATTTTCGGTTAGATTTGAATCTGTTACGTCGGGCACGATTAACGCTGAAGCTGCTTCAGCAACTGCCATGTGGTCTGGGCAACCGCAGCATCCCACTGCCCATTGTCTTGGCAGACACCGAATAACCACAGTCTCTTGACAACCGCAAAATGACCTAACGCAATGCTTTGCAACCCCTGTATTACCTCACCTTCTTACCTGTTGGCTCAGAAATGACAGCATCGCCTCACCCTCTGCCAGTGTGACCACCACATCAACCAATTCACTGCATCAGCAACCACAACACCACGTCACCGACTGCCTTGGCAACCACTGCATCAACTCCCATTGTGCCTCAGCAACCGCAGCGTCAAGTCCAGCCTCTGCCTTGGCAACCACCGCATCATCTCCATCAATCTCCAGATTGCCCCGCCCTCTGCATCGGGAGCTGCATCATGAGCAGTCTCCCTCTCAGCCATTCTGCCTCTCTCGCAGCACTGCCCATGCGCATCTCAGCACTCTGCGACTAATTCCACTTTGTAGTGTTTCACTGGCTTCCCTGATAAACTTTCCCCCTCCCTGCGTGTGCCTGGCTGTGCCTCTGGCTCAGGTTCCTTTATGCAGGGATTGGGTCTCTGTGTCTGCGGATGCTGCGGTTTATGGCCAGCCCAGCAGGGGGCCACCACACAAATATAGGAATAGAATGGTGCTCTGGCAGACACACCAATTGGCTTGATAGCTGAGCACATCAATACAGAATTGCATACTGGAAAAAAAAAAATCTCACCTTTTATTTCATTTTTTTTTTTTTGTCCTTGTAAAATGGATAATCTAAGAGATGGTGCTGACGAGACCAAAACGTGCCGTGCGCAATTTTGTCACATGCAAAACTGATACCTCCACTGAAAAGGTATGTTTCTGAAGTGAAGCCCAAGAATGGAGGAATGCATGTGGCTAATCACCCATCAAATTCACTGTCAGCAAGTTGTTTGTATTGTACTGTTTGTTTACTTTAAAATTGGATTGCATTTATACAAACTAAATAAATAATGACACAAAAAAGCCCAATTTGGCATTCCCTTCCAACCAATCACTGAACGGAACACTGCGTGCACAGTGAACAGGAAAGGTGACTAAGCATGTTGAATTATTTAAGAGAGGGGAAAAATGGCTCCCGGTTTATGAGCTGGCAAGTCCATTTTTCACAGAGGTAATTTTGGTAGCTTATTTCTTTTTTGTCACACAGATCGCCCTGTCATTTCCCCCAGTATTGATTATCAAAACCTTAGTTAGTGTTCAAAGTTCCGCCAGGAAACAAATGGCCCTCAAGCCCTTTAATTTTAAATTTAATTGGGTGGCATGGAGGAGGATATTCATGAGCTGTAGCTCCTCTCAGATGAGAGACAGGGGGTTGTGTGAACATCGCTGATGGCCAGAGTGTCATTTAGCATTCAATAAAGAGCCCGTCTCCTTTCAGCGAGTGCACCCTTGAGCGTGTCGATTCCTTATCCTTCAGGACTCAGAATGGATGATTTGAGGAGAAAAAAGTTTTTTTTTTTGTTACTCACTCCCACCTACCTGCCTGTTCAAAAGGAGAGAAAATTATTGAGCGCTTTTTTGTTGTCCTTGTTCCTCCGCGGTGACCAATATCGATCAGTGAACTAAAGATGGTAGAGAAAGATGGGGAAGAAAGCACAGGGCAGAGGAAGAGATTCTGAAAGATGATTTGCAGGTTGTTATGGGGGGGCGATAAAAAAACATGCCACTGACTTCACTGAGCTGACAGCTCGAACAGGAAATTCAGATGTAATTATGAATCACATTTATGGAGTATCTATCTACCTTTTATCTCTTCACAAGAGTCTCAAAGCACTGGGGAAAGGGAGGGGCAGTCACTAATGCCATACGCTCCCAAAGTGAAGCACACAACAGCGTTCTTACACCACATCAGGTACACCTCACTAACATCGGTAGATGGGAATGACTACTGATGACCAGTGTGCTGTGATTTATTGCTCACTAGATACAATTTTACTGGATAAGAAACAGTCATCTTACATAGGCAAACATACACGTTGGTATCTGGAAATTATTTTTATGCATCTCTTGTTTTTAAAGTGCCATAAAACAGTAACTGAAGCCCATCAATGTAAGTTTTGTACACACACAATATTGTGCTACAACTTCATGTATATAGGGATAGTCCCCGAAGAGGCAATCAGCTATCGGGAAATAATGACCGCCATGGAGGCGAAGAAGGTCATTATTTTCCAATAGCTGACCGCCTCGGAGGGGATTATCCTGCTTATTACATGACTAATTGCCTTATACAATGCTTAAGAAAAATTATTATACATTAGTTACTTCTACCTTTATTTATTTTAATTTTCAAATTGTAATATGCTCCCATAGCCCTTTGACCATATTGTTTTAGCGTTGTCAACCAAAACTCTGTTGATATTTCTGTTCTACTCTGGTTGATATGTTAATTCTGTGATTCCATGAAAGCAATGATTCCATCTGGAAAAAATAGTTCCTTCTCGTTATACAATTATTAACACCAATTTTGATTATTTTTGTCATTACATTAATTAAGAAAATTGTCATAACTCAATCAAATTGATCTCCTTCTGCCTTGCCTTTGAAATGGTTTGGTCATGCAGTGTAGACATAGCGTCTGGTCTCAACTGGGTTAGAATGCAAACTAGCATTAGCTTTATGCTAGGTGTGTTATAACTCACATTACCTAGTTAATATTAAAATTCCGCTGGGTTTAGGTCAAAAGGGTCACACAGCATGCTTGCCTATTCAGGAGTATTAGCTAAGAGTGATTTATCTGGCAAATCATCACTAGTAAGTTAAAATACTCTCCGTAATACATATTTGTATAAAATTTTGATAAACTTTCTCTTGAGGTCAATGGCATAACACAAACTGGAAGAGCTATACATAGAACCACTGTATCAATAGTCGAATGACGACTTGTTTTTTGTTGCTCTATATTTCTGGCTGTCTGTCACTGTCCTCACACTGTCAGTGTCATGGACATTCATTTCCTCCCCGGCATCTGATTCAGCCTCACACCTCATGACATCACTAACACTAGGCCAGTTTTCGCTTCACCTTTGTAAATCTGACTGAATATACTGTATAGCTAGCATAAGTCGTACAGTAATAACGATTAGAGCTGCAACACTGGGTTTGATATGATATGAATGATATGAAAAGTTCTAGGTTAAAGATTTCCGTTACTCACAGCAGTGGACATTATACAGAAATATCTGACTGCTGAATGCCTGTAATGTCCAATCAGAATCAAGCATTCAACAAATCCGTGTAATAAAGTATAATAATACATGCTTGTACCCATTATCTTGTTAACAAGGGATGTAGTTAACAATGGGCATTTCAAGAAAACTGGGGGAAATACCAAATTAGAATTTTATTGTGAAATGACGTTATGATCTTGGGTTGTTACCTCTTGACCAACCAGAGGGATATAATTTAAATGTTGTCTGTTACAGAATACCCGTAAAACTACCTGTAAACAATGTTATCTTTGTGAAGATAAGTATTCCAAGAATGAACTATGAAACTCTACGTGGCTGCTGTCTTCTCCTGACCTTATATTAAAATTGCTTAAGGACAACATTCCTGACAGCCTGTTGTTTTCCTCTGGCCACAACATGAGCTGTCGTTCTCTCAGTTCTTCAGTAACATTCTTTGAAAACTTTTTCCTAAAACTTTTTTCATTGAAGTCATGTCAAGCTGACAAAACATTCCATCCATGTCACATGCAGTCGTACTGGTAATATCACTCGGTTGATCATATAGTCATGAAAAGACATCACGGAGGGTACATCAATAATATTTTCTGAATTTTAATTTTCCTGATAAAATGAACGTGCCCCACCATCTGCTTTTCAGTTGCTTTTAAAGCTGAAATAGCATAACCAAATGAACCACAGACATAGATAACTGAAACAGATCAGGAGAATTTCAGAATGCAGTGCAAACACGAGCCTAATTCTGACAGTGGTTTTAGGAGCCAAAACATATTACCTATGACTTTAGGTGTGTTTATAACATGTGCACACCTTAGTTTTAGTTTACTATGTCAGAGCTGTAATGTTTATAAATGTTAGCATTTGAGTTTTCTGCGTTTCATGCAGATCTAGGATATCACTCATTGAAACGGGGATGTGGATAAATAACTCCACTGGTTTCACCTTGTGTCTCTGCAGCTCCAGGGCAGGGCCAGAGTGTCACTGTCAGCCCCGAGTGAGAAACCACCACTCCTGCCCCCAAGACCGCCTCACGGTCGGCTTAATTTACAGCCTAGCACAGTCCATGCTTAGAATCCCGGAAACTCAAAATACACAAGGCCGGCATTAAATAACGCCTCTCTTTTTTTTTTTTTTTTACCGGGTCCTCATAATTTAGCCACCGCCACCGCAAAATCCAACGGGTGCGACGCTAAAACGTCCTCTGCTTCCTGTCCGCCAATCATCAATTTATTGATGGCTGAGTTCATCCCCAATGCCGTGCCATGTCGTGGTGAGAGTATCAATGAGAATACATCATCAGGGGACCAAATATCCCATTCCTTGCCATAAATCTTCCACCTCAAGGGTCTCAGGGCAGGGAAAAGCTCTCTCCTTATGGGCGCTGTAGTGGCTGCTGACAGTGGAGGACGTCCAATATCAAGTGTAAAATATGTGTGGTTGAGATGGCTGGGATTGAAACATCCTTCCATACAGGCGGAGCAGTGAGAGGTGATGAGCGGAGCCTTTTCATTATATATATAAATGTATATATATATAGTGCTGTGGAAAAGTATTTGGCCCTTCCTGATTTCCTCTATTATTCCATATTTGTCACACTGAATGGTTTCAGATGTTTAGGTGAAGTGTAACATTAGACAAAGGGAAACTGAGTAAACAAAACACATTTTTAAAATTATTATTTCATTTATTTAATGAAAAACGTTGTCAAACATGCATAGCGACTTCAATTAGTACAAAATGTAGCAGCCAGAGTACTTACCCACACACGCCGCTCAGAGCATATCACTCCTGTTCTTAAATCATTGCATTGGCTCCCTGTTAAATCCAGGGTTGAATTTAAAGTGTTGCTACTTACAAAGCATTGCATGGCTTTGTACCTTCATATTTGCAAGATTTGATTGAACCTTATGCACAGTTTCAGATTGACCAATAGAGAATTATGAAGCAAATGTTCAAAAGGCTCAATAAGTCAAAGCCATGAACGAAACACTGTAGTCCTTGTCACTCAATTCAAACATTAAATAAGAATGTTTGACGATAATAGTATACGTATAAAATACTAATAAAGCAAATTATTTACTGCAAAAATTATATGATTAGCAGTTTTATGCATAGTTATTTGTAAATATCTTTATTTTTGTTTTATCTCATAATTAAATATAATTTTTATTTTAATATTTTTATTTTATTATTTTTCATTGTTAGAATTAGTTATTTATTGTTTTATTTGGTTCCAGTGCCATCCAGAAGTCTTGTGGAGACAGGTGGGTTGCAAGAGGGGTTAAAACTTAAGTAAACTTGTTTAATCTGGAAAATACTGAGGACAGTGGGAAAAAAATGTTAAAATCACCATAGGGCTCAAAGTTAAATAAATGTAATAATAATTTTTTTAATGTACATTGCATTCACGTAGGTTTGCTAATATCACATTTTGTCTAATGATCTGAAACCATTCAGCATGGCAAATACTTTTTCACAGCACTGTATATTCAGTATATATATATATATATATAAAGTTAAACTGACTTCGATAAAGATACAGTCAGAATTTTTATGTTAAAATTGAATATTGGTCCATAATACTGTACAGCAGATAAAGAGCATTAATAATGCAGTAGTCCAGGACTAACCACTGATTACTACTCTCAGAATAATCCAGCTTGTACTTGTAGGCTATATATTAGTGTTGCTGATCTCAGACTAACCTTTGCTGCTGCTGAGATAAAGTGGATTACTGTAAGATTAACGTGAACTTTTAAACAAAACATTTTGGGTTTTATCTCTGGGGAGGGAAAGCAACATGACAAAATAACTGATATTTATGATCGTCAATCAACCTTGAGATAAATGTTGGCTGGATATGTACCTGATTCTGTATGCATTGGCAGTGCTTCTTCCCTGGGGTTCATTTCCAAACACACATTGACCTTAGCCTTCATTCAATCAACATTTGTCCCCAAATTTGACTTGCAAGAACAGGCAGGTAATTTTATTGATTGATTGAAATCTCCAATACTTGGATTAACTTTTGTGTAAAATATAAGGACAAATGTTGATTGAATCCATGGCCTTATTTATTTATTTTTTTAAACTGTTTACATTTAACAACTGTTTACCTCAATTTTAATGAACTGACCCCATCGTTGCAGTCTTCTTATCAATTGAAGAGAGACCACACAAGCCAACTGCTGCTTCTATTTACCGCTTATGGAACTGCAATTGTAAGTACCGAGTGTGGACCTTTTGAAAATATAACAATATATTTCACAACTTTTTATTTTTGTTAATTGCAATATCTGAAAGTGAGAATTGCTTCTATATTTGTCCATATACCTTGAATTGTTGCAAAATCCTGCTAATTTATTTTACTTCAGTATATTATCAGTATGATCTGTTTTTTAAGGTGAGGGTGGCATACTCAAGTGCTGGCGGGTCACGGCATGTGCATATTTTTGTGGTTTTCCTTTCTGTTGCCTGTTAAGACCTTGAGAACAAGGTGTCTTGATTGTTGTGCCAGTCAACAACTTAATGATTCCCCGGTGCTAAAGAACATTGAAAACCGGCAAACACTGTTGCCCTCCAGAACTGGATTCTGACACCTGTACCAATGACTCACCTTCCTTGATCATGCAGTGAAGAATACCTGATACGTGAAGAGCATTATACATTTATTTTAGTCATGTAGCAGACACTCTAATCCAAAGCAGCTTACAAAAAAAGCATCCAGAAGTGTTAGGCAATGTACAGATGAGTTGTATACAATACAAGTTATTGACCTGTGTCCAAAATCTCAGAGTCCAGTCTTTCCTTCCATCTCCTGACATATAGGTAAAACCTATACCTGAAGGATGGGTGAGAGCAATATGGCAGAAATCTCCTCCAGTCAATCAATTGTCATGTCCGATCAGTGAAATGACGAAAGAAAGAAGGGAAGTGTGGTATTTTTGTATTTTAATAGGGCCTTGGTGTCCAGCTGATAGTCATTCCATAAACCTACAACATAACATGAACGGCCATAGGACCTTAACTTGAAATCTATTCCAAACTTCATATTTAATTATCATGTTGAACAGTAGTCGTAAAGGCGCAACACTAACAGAGAAACTCCATGAGTATCCTAGCAACATCGCTGGCAGGATCAGCATAGCTATATATCTAACTAAGGTAAATACTGGCAAAGCGAAAGCTTCCTGTGTGTAAGTGAGGAGTGTTATTTGTCTTGTTGACCATGTTGGCTACGCAGCAGCAAGAGTGTGTTTTATGGCTTCATTGACTGCAGGCTGCAGGGTTTTCACATTTTCCTGGTTCACATTTGTTTCAGCTTGTTTATTTGGCACCATAGAGGCCTGTGACCATTATTGGAGGCTTTTTTTTATTTTTATTTTTTTTTTAACAATGCCCAACTTGCAACACTGGTACGTTCAGTAGCTGGAGCCGCGTTCTCGATTTCACCCGAAAACCAGTCATAATTTCATATCGCCTCATCCGTCAACACGTCATCACGATATTAATCCCTCCAGGGAGCAACGCTTGCATAATTAAAAGAGTAATGGGCACTTCTTTTCTCTTCTTACTATTTAGTGATTCAATTTTAAGTTGTGGGGTAGGCAGGTAATATAAAAGCAAGTTTCTTTTTTGGAAATACACTCCTAATTGTTTCTTTAATTTAATTGTGTCTCGACAGAATTTTAGAAATAACACAGCCTTCTGTGTATGAATAAAAGTTAGGACCAAAGCACTGCATACTTTAACTGAATTTACAACCCAGTACCCATTGCATATAATTAAATATTATAGTGTGAGATGCAGCAGTTGCGTTGATTTATTATTATTATTATTATTATGTAAACATTGCCACTTTTCAAAATTCCACCCCAAACATTTACGGCCACCACAATCATAACTACTATACCCTTGTCCATCACCCATTTAAAAGATATCCTTTTTTAATCAGATGGACCCCTTGTCTCCCCAGGGACTGTGTCAGGGACAAAGCAAATCACTTCATAAACATGATTGAAATAAATTATTTTTTGCAGATAGCTTAGCCAGAAACACTGCTCAACACATTCTCACATCCAGTCCCTACTCTTAATGCCGTTCAATTGCCTTTAATGATTAAGCGACCTTGGTATGATCAAAAGCCTTCCATTAGCCTTCACATGCTTTCAGCAGCCAGACAAAAAACCTCATTTTAAACATTGGCAGCACAAGGTGGGGCTCTGAATAATGCTTTGATAGGACTGATTTTAAAGCATTTCTGGTCTCAAATCGTGGTTTTTGGTCAAAAGTCTTACTTTTGAAGAAGTTGGCCTGGCATGTTTTCTTTCGGTCATTTCGCCCTGAGGACGTGTTTGATTTTGTCCTGTTTTTATAACAAGAAATGTGCAATGTATTGGTGGCACAAATGCACAGACCTCAAATTTGGCTCTGGATTACAGGCAAGGGTCAATTGTTGTCTTTTCAGACAGTTTGCTGTGTCTAGAAAAGACCCCACAAAGAAAAAAAGTTTTTTGTCAAAGTTAAGGATAAATAAGTATTGGATAGCTTTGAATTCGTCCATTTGATAGATAAAATAGCTTTTTTCTAAATTGATATCTGTCAAGATAACTCTGCAGCTAGAATGTAAAACATCTGGTACATTTCACTCATTGTCTCTCTCTGGCTGATTGCACAGTTTCAGATTGACCAATAGAGAATTATGAAGCAAATGTTCAAAAGGCTCAATAAGTCAAAGCCATGAACGAAACACTGTAGTCCTTGTCACTCGTAAATGATTTGGTCACTTTAAAACTGTATGATAAATAATGGGGGGGGGGGTGGCATGTATGTTTTGCCTGGGACTCTATTAATCTCAGCCTGGGACTGTGAAAGGATTATAACCATTTGGCTTTAAATTGTTTGTCAAAATATAGGTCATCTTCATTCTGTCTTATTATGTTCCAGTTGAAAAACAAACCAATGAAAGCCAGCCAAGGCAAGAGTGCTGATTTACAGATTTAGCCCCCTTCAAACCAGGGTAAAATCTGTGATATTCCAAGCAAGCAGTAATATCTGCAGCATGACCAGAGAAAATGGTGCTGTCCTCAAATATCGTTATATTCCATTACACCATATGCATTTTGGCAGATCTTACGACCTGTTTTTGTTGTTGGTTTTTTTGGAATTCTTCAGCCCAGTGACACTGATAATCAAAAGCAAATCAAAATACTCAAAAGGTGCAACGAATGCTGTGGAAAAATAAAGAGGCACTCTGTTTGCACAAGCCATCTGAAAACAAGAGCAGAAATAGAGATTGCTTGGCTTTTCTGTCTGAACTCTGGATGTAATGAAATCACCAACGTGGAGCTGATGAAAAAAAAATCTCTCCTTGCTGGTCTCCATTTTGGCTGAGAAGTTCCCTTGAGGTGGCTTAATGTAAGTGACTGATAAATACAATATAAATAGCACTGAGCCTTCAAAAATAATAAAAAAACAAAAAAAAAATGTTTCAAAAAAAGGCACTGGATGATATAAAAAAATTTACACATCTGTGCACTCTGGTTACAAACCCGTTTCCTAATCAAGAATTCATTTTTTTTTCAGTTGTAAAAATGATTAATTCTTTTGAAAGGTCAAAGAATTAATATGGCCTTGCCTCGATAATCTCATTGTTCTGCAAAGATTTAAACAGAATAATGCGTCAAATAACAATACACAGCTTGACTTCTTCATAAAGGAATTATTAATATAATTTCTCTTTTGTTTACATAATTACTTAATGCTACAGCTAAACTATAATCTTTTTTAAGACACTGAATTATTAAAATGCAGGAAAGCTTCTTACATAAATCTTAAAATAAATACTATATATAATATTTACAAACGCATACACTGTGTCTTGCATGTAGTTGACTAAGCCAAGCGTAGTATATTGTTTTATTTGCAACTTTACAACTAGAAGTTAGAAATCTATATGAATTTCAATCATTTTTTAGACACCGCCACAAAGATGCTTTACAGAAAAAAACAGAAAACAGGAAAATTGGGAAGGATACAAGCATAGCCAAAACACCAGCAAGTGAGATTTTTTTTTTGTTTTTTTTTTTTTAACCTAAGCGGGATAAACAATAGCCAGAATTAATACCTTTATTTCTACTCTAATTTTCTGACATCAGGCAGTCCCTCTTTCATTAGACGGTATTTCTTTGCTTTAGTAAAATCTTATTCTGATATGAAGCCTTTGTTAGAGCTCACAATGTGTGCCCTCTGGACGGGCAACAAGAAAACACTGCTGCTAGGGGGCTTGCATTTGGAACATGACTGTATGAGACCTCACAAAACGCAAACAAGGACAATTACTTCTTCTGGCAGCCCACATCTGTGAAGCCAATCTGTGGCCAATTACGTCCAGCGTGGGTTTTACGTTTCTGAAAGGCTAATAAACTCTGTAATTATGATGTGTTAATTCTAACATGGTTTTATAGACGGGCTTGGCAAGAGCTGTGCATTACCATCCTTTGTGAGCAAAAAGAGAAAAAAAAGCCATTGAAGCCCTTAAATTCAACAAAACCTGCTATTGCATCTGCTTGGGCAACATTGGGGTGTACATTTTGCAAATCTAAACTGAACGTTTTGCAATAATAATAACTTTTATAGTAATACATTTTCACATTTGTGAGTGTACTGTAAAACTGTTTTCATTATGTCAAAATGGGAAAACAGAGAAAAACTGGGAAAAAAGTGGTGAGCAAAGTGAGAAAAACAAACAGGGCTTTTATATGAGCCTGTTCAGGGTCCTGGACTGTGTCCCCAAAAAATCCATCCAACTTCTACTCCCTCACTCAAAAGTGAGTTTTGACAAACATTCCAATTTTGACAAACATTTCCACTCACCGGAGGAAAACTCCGGGATTGTCTGGTCAAAAGCAGGTTGAACTGAAAAATAAAAACAACGTGTGTGTGTGTGTGTGCGGTTTTTTTTTCTTTTCTTTTTTAAGTGACAGTAAATAGAGATTTGGCGAGTGCCCAAAGTTTTAGGCAAACACCCACATATCTTTTATTCTGCAGAACAAAGTGTGTCTCATGTCAAAGCATTTCTCCATGCATTAGCATATTAGCATTAGCATTATTCAGTACTGGCAGGGGCAAAAACAGCCCTCCCGTATTTATGTGGCAGGAAATGTGAAGGCAGGAGGCTTGAGCTGGATTTCATGAGTCTGTAGTGCAGAATGACACAGAAGGCACTGTCACGCAGTCAGAGCTCAGAGGGGTGGGGCACAGTTGGGGGGAGGTGGGGGTGGTGTGCTGGTGGTTGTTTTTTTTTTTTTTGTTTGTATGGTTTTTTTTTGTGAGGGGGGGGTAGAATTTAAAGAGTGGTGTATTTGTAATCCTCTTAATGCAATTTAAAATTGGCTTTGCAATTAAATTATATACATTTACTTTATATACATATTACTTCAATGCAATGCTACTAGTCAAATACATACACACACACACACACACACACACACACACACACACACACACACACACACATATATATATATGTATGTATGCATGTATGTATGTATATTTGGTGTGTTTCCAGCTAGCGTAGCACGCTGATCCTCGTTCTAAGCCAGCGGTCTTTATTTCCACTCTGGCAGCCACCGTGCCACACCGCGCCAGAGCCTCTGCCATTAATAACAGTGTGCTTAAACGGTGCTTAACCTTATCTCTGCATGCTTTACGCTCCCCTCCTGAAGAATGGGAGGGAGGCGCGCCGGCCGGCGGCCCCTCAGGTACCGCGGCCGGCCGACCAATCTTCCTCCCTCCGTACCTGCCCTGCAAAAAACCATGCATCAATACGAGCGCCATCGCGGCGCAGAATGCTGATGACTCTCTCTCTCTCCATCTCTCTCTCTCCTTCTTTCTACTCTCTCCCTCCTCTCTCTATTTCCACCTAACCCCGAGAGGATAGGCCTGAGCAGAGGAAAGAATAGATGCCCTTGTCATCTTTTTTTTTGTCTTTTTTTGTTGTGGTTGTTTTTGCAGTACATAATTTCTTATGAATGAATGAGTGAATTGTCACTTTGTCAAAAATACTGTCAATTTGAACATGCATTTTATTACTGGTATGTATTGCAACAGCATCTATTACCATTGCAGTACACTCCATCAGCTAATGTGGAGCATAGAGTGATTGCAGTTAGTTATAGGTTAGTAAGTCTTTAGCCACAATAACCAAAGAATCATGCCATTCATGTTAATACCTATATAACTCCCACTACACCAACCTCGATAATATGACTAATCGTAATGTAGGATTCGTTCAACATCTCCATGTGCTAATAAAAAAAGCATTCCCAGGGGTGTCTCGTGTGGCGTAGACCGTACAGCGCTTTCCACATGCTCATTGCAAGCTGCAACGAGATCGAGTCCGACCGCCTACCTTTGTCGCATGCCTCTCCCTCTCCCTCTCTCTCCTCCTAGTTCTTCCTGTCTCTCTACACTGATCTGTCAAATGAAGCTGAAAAAGTTTTGAAAAAAAAAAAAAGCATTCCTAACTGTATTCCATACTGACACCTGCACCATACATTTTCTGTTAGGCCCACATTCAATCAACATGTTGTAATGACTACATTGTGCTGCTTTCAGTATTGTTCCTCAGGGTTGAGCTGTGTTTAACCTAACGTCGCCATGTCTCTCTTGATGGCTTGCATGGAGTTTAGAGCATAGCCAGCAGTGCTCAGCGGAAGCAGATTATCATCCTAAAGGAATGGTTTAACATGGTGGTATCTGCTTCTCATGGAGTCATCAGCCTTTGCCCTCTCACTGTGAATTTCCATGTGAATGAGTGGCGGAGAAAGGTGCCAGGATCCGAGCCTGAAACGGGGAGCTTCCAGATGATAAGAAATAAGATCAGTTACAATTATACTCCTTGCTGCTGAGGCAGAATCAGTCTATCTTATAACATAATTTGTATGCCTTACAGATGCTCAAGTTGTATTTGAGCAATGTTTCCAATTAGAGTGTAGCTGTGTCTGTGTGCAAAAAGCAGACAAATACATAAATAAAGGCATTTGGTGAGTGCATTGCTCAAACACGAATTAAATTATCCTGATCTTGCACATATGTGTCTGGCACATGTTACGCATATTTATGATTATGTTCACTGCATTGTTCAGAATATCCTCTGCAGGGTAGAAAGAACAATTAAGGGTGTGTGCGTGCATGTGTGTGTTTGTGTGTGTATCTGTTTGTGTGAATGTTTGTGCATGTAAGTGTATGTGTGCTTGTTTGTTTGTGTAGCTGTATGTGCATGTGTAACTGTATGTGTGCATGTTTGTGTGTGTAGCTGTATGTGCATGTGTAACTGTATGTGTGCATGTTTGTGTGTGTAGCTGTATGTGTGAATGTTTGTGCATGTAAGTGTATGTGTGCATGTTTGTGTGTGTAACTGTAGGTGTGCATGTGTGACTGTTATGTGTGTGTGTGTTTGTGTATGTGTGCATGTGTACCTGTTATGGGTGTGCATGTTTGTTTGTGTAACTGTGTGCATGTGTAACTGTTATGTGTGTGCGTGTTTGTGTGTGTAACTGTATGTGTGCATGTGTAACTGTTGTGTGTGTGGGTTTGTGTGCATGTGTAACTGTTATGTGTGTGTGTTTGTGTGTGTAACTGTATGTACATGTGTTTGTGTGTGTAACTGTATGTGTGCTTGTGTAACTATTATGTGTGTGTGTAACTGTATGTGCATGTGTATGTGTGTTTGTGTATGTGTACCTGTTATGTGTGTGTAACTGTTTGTGTGTATGTGTAACTGTTGTGTGTGTGTGTTTGTGCATGTGTGCATGTGTAACTGCTGTGTGTGTGAGTTTGTGTGTGTAACTGTGTGTACATGTGTTTATGTGTGAGGGCATACAACTGTGCATAACAGTATAAGGTGTGCTTTCCATTGTGAGCAGAGCACAGGGCCCCAAGAGCAGGCTGCAGAAGACAGAGCCACTGGGGCCTGTCACAGCAGGTTGGTTTATCCCTAACCTGAAGCCTGGTTAGGGACACACATAGGGTAAATACACGGATGTGCCTGTTTGCCTCTTCAAGACCGAGCCTTTACTGCAGCAGGAAAGCCCTCCATTATCGGTGCAGACGTTTGAAAGAAAAAAGAACAAGTCAGGAAAAATGAAAATCATAACTCCAGTTTAGTGAGTCACTGGTGACAGGCAGGATGCCGCCTGTTGCTCGGCATAAGGGGGCAGTTTCTGGAAAATGGCCGTTATTGCATGTGTGGTTGAAATTATTACAAAATAAACAACGAGGCTGCTTTTAAAGCATGACACAGGCTATGTTTTGGGAGGTAAAAATATATATATATATATATATATATATATATATATAACTAGCCGGGCATCTTTCTTTTCCGACTGTATTACATTTGCGTTATCTCTGAAATGCATGTGCTTCAGCGCCACAGCCATGGGTTATGTGAGTGTATGCCCTATCTGGAGAGTGTTCACTCTCTGGAGAAGAACAGCTAAGCAGAACGCGTGAAGCACATTTCATATGCTAGCCATGCCTTTGCATGGTCCTACAGGTTTGCAATGTTCATATATGGGTGTAAGAACATAAGCCAGCTTACACTACCCACTAGCTGCCCACTTGCAACCTGCTGTTCGCACAGATGTCTGTCTGCAAATTTGACGCTACAGTGGTGTGCTAGGAAATGGTGGAGGTGAAGCAGTCAAATGGAGGATCAGCTGTTAAGACAGTAAAATAACGGGTAAATGTTCCTGTGGCTGCCGCACCACCCTAACAAAGAGTGTTTCGCTACGTGCTGGCAGACCCAGGGTTGGCGTTGATAGGTACTCGCTCACTGGATTTAATGATGAGGACAGGCTACTCACCCCATCTAGGCCCGTCATTCACTCACAGACTACAGAGTGTCTATAGAGTGTTAGCACTGCTGGAAGCCTGTAACTGAACACAAATACCTCTTTAAAAAGGCTATATATACATATATAAGGTTTCTTTTAGTGGTCCTCCTCCTGACTACTTCCTCTGCCAACACAATTCCAAACTGTTACTAAAGTTAATTTTTAAAAAATGAAATAGTTACATTTGTGGTACGTCATACATTGACAATTATTGAAATGATTCATGCACTGGCACTAATGATCCTTCTTAGCATTTAACATGTTGTTTTTGAATTAACAGTAATGTGCATCTTTCAGTGATGTATCCTATGTACAAATGTTGCTACCCAGATGAAGTTATTTTTATGATGAATTGTTGATTTTAATGATCGAAGAACCAAATGGCCTACTATAAAGTAGTTAGGATTGCTTTTGGGGCTATTTCTTGCAGGCTTTCATTACTGTGAATTAAGAGCTAGCTGAATTATTGGATTTACTTTAAGTAGTTTTCAGGTTGCTGCTGGAGTTAATTTTACCATTATATGTTCTCTAGCTATATATCTAGCTAACTAGTATACTGATAACTGATATCATTACTAATTAACTCACATTCCTGCAAACTGTTTCTATGTCTCTCCCTCCTCTTTTCTCAAAACATGTACAAAGCAGCCAGCATGTGTATGTGTGCAACACACTTTAGAATAGTTGGTATTAAAAAGGTTTCAAGTGGACAATATTTTAAACTTCAATTTATTGTAACAGCATGAGGTGGGAGAGAGGTTGTGTGAAATATATTGATATTTTCAATATTCTGACATTTAAAAGCCATGCAGTCAAACTTCTTTTTGTGGGCATGGGAGATATAGGTTAACTCAAAACAGAAAAAGCTGGATAATGTGCCATTTAAAAAGATATTAATTTCCTGCTCACTGCCACATTCAGGGCAGGTACACAGTCCTCATTTAAGGTGCATATTTAAAGGTTTTGAGGTCACAGGGTTTGGATTTGTTTGAGTTGCTGTCAATTGACAAATACTACCCAAATATTATGAATGCTTAAATATGCATTTTAAATTAGTTCCTCGTGGGACGCATTACATCAATACTGATTTCACAATGTGACATATGAGTTACTATATTTGCTCCTTATCAATGTGACGAATTGATTAATCATACATTAGTGTTTTACAGGAATACACAAGGACAGCATTCTGTTTATATTTTCATACTTGCCATTGTGGGATATCTAAAGATAACAGGTGTTCGGCCCGCAAACCTGTACGATACCTGTTTCTATTTTGTTGGGAGGTTTGAATGTTCCCCATAGTTTCTGCACAGTGAATAGAGATAGTGTATGCATGCTGCAGCCTGTGCCGGTATGATGACCTCATCTGACAGGTTATTTGATCTTCATATTGCAGTGTGCTGCTTTCTGGTTGGCTCAGTGATGAAGACAGGCTTTTCCTATGGCCAACTATGCAAAAGCCCTGAACCACAAAAAAAAACCCTCGTAGAATTTCATTAATCCCCGAAAGGGAAATTGCTTTATCACAGACACCATCACTAGCAACAGACAACACAGTACAACTCAGGTGAGACAAACATATCAATAATAGTGCATACATTAGGACGGCGTGTATTGCATACCTATAGCACCGGGTTTGGTACTTTTGAGGGTTTCCTACAGAAATAACCACAGACTCTTTGCCCTCATGTAAACACACATAATTCAGATACAGCTTCAAACGTCCACACAATAAAGCCCCAAACTTGGGTTATTTCACGTTTTTCACCTTCCTCTTTTTCTTTCTGATTTCATCATAACAATTGCTCCAGTCGCACAGTAAATAATTTTCCCCACTGGACATTTTGCTACATCTTCTGCTATTCTGCCAACAACAACATATCATCACAGTAGTCTGGTCCAAGTAGCCAATTGCAGGATACTTGGCTATGCAGGCAAAGTGGACATTTAAGGAAGTGCACATGTGATGCTATTTCAGCCAATAGAACATGTTTTTAAAAACCTAGTGGCCTTTATCTTTGTTTTGTATGGAAGCTAGCTTGCTTAATGAATAATAATTGCCAAAAAAATTAGCTATTTTAGAGCTGTATAGTCTTTGTGGGAAGCTCATTTATATTTCTGAAATGCATTCTCTACCAATATTTATATCAGTATTTTGTAACCTATTCTACTTTGATTGTATATATTTGTAAAGTTGTATTTGCGTATTGTTTTGATTTTGTTAATAAAAGAAACAAGATATTAAAGGGTGTGTTTCTCCTGTTGCTTTGTTTAAAAAAAGTCACCTGGGACAGTTACTGTACTGTCTCGACGCATAAACCTTTCAGCATATTTTTCTCAGAATTGAATGTCAGCTTCACACTTCAGTTATACTTCAGCTAATAAGATGAGCACGGAGTAATAAAAACAACAAAACATCTAATAACCTTAGTTATTAAAATAACAGGATTGCACACCCATCTTACCCAACATGCATTCTGTCATGTCTGAGGCTTCTCTGCGCACTTTATGCAAGGTTATGCTAGCATAAACAAGGCTCTTTTTTAACCAAAGCAGCTTGTGTTTTTCTGGTTTTGATGGATTTTTCTATTTTTCTGAAATAAATCTGAAGTATAATTTTAATAATGTAAAAAAAAACCTTTTTAGTCCTAATAAGCTGTATCTATTTAACTGTTACCACTCCTGCCTATAAATTGGTGTGTGTAAAATGTGTGCATAATTTGTTGTATTTCCTTGGCATATATTTCTCATTCTCCCCTGGCTACAGCATGGTTTACTTGATCTAGTTTGCCATCAAGTTACCTTCAGGTTGTGTTGGGTATGCATAGTCAGGTTTGACACTTACACTGCTGCAGGTGACGTCAAGACATGTTTGAATTATTAAATCTGTGAAAACCAAGGTTAGCTGGCCCACCCCGAGGAAATTATTTACCAGTTACTAACCATATTCAAATGTGTGCAGGTAATTTAATAACAATCTGTAACTTTGTCACCTCACGCAATAGCACAACTGAGGATGTTTTTAAAATTACCGGTAATTGTGTGTATCAAATATGATAAGTGCGGATACGCTTTTTGCAGACACCCTTAATTCCTGTGCAAATTTAGCAGTTGTGATGAGAAGCTATGAAATGTTGGTAAAACAGTGTAATAAATGCATGGTTAAATCCCTGCTGAAATTTCAGTAACTGTACCAGCACTCGCATGGGAATGTTATGGTGCTGGTACCAGGGAAGTGCAGATGCTAACCTTTGGTTCAGGCAGCAGTGTGGTCACATGGCTGCTTGACAGGAGCATGCTGTGTTCACTGCCACACGCTGTGGGAGGACTGCAACAGGTTTCTCCCCATTGCCGGTTCATCCAACGATACTGAGCAATACTGACAGCACCCATGGTTCTACCAATGATTGATTGCCCCCCGTTTCTCAACAGTCACATGCACACAATCCTAAAGCATGCACACTCGGTGGATGTGCCAGACCCGAGTCCCGATATGCATTTGAAATTCTTTAACTCTTTAGAGGCTTTAAAATGTAAAAACTTTCGAAAAAATTTTCTGAATAAGGACGTCGTGTTTATAAGATGGTCAGTAATCAGCAGGGATATTACTAGTGTCTGATGTCTTGAATGTGTATGTGAGTGACTAAAGGGCCATTGAAAACAGTCTCCCCTGTCCCTGAACACCTAGCTGTTTCAAAAGGAAAACACAACGATTTGGGCACAGTAAATTTCAGAGGATCCCTTACTCTGTTACCACAACCTGCTGTGCAAATATAAAAATTCATCTGCATTCCCTCCCCATTTTCATAATTTTCTTTCTATTTTTTTTCTTCCCCTCTGACAGTGATGGGGAGACAGTGTCCTCCTTGTAGCCGGGTTCATTATCAGCTCTAAGACCGAGTTAAAATGCATCAAATACTTCACATTTGAAATGCAGTGCACAGTACTTCTCACATACCATTTGTATGGATTTTCTACTGAATAGGTAAAAAGGGTGGGACTTGAATACTGATGCTGAATAAAGGGCATTGCCCAGTCAAACAATCGTGCCTAACATGATTTGGTTTTAAATTTTTTGTTTTCCTGCTGTACGAGTAAAACATATTAACATTACTCATACCTGAACCTTAGTAACTTTGCTGGTACTACTTGAGTTGCTAATTTGGTTAAGGCAGAGGGGGCCAACCCTGGTCCTGGGGCTTCACAGCATCTGCTGGTTTTGTTTTCACACTAAAATCAGTCATTAATTTAGATTCAGGAAATTAGTGAGTTGATGCAACTGTGTAATCTGTCTGATTGGTTGATTTGGTACTGAAACGATGAAAAGCAGCCGATCATGTGGCTTTTTAAGGACACCCATGGCTTTAGGTAGCCATGCCTCTGCTATTGTTTCATGGAATACAGAGAAATTTGAAGCATCTAATGCTTCATTACAGGTAAATGTCCCATTTAGTCGCTTTCGTTGTGTCTCATTTGATAACAAGTGTTTATTATTGTATTTCTTTTACTCATCACTGGTCATGGATGTGTAATGCATTATTCTAAATCTGGCCATTTCTGCGAACATTTGCAGAGAGAAGTCAACATAATATCTGGAATGCAAATGCTATATAATGCTAACTTTCAGGTGGATGGCAGCCAAAATTTGCTGTGGAGCAATTATGTCTATAAATGAAACTGAAATAGGAATGAAAAAGGATTCATATACAATAATACATTTAAAAAAAAGTTTCTTATCTAAGCGTGTGTTGAGCTGGCACGTGTGTGGATTGACGCTGCCATATGCTAAAGCATATGGACTCCGCCTTCAGAGAGTAAAAGTGGCTACAAATTATTATTCTTTTTTTAATCCGTAGGTGCCCTTTGTGATCGCAATCTTCTCACACACACACCCCCATCCCCACTCACTGCCCAGTCTGTGATCATAACCTCGCCCCCCTCTGTCCCACCCCCCAGGGCTGGGCCTGATTTTCAGCATATGTCTTCCAAATGGCTTCCGAAGGGCCCTGGTGTTGAGTCAGTTTCCAATAAATAAATGCTTACTTCACATCTTGTTAAAAGCAATGAAATATAGGCACCTACTGTCATTTAATGTAGGGAATTGCCAGGTGATCTTTTTCTTTATTCCCAACCCTCACATCCTTGTAAACATGAAGGCAAAGTTTCCACTATTTCACTTTTTCAAATGACAAACGCATGATGTGCCCTTAAGAAAGCCCTGCTTTCAGCTGCTGCCATGGAAACCCAAGAGTTGTGGAGGGAAAAGTGGAAATGCTGTTATCCCTATGGAGAAAATGGACTTCTTGGAATGACAGCAGGCTGCCAGGCCTGTTTTTGCTTTGTGTGTGAACCTGTGCATGTTGCACACGCCACCCAGGTGGTTAGGATCCTCACGAACACACACACACACACACACACTCACTCACAAACATTCCTCACAGAACTACAGAGACAGCACAGCTAATGTGTGCTAGAGACTGTAGAAAAAACAACAGTCTCTCTACTAGCAGCATTGTTGGGCTACCCCTGCCGCTAATTACATGTTTATTGTTTTGTTTTAAAACATTTTAATTAGTCTCAATTACTCTCACTGTTAATCACAGTGATAAATCAACCCAAATAGTGTATATATGACTTCATTGGGGAAAATGTGTACTCTATTAGAGTTAAAAATACTTAATCAGAGTTAATTGTGTAGGGGGAACATTCCCACCGTATCAGTAAAGTACATTCTATTCAATTCTACGCTATTCTATTAAAATTAATTAAAAGGATTTTACAAACTGGACCCATTTCAAACACAATTTTACGCATTGAAACCATTTAATGGACCATCTAAATGGACTAGTCCAGTAAACCACTCTATACCCATGTCTGGTTTCTACCGAGCAGACTCATTTTATAAATGATTCAGACAGGATTATACAACAGATATGATTCATATTCGATGCACTGCTAGATGAGACACGCATTACTCTACCTTTCGTATTTCTGTGATGTGGATTTCAGGCCAGGCCAGTGTCTCCTGCTAATATTAATGCATCTGTGTGTGTTCTCTCCCCTGCAGGATACAGTGTCGGTCTGTGAAGGCAGCGACGGGGGAGACATGCTTAGGATGCAGCCCAGGGTGTCGCGCACAGGGGGTCCAGGAAATGTACTGCCATTGCTGTGCCAAATCCCTGACACTCGGCCAGAAAAGAGCGATCCGCATGTAGGCGGGAGCAAATAATGCTTCCTATTGCCTGGATGCATGAATGCAGCAAGGATAAAACAGAATGAACCGTGAACTGCTGTGGGCCCTGTCAATCAAATCTCAACCAATCATCCATGGGAGCTGCAGTAATGATCCTGGAGGTGAAGCATTGTAATTCATGGTTTATTTTTTTGGAGTGCCGTTCACCCTTCTCCTCTGACCAACTTTCAGGATGGACTCGCGGTGTGTCCACATATATGTGCGGGAAAAAACACCAGTACAAAGTGTAAAATGTGAGTATATGAGGCGTAAACACCAGCAAATTATAATGTGGTTTTCAAAAAAAGGGAGAGAGACCATATGCTACCAATTAGGAAACCAATGTTATTTGCAATAACGAGCTGATAGAACATAGCGGTGAGAGAAACAGATGCAAATGGCCACTAGATATATAAGGAGAGGAGGAGAAGCAGGAGGAGGTGCATACCCTGCCTGGGTACAGGAGGAGAGTCTGGGGTTTATATCAGCTGCTCATCCATCCCTGTTTCTTTCAAGAGCCCAGGAAGAGGGGAGATGGATGAAGGAGAGAGGAGGAAAAGAGGAAAGAAGAGAGATTCAAGCACACCGCACTCATTCATCAGACAACTAAGCCCCTTGGCTCTGTCTCTCTGTCATATTATCGACAAAGGCTTTAGTGCCAAGTAACAGGGAAAAAGAAAATGTGTGTGTGCGTGCGTGCGTGTGTGCATGCGTCTTATGGAAAATACCACGCATAGTAAAGAAAGATAGAAATGAATATTTTCCGTTTTGTGGAGACTACATTCTCTGATCCCAAAGTTATTTTAATTTGTCTCTACCACAATGTTAACACTTACATCCACTGTGACACCAGCCCCATTCAGTTTATAGCTGTAATCTGAGGAATCAGTCTGTAGGAAATGTCAGAGAGAGACAGAGAGAGTGATATGCCTGCTGGAGGCTTATCATTCTGCAGGTATACATTGGAGAACAAAACGATGCAGCTGCATCTGCTGTTTCAACTGCTATGACTGCAGCTACACTACTACAATGACAATGACTCCTGTGACTGTTACTACTGCTACTGCTGCAACAATATCATCAGTCACTCATGGGAAAATATTTTTAAAGCATTTTGTTTCTTTAAAAAAATGCAAAACATGATCTCCCAAGTCCTTCAGAAAGATGGCGCCTGAAACGTCAGTCCCATGTTTGCTGGCGCTTTCTCTAAAAAAAAAGAATAACAATAAAAATAAATAGTGGATATTCTAGTCAGTCTGTCAAAATATTGTGCAGACCAGGTGCAATGACGAGCTCAGTGCATGCTGACACGTCTTTGAATTTGCATTTGCATTTGCATTTGACCCTAAGACATCCACAAGGAGTCTGCATAAACAGCTCGCCATGCTAAATTGACAGCGGCACTGATGTCACAGTCTCCAAATGTTGCACGGAGGTGTGAACTGAGCATGAGCAGAAGTGTGGCACATGCCCATGTCCGTGCCTGTCCCCCACCCCTCTGAGTGAATGGGACATGTAGCTGGGCCACTTAGGTGCTCTTAGACGCTCTTAGGTTTACTAAATGAGAAACTGTTTTTTTGTGGGTTACCCTTGCATGTTGCAGATTTGATCCTTCAGATGTGAGATAGCAAGATAATGGTAGCAAGGTCAAAATAACTTCCTGAGAAAATAGCTCTCCCTCAGGCAGGTCACAGGTATAGGTTATTATCAGCTAACAATGAAAACCAGTCCTGATCCTGCCATACAGTGACTGTAGGCAGCTCCAATATTTAATTCAGGCCTGCAGTACCATACATAAAAATCAAACTGTGCATTTTGTAACATAGAGATTCTGGGAATTCTCATTTGTAAAATTCACTCACATTTATTTCAATTTCTTTTTTGATTTATAGTAAAGAACTCTTTAGGTTTAGACTAGTGGCTACACTCATGCTGTTACCACTGACAGATATGATGATGTACCCTATAAAAAGCTTGTATGTGCTCCATTATAGCTTGGCATATAAAGGAGATTAGTCACCAAGCCATACTTTACAGTGTGATCACAACTAAAAGGGTATTATTAATTTCTTGGAAACAGTATGATAGTAAATCCCCTTGATTCATTCACAGTGTGATCACTGCTTCCTTTGGCTTTAATGAAGCTAGATTGACAACATTTTCTACAGTGCATTCTGATGCGTTACAGATTGAATTGAAAGATTTCCCTTCATTTAGTCCTCTACAGGGACTCCAAACAGACAAGGGGAGGAGGGGAGTACCCTGACCTGTCAATAGAGAACCGTCCAATCCAGTCGGGCTTAATCCAATTAAGAGATGAGTCGGCCGGTCCAGGAGATAAACTCCTGATAATCCTCAGCAAATAGTAGTCCTCACACCCCCATTCGATTAGCTGCATCACCTGGGTGCCCTCAGCCACCAGTCCCACAGTATCTTTGTTAGAGGACGCACATCACCCGTCCACCGTTCAACAGGCGGTAAATATGGACGACGGTGATATAAAAGGTTCAGCGACTGGATACCACACACTGTGTACTTTGAGCACCGTTGCCTGTGGTGTCTGTAAACAGAGTGGGGGTGGGGGGGAAGTTCTTGTTAAATCTTTTATCTCTGTCGGCACACAACCCTCAGACTGGATACCATCACAGCATCTCACTGCATACTTGAACAGTCTGATAATCCTCTCCTGAACATTAAGTAATTGCCCACTTTGCAGGAAGACAGTTAGCGCTGCAGCATGAAGACCACCTGTTTATAAAATGGCACTGTACAAAAATTAATTTGGGTAATGAATTGATATATCATAGCTTATTGGCAAATGCCTTTCTAAAACTGCCTCAAAAGACCACACAAGTCGGAACAAAGTTTGAATTTTCTTCCATTTATTTTCACGAGTTTTGTAGTGGGAATTGACAGCAATGCATCACAGGAAGAGTTAAGAATAACAACAACAAATTGAATCTCACACAAATACGTCAATTCAGTGTTTGATTGAAATGTTTATACATAGCATGGCACTTGAGAGAGGCAGCAAAGTTAATCAGCAGCCGAGTTTATTAACCTATGGTAAATGTTTTTCACAGAAACTTATGCTGCTGCATTGAACACCTTTTTCTCTTTGACTCAATTTGCTGTTCTTATCGTTAACTGTGCAGGTGAGGTAATTTTGTGTTGTTTTGTCTCAAGGGGCTGTGCTTATTGTGGTCTTTCTCCTACCCAGGGCCTGTAGCTTTAAACAAAAGAAAAAGAAAAAAAAATAAACTTGAATAAAGAGATTGAATATTTTTTAATTTAAAAAAAAAGAAAACTGTAAAAGACAGCAATGACCATGTGGCCATTGGGGGGGGGGGGGGGGGGGGAGGAAGGCTTTTTTCTGAGTAGTGTTCAAGGAGAGATGGGGTATCAGAGATTGCACAGATGTTCTGATAGGAACAGTCTAGCAGCCAGAAACAATGTGATTGTTCCCCTTTGTGTTTTTTTTCTTTTACTTCATAATTTGAAATGCCCAATTGTATTTATTCACACTCATTGCTGCAGCTTCTGCTATTGATTCTGGAGAGCATGTGCTCTCTTCCGAAACACATGATGTCAGCCGTCGCTTCTTATCACAACGCAGTTCACAAGTTGGGTTCGAACAGACAGGGCAAGGAAATGACATCAGGCGCAGCTAAACAGCTGGACTTGCAGATTGACCAGTGGGGGTTGCTGGTGTGTGATGAGATGCTGTCATTCCAAGAAATTATGAAAATAAATGTGGTCAGCTCAATATAATACTGACAAAGACTGGGTGCTGAATCCTACATCAAGTACAAAATCAATAAGATCCAGGACAGCACACCCACTGAGAATTTGGCAAGAATAAAACATTTTCAATGGAAGTTCTGTCCTGAATCCTATTGATGCTGTCATTCCAGCCAAATGAAAATCTCCCATTTCTTGGTAGACCCAATTGGGTCTTTCTCCCTGCTGGCCACAGTCTGCACTGCCAAAGCTGGGATTCAATACCAGACCATGAGGCCCATCCATGCATTAGAACAGTGCTTTAACCGAATGAGCCACCCAGCAGCCGATTTTCCCTTTTTAATGCTCAATGAATAAATAAGAGCTCTTTAGTGCAAAGTGCACAATTTAATCGACAGCATTTGAGAAAGCCTGGAAAGACAGGAAGATGCTGAATTAGAATTGAGCATCAAGGCCCTCTGCTTTGCTGCTGTTTGGTTGCAAGCTTTATTGATCCCAACATGTCCAATGAGGCCATTTCCTGAGTGATGGGCCAGAATCAGACCCTGGCGTGTGTTTGGTTTGTTAGGTTGCTCTGTGAATTGGGATGGCCTTAGACGTGTAGGAGAGGGGTTTTTTGGGGTACTGGGAAACACAGTTTAACATCTTTCTCTGAAAATATATCATGGGTGTGGGCAGGAGGGCAGTGGATGTTTTGCCGAGAAAATAAATGAAAGGCCTAATAATAGGAGTGCACACCAAGGGCCAATCAGTTTTATGATTTCATTGCTACTTCTGCTGTAATTATTTAATTTTTAGCCTAATCACTGATTTTTATCTGTCATTCGTAGATAATGGGGGAAGTCATGAGCCTTACGACCTTTTAGGTTCTCCTATATGCTGAGCATTGGTGTGTGTAGAAATTCAGGAAATTAAGCAAGAAAAATAGGTTGGAAGGAAACCCAGGATTGGAGATGTTCACCCCTGCCTTGGAGGAGAGAGCAACCGTTGCTCTGGCTAACAGAGGAAATGCTGAGAATGGCTAGCATCTGATACTCACAGACGTGCACAATGCTCATGACATAAAGGAGAGAGTTAGGGTATTCTGATGCTAAAAAGATCAAAGTAATGTTACTGAGGAATGCGTGACAGATTTGTAGTACAAAAAAACACAATACAGTGATTCCTATTTCTGCATATCATGCACAAATCCTAACCCTACCCTTTAGTGATGTGCCAGAGTGCAGAAAAGGCTGTTTTCCGGTATAATTTAAGAAATTTGAACATTTAGACGGCCATAACATATCATTGACAAGTTCTTGTTATGTTCTTGATTATGAGCATAGAGCCGTATTTATATAAACAGCATTTTAACTGCTGCAGGGGACTGGACACGGCATTAGTAGTAGTTTATAATTTACAACTACACAAATTTTCAAGCTGAGTTGCCTTTCCCAAAGATTGCTAATGTGTAGTACTGTAATTCCTATTGATTTATCAACTACTGACTTGTTGGCTCACACCTGATATGTTCAAGAGTATTCTTACTGATAATACTAATAGATTTCTTTGCTACTTTTGAATCTCAAATTCAGCCATTTCCAACAATTTCCATCTCGCAGCCCAAAACATTTCATGGCCCAATACACCCAACCACCTATGAACTGAGCTCATTGCAGTGGGATTCATGTTGATGCATACAATGGGAGCCAAAAAATGCATTCTGGCATGTAAAAAAATGACCTTGACTGCACGCATCAGCCTATAATGATTCATGCAACAAAGTATTCCACACATTTAATTTTATAACATACTGCAAGATCATTTTGTGTTTTGTATCTATTTTTTATTTTCTCTGGTTTGGGAATCATTGACCTAACTGATGAAATATATTTCCGTGATGTATATTATAGACAAAGATGGAAAAAAAAAACTTTTTTTTACACAGATGTCTTCAATAGCATTCAACTACCATTCATTAAGGAAATCATTAAGGAACATATGAGACTCTAATTTTAAAAGTTGTACAAGTGTTCGTGGTCACGTGCAGCACACTGGAGACTTAAATTGTGCATATTCCTGTAATACTAAATACTAATACTTATATTTATCTTTCCATGCAAACCATTTATGTTTGAGTAGTTCATTATTTGAGTAAGCACACCAAGAAAGCTTCAGTAATTTGAAGTTCGGAGAGTGTGATGGGTAACCTTTTAACCTCTGTAACTTTTTGTGCAACGTGAATTGTTGTTGTGGTGCACCCATGTTTTCCTTAATTGAAATGAAATGAGGGGAGTGATTCAATCAAACCGAAAATGGCTTTAACTCTTCGATTTAACAGCAAGAAATTAACAGCAGGATTTTCACTATAACTTCTCCAACATTTAAATGTTTATTTCAGCCTTAAGTACAGTACACAAACAATGCTGTGTACTTAACAAAAGTGCTTCTTTATATTGCTTGAGGATAATAAACACTATTTGCATTGAATTGCCTTAGTGGAGACAGGCACCCTACAGAGGCAGCTATTTATTTGATTCTGTTGCAGATAGGCATGCTGTGCTAATTCCCAGGCAAAATATAGATAATTTTTGTAAAATAGTGGCTCTAAAGGCATTTCACTAATGCAATCTTTTTGTGTAACTTCACACACATTTTCCATTTTAGGTCCACCACAGCTACAGTGAGGATAGAAATAAGTCTCAATAAAATGGTGACCAAGCATTTCATGTAAAGATTTTTGTCTTTATACTGTGAAAGCAAACCCACAGCATAAAGCAAGTTTTCCAAGCAAAAAAAATATGAAAAATTTCATCCTGAATATATTTCAGTTTAATATGCATTCTCCTTTTTTTTTTTACAAGAATGTCACTAACATCAGGTTGTGACATTTTCCATCTCTTAATCCATGGGTGATGAACGGCCACTAGTCTGCAAGTAGTCTACAACTAGTCTGCTTTTCAGTCTCTGCACAAGCTGTCAATGCATGTAAAGTTGTCTGTCATTAACCTTTTAATGCTTACTTTGTATTAACATATTGAATTGTCTGAAATGTAAAGACATATTAAGGCCTTTTAAAAGGCTCAGGGTGCGCACATCAATATTAGTACGGAATGCAATATCACTGCTGTCAAACATAGCTGCCGATTGAATATTGTAAGCTGGGACAATGAAGGCTCATTATACCCCTTTCACACTATAGAACTGGAACCCGGCTGGGTTGCTTATGTAGTTCACTTCTCTTCAATTGTAATTTCCTCCTTTTTATTATTGTTTTTGTTCTGTTTTTATTATTATTCTTCCCTAAAACAGAATAGGCAACAAAAACCATAAATCACACAGCGATGAAACATGGCATGTATGTTCCTGCGCCCCCCTCAAACCCCCCTGCCCAACTTGAGGGAGTTGACTGAATACAAGCTAAAATTTTCATTACATATTTCTTTTGCTTCCCTTTTACATCAGGTTTTGGTGTGTAATCTTTCAGTTAAATTTTTGGTTCTTGTAATACAGACCTACAGGTAGAAAGGCCTGTGGGTGCTCTCAAGGTCCGGATTTCATCATGCTCACACTCAAATCGTTAGGCCTTTTTTTCCACTACCCTTGTCTCTGCACTGACACCTTGATTAAGCATCTGCTCTGAAATGGAGGGGTGGCAGGGCATTGTTGTCTGAAGAGATGTGGCACAAATCTGTCTGTGGTCTCTGTTCATTCAGGCTTCAGTTCCATCTCTCATAGAGATTACTTTTGAAACACAAGCCAGGACAGCACCACCACATCTTTACAATCAATCTAAAACAAAAAACAGCCCAAGGAATGTCATTTTCTTGCAGCAGAAATGATACAAAAGGTGTGCGCTGCCCAAGAATGCAAGGCTCTTAAAAGTACTCTTCGGCTGAGAGGTATCCGTTAACTTTGCCTTCTGAAACTCGGCTGAAGAGCACAAAACGATTCCAGGTGACAACATGCAGACAAAACTGAATGAAAACTATATTCTATTACAACTCCCAGGTGTCAGAATTCTAATAAGATTATAGGTTGTGTGACAGTGTGTCTTTTTGTCATGAATGCTTTTCTGCCTTTAGCTGGTGTTTCTATCATCTGCAAAATGCTGCATACTTGGGAATACTAGCAGTGGTGGCAGCAGACCTGGGACAAGTGCATATCTTGGAGAAGAAAAAAAAATTCACAGACCTGCATTGAATTAAATTTTCAAAAACACTTCTGCAGGTCCATGAGAATCGTTAGCTAAGATTGGAGCCCTTAAGTGTCTAAACTGTTACTGTACATTATTCAACAGGTTATAGATTAAAATGCAAAAAGATTGGCTTAGTTGTCCAGTATAAACTCTTCCTAAACATTATTTGAAAAAAGTAAAGCTGCTCACATAAACCTTGTAAGGTTTCCTGCAGAAATAATTACAATGACTACCCTCATGTAAATTCTCAAGTGAACTATTTCTTTGAATAGCCCTACAATCAAGCCAAACACACCCATAATATTATCTTTCCCATTGGTCTTTCCTGTTTATATAGCCAGAGGATCTTTCTTGCTTTTGAGATTCCCAAATCACTTATGGTTTGTGGACTACAGCAGGGGTGTCAAACTGATGTCATGGGGGGCCACAGTGTCCAGAGGTGTTTGTGGTTTCTTTTCATCCCGCAGCCAGTTAGTCTCAAGAACAACGTGTATGAATTCTCCAGCCAATCAACAACTTAAATTAATCACTATTGCTGAAACACACAAAGCCAACATATAATGTGACCTTCCAGGACTAGATTCATACACCAGTGGTCTACAAGGAGAGTCAGTAAGGGACAGTAGACAGCTTAAATTTTCTTGGGGGAAAAAAATGATTTAGTGAATTTTGTAATTTCACTGGTTATTTTTTTTAATTGGTTGATGCTCCCTTGCCACATAATATGCATATTATATTCAATAGCAAGCCTTACTTCAAGTGTTGATTCATATTGTAGTGGAATTGTACTTATTTAAATTATACTTGCATTCTGTGATTGATCTCTCTTAGGAAGATTCCCAAGGCCGTGATTGACCGGGGCACTAAGATATGTTAAAACATATGATGTTCTGGGGTGGTGGGGCCCAAAATCCCTTGTGGTGCCCCTGGCTCCAGCCTCAGTAGTTCCCTGTTGTATTGCGCTAGACTGATTTGCGGCTTGTGTGTCGAGTTCCTCTTTGTGGCCAACTCACAAATTTTCTTACTGATTTATTTTTGAGAGATTGGGAGCCAGTAAGCATGAAGAATTCTGCATTGGTGTATTTAATACCTCAGGTCACCTTATTACTAGCCCTTTTACATGAAATCCAGTGGTAAAGTGTGACAACTCCTGTATTTTATGGTTGGTTGGAATCTGGAAATGTAGCGCAAGACTGCATGCAGATACAGTTCTCATACGTACTCGCATATAGACACGTACTGTACATATGTCAATGTTTGTCATGTTATTTATTTATTTATTTATTATGGTCACTTGTCTTTAACTGATTCTGGTTATGATTTGGAGGCAGCTCTATATCAAAACCAGATGAACTATATCAGAACACAGATAATGCCCAACTTGGGGAGTATTAAGAGTTATGAAACTTTATCATAATGCATCTTCTGACATCACTCGGCTGGAACCGTAAAAAAAAAAAAAACATTTTCAGATTTAAAATATTTCCAAACAAATTAAAACATTAAAAACTGTCCAGTACAATAATGAAAGGGGATAACTAAATACTGGAAAATAAATTTTACCCGAGAAAATGTAATGCCTAGAAAAAAAATCTTTTTTAGTTTGAAAAACATGCTGAATGCAAATTTTTAGTAACTGTAAAAAAGAAAAGATGCCTATATAGTATACAGTGTCTACAGTGTCTTGTGTTAATGGAAAACTCATTTGGAAGATCTGACACATGTTTTATGCAAATGGATGTGTTTGAGGTCGTTCAGTGACAGAAATCTGCCATCTATTGATTTTCAATTAAACAGAATAGCAGTTTACAAGTTTACATATTTCAGTCAGAAGCCCTGTAATTTCATATTTCATTTTGGATGAGACCAATTTAATATTTTTCCCTGCTATTTACATAAACATGAAAATAAAAAGACACAGCAGGAGTTGCATGTGATGTTTGTTAGTTCTGAAAATAATTCTGATTTTGAAATGATGATAATCATAAGCTTACAGATTACAAAACGCTCAACACAAAATTGAAGATCGCAATTTTTATACAATCCTTGCATATTTATTATAAGCATTCATGTAGTACACATAAACAAATACTGCTCTATCTTTTCTAAATGAATGGAAAACTAATTCATATCTAGTTTTTGGCAATAAAGGTGTCAACTGACGACAACCGATAAGCTTTCACTCTGTAGTTTCACAAAGAGTTAATGTTTTACTATGTGCTTGGATATCCTTGGTCATTTTTAGAAACAAGCTTGTGTCATTCATCAGAAAAATGAATCCTTCCCGTTTCCATGGGGATAACCCTCGCATTTAATGACGTGCCTGGAACTGTCGGCACTTAAAACGGCTGAAAAGGTTACATTTGATTATTGTGCTGGGTTTTTACAACTGAACAGCCTCCACTCCAACTCCTCCAGTCTAAGATGACTATCACTAGTGTGACCAAAAAAAAAAAAAAACAAGCAGTAAGTTGTCAACACTGAAACGTTATGTGACAGTGATGAAATCTCATAATCCCAGTGTATGAGAACTTACAGTGCACCAGTGGGGATGTTGTTCGATCTGAATGGGAATCTGACATGCGATGCTGGTGACGTGCATCATCAGTAGGCAGCCAGGGTCAGGAGGAGCCAGTATCACCATGATGATCTGTGCTTGCAGTAATGCAATGTTAAGATATAGTATATTGGGGGGAGTCAATAAATAGTTTTGATACTAATTAGAAAGATTCTTGAGAGATGGGTAAATAAATAGACCTATCTTTATTAGAACGCCCTTGGTATTTTGTTTTGTTTGTTAATCTGCTCTCTTTGTGTCTGTTCTTTGTCACTGTTTTCAACAAAATTGATTCACAAATTTAATTTTAACAACAATAACAGATAGCAGGACATACCATACAAATTATAGACTGTAAATGAACAATTACGCTACCATTTTCTTATATTGTACAAGGAGTAAAGATAACCTTCTATCTGGTGTCTGTAAAGTAAATATGTGCTACTGACTTTGGTGTTAATCATCTCATATGCAGTACAAATTAGGCATTTTCCCTGATCTCACTGAAAAGCATGTGATGAAATAATTTCCTCAAATCACAACAATTTTTTTTTTTTTTTTTTTTTACAGCAAGCTTATAAAAGTGGTGGAAAAGTAACACTTCTCCTGATTCTTCTTGGGGGGAAAAAAACACCAACCCCATTATGGAGATTTGATTTATGAGCATATTTTCCCACTTCTCATTATTTTTAATGTGATTAAAACTGCACAAGTAATTTATGCCTTCACATCTTTCAGCAGGATGCTTTCTTTCACCCTCAGATTGTCACAGCCGGAAATGGAGGTGATAGTGAAGCTACGTGCTAGAGAAAGTGGGGCACATATTTACTGTTATTAATATGTAGGCATATGGGAAATATGGGAGAGATTGTGTTTTTACAGATCCATCTCTTCTGATGTGTGAAATGCAAAACCAAAATAGGCATTTTTATGTTGTCTTGATGCGCATACTTTATGAAGTCATTGCCTTTTCCCTTTCCTTTTGTAAAATATGGCCAGTGTTGTGAAGTTCTTTATATCTCTCCACTTGATGGTGCTAATGGGTCAAATGACTTTCCATTTGTTTTAACCCTGTATTGGATTTTAGTAGCTTTTTATAGTAATGAGATACTTCATCAATACACTGAATATGATATGTGATGATGCATTTACATTGAACCAAAAATTGAACCAAAAGCTAGACAAAACTCAAAAGTGGCAAGGTTGTGAAATGAACAGAATTTTTATATGTTCACTGCTCAAAGGTTGTAATCACATCTCACGTGTTTGGATCTGTTGTTGTTGTTCTTCTTCTTCTTTTTCTTATTCTTCTTCTTCTTCTTGTAGTTGTTGTTCTTGTGGTTGTTGTTCTTGTTAATGTTCTTGTTCTTGTTGCTGCTGCTGCTGTTGTTGTAGTTATTGCTGGTGCTGCTGTTGCTGTCATTGTTATTCTAAATACTATATATTTTAAAAACACTAATATTAAGCATGGAAACATGTTTCATTACTGCAAGATACAGAGTTCAAAGCTTTCATTATTCCATGCATTAGTAATCATTCATTCACCTTTTCAGCCTAACAATTGGAGCACATACTGTGAAAGGGAGACCAAACAGAAATGCGTTTATTGAATTGCCCAGAACATTACAAAAATGGCCGTCCCCATTAAGTATCACACATATATATAACAAAATTTATGAGTTGTTTTGCAAGCAACTCCCCATAATTATTGTCATAATAGGTTTGGGAATAAGGCGATTCATTGATGAGTGTATATTTATGGTAAATTAACTTAATTTGCCTGTTTAAAGTGGCCGCACTGTATAAATTAGTTTTCAAAATGTCGGCCATTTAACTCATCACAGATAAGTGTTCAGGTAAAAGATGCTACACAATAATAATAATAATACTAATAATAATAATCCTTTGTCTAATTCTGTTTTCTCCTCTTCTTTTTCTTATTCTGCTGGGCACTGCTCATCTCAGTAGCTGCACAGTTCTACATGCAGTTGATATGATTTGATGATTTGATGTTTCCATGATTTGACAGCGGCCCTTGGAAAGCCTGATTTCTCTTTGCAGCCAAAGATAACAGGCAGAACCTGTTGTGATTTTCTGTTTCAGTCCGCACCAGCTCCCTTCCATTTATACGCTCCTGAAACAGAGGAGGCAGCAGTAGATGGTGACATTTACATTTAATTGTTGTTGGTGAGAGTGGAGTTGTTTAAAATGGCTTTTCCCACTCGGTGGCCATTTCTCCCACCAGTGCACCCAACAGTGCAAAATGTGAGGGCGTGAACCAAGGTGAAAACATACAATATCCTAGAAAGGCCAAAAAGAACCTAAAGCTTACCAGAGATACAGGAGTCCATTAACATTATCAGCAATGGATTTGGAGGTGGTGTTGTCTTGTGCCATAACTTGCTTTTTTCCTTTTTTTTTTTTTTTTTTGTTTGGTGGGAGAGAAAAAAATCTGTATAAGTTAGACAGAAAAGTAACACAGCACTAAATTGCTTATTGATTTTTAGGGACTTTCTGCCTTGCACTAAGATTAAAAGCCCTCAGGTCTCGATAATAGTGGAATAATAGTATAATAATAGTAATGGTGGGAGACTAACTTCACACATGTATTATTTACAGCTATTTTGCAGCACTGTATTGTACAGATGTCATTATAGATGAGAGATGGGGATGGGGGATAAGAAGAGCCACAATCATATTCTCAGAACAGGACATTATAAAGAATTATGATCCTAAAAGATGTACAAGATGTCGATGTTGAAAATGAAAATAATTGTGCTAATAGCAAATGCGCGAGTACACTGAGCCAGGCTATAATGCTCAGCAAATGAATGGGAAGAAATAGATGTGAGTCTGAGCTTTAACTGGGGCCACTCAAGAAAGAGAGTAATAGGAGTGCCAGCAGTGCTGATCTAGGATCAGTTTAGCCTTTTAGCTCATAATTTGTAAAGTTATGACATGGACGTTGGGAACCTGATCCTAGAACAGTGCTCCTACTCTGAATGAATATGGGCACTGATCAAGGATCATTGTACGGTGTTAAGAGAGAATGCCTTCTTTGTGTGGTTCTCTTGTCAACCACACAGACCAGAAATAAATAGAAAAGATGAAGCATGACTGTGTCCTCATTTCTGTCAAAAATAATGTGGGTAGACATGGGAAGCTCCTCACACTTCATCCCCACGACACACATGGTGATGTGAGACCTTTATACAGGCTTTTTTCACTCTTGTTGGGTGCTCAGTTGGGATTTGCCATCAGTGTAATCCGTTTTCTCAGGGGATAAAAAAACCCAGAAAACAAACAAACAAAAAAAAACAGGCAAATGGGCAATTGTGAAAGAGAATCTACTTCTGATCACAGCGGTGGTCAGTGACAAGAACCCTCCGGTCGCCAGTAATCAACATGACGTACCTGCCAGTTGAGTGGACAATAGCCAATAGAGAGATGAGGTTGCGGCCAATCAAGACAGAGGTAGACTGCAGATAATCCGTCATGCAAAGTGGGAAGGAGGATATCGGTGTTTAATCATTTATAGAAGCACTGTGAACATCAGTTTGTTTAGCTGTTTCATTATTGTTGCACATGTTGATGTTCATTTTGATGTTACGTTTTAATTTTTTACTATTTAGGGAGTCTCCAAACTCTATACTTGATTTTTCTGTTTTGCCATTGTAGTCTTTTCCCCAGTTCACTTGTACAGTTTAAGCTGGGCTTTTGTTTACATTGTACAGTAGTTGTCCTTGTGATTTATGCCTTGCAAGACATTGGGATCTTTGTTCTGTAAAATGCATGGAATCAGTTTGAGTACCTCACCAAGCTACAGGGTGGCATAAAAATGCATTTCTTTAAATCTAATTATTAGTATAAATAATCTCATTAGTCTTATTCTTGTTTGAGAGTGTGCCTTTCTTCTCCTGCTTGGTTTAAAGTTGTGCTTCTATGCTTTTCAAAGGTGCCGTGGTGTGCACACCCAATAATAATAATAATAATAACCAATTTTAATAGTGTTCAATACAGACCAATACTTGTCCAATGCGTATCTGAAGTACACTCCTTTGTCTTCATTTTGCACATGCTTTTATCTAGAGCAACCTAGATAAGTGCACAGTACTTTCACCATGTAGTACTTTAATTCCCTAAAATAGTATCAGTGCATTTATGACACAGGTTTATGAGACTTTTACCTGTTCACTGTATTTGTTGGTGTAAATTACACAAATGCACATAGTCTATGGAGTAATTCAAATCCTGCATCTTATCCTTGTTCAGATCCTACCTCATCCTGACACGTGCAGGCCCAGAGCCTCTGATTCATAAGGCAGAGCCGAGAAATCTTCTGTTGTTTTCTAAAATGATACAAAAAAACCATCATTTGAGAAAAAAAAAAGACTGAAAACAAGTCCATTTGGAAATGTGCCTCACTGTGAAACCATGATTGTAATAGAGTGCTGTGCATTTTTTCTATGATGCAGGATCATTTCAGAGCTAATGGGGGATGGAGGTCCACCACCCTGTTCTTCCGGGGTGTTATTGGCTTCTTCTGATACATCCTGTGCAGTGTAACATGGCAAACAGACCCGTTAAAATGATGGATATTGTTCGTGATTACTCACACCGTGTATATCAAAAACATTGTAGGCTTCTGCTAGATTTCTATCAAATAAATCCATTCTGACAGCATCTGCAATTAAGGTGACTCGCATGAACATAAATCTGAATATTCAGCCCTTAAACATTCTCAGTTTCCAGTGTTTGAACCACTATCCCTCCATTCTCCAAAATGTACAGACTACTGTACTCCAAAGATAATGGGATATCCACACTAATAAAGCAAGGGGAGAGAGACCATGGTGGAAAGAAATATGCAGTGCTGTTGCTTCCCCCCAGTGACTAGCAACTCTAAATTGCAATGAACATCAATGATTATTGGGGTCCACCAGACCTGGGTCAAATAATTATTTGAAACAGATTAACTATAAAGAAAAAAACCAAGGGACTCTTCTGTTGTGAGAAAAAACAATACAATGCCTTTATTATAAAGTTAAGTATAAAGTTAAAATGAACTGCTAAAAAGTTTTTCATTATTATTACTATTGTTGTTGTTGTTGTTGTTGATGTTGTTACTAATGGATGGATTTGCAGGAAACTTTTTGGAAAGCTTAGTGACGGGTCAAGGAAGAACTGGTTAACTTTGGCCAGAAGAGGTGGCTTCTCACATAAAGGTATGTAACCTCCGAACAGGTTCATGTAACACCATGAAATGTTGTGTGCCTTTCAGCAGACATAAGTGGCAGACCATACCTTATTGTCGGAATCAGTCAAACGGGTGTGCTAGAGTTTCATTTCTGACCACTGAACAAGTATAGTGCTGACTGACCATGTAAATGGTAAATGGACTGCATTTATATAGCGCTTTTATCCAAAGCGCTTTACAATTGATGCCTCTCATTCGCCAGAGCAGTTAGGGGTTAGGGGTTAGGTGTCTTGCTCAAGGACACTTCGACACGCCCAGGGCAGGGTTTGAACCGGCAACCCTCCGACTGCCAGACAATCGGTCTTACCTCCTGAGCTATGTCGCCCCATGTGACACTGAAACAAAATGGGGTTGCTGGAGAGCTTATTTCAGGCCACTGTACAAATATAGTGCACATTGGCCATGTGTAGGGCCCCCCCCCCCTCATGACAAGATCTCACTTTCGGACCCACCACCGCAGGCCACTGCATTCCTGCACAATTACAGCACAATTTTTTAAAGGCCCCTGTCAGTGAGGGCCCTTAGAATTGTCTTAACTCCACTTACGCTTAACTGGCCATTGACTGAACAAGTACTGCAGTAACGGACAACTATAGCCACAGCTCTGATACTAATGCTCACTTGCTAGCTAACTACCAAGCTGATATCTTCCTAAAAAATCTTTTTATTTTTTTTATTTTTATAAATTGCACAACAAAAAAAAACATACAAGCAAAAACACAAAAATGTGTGTGTGTACATGTGTGTGTTTTCCTTCATGTAGTTAATTTTGTTTCCATTGGCCCAGCAGAAGTGTACCTCTGTTGTCTGTTGAAGATAAGACAGACTGACTGCTGTCGATTTTCCACCTATTTTGGCAGAGCTCAAATAGAGCCATTGCAATCTGGAAACTGCATAATTTCAAAGAATTCATATTCTGAAGGGCATCTCCTGAAATATGCTGCCTCCTGAACAAATGGTTACTTCAAGTGATATGCGCTGTGAGACGCATAGCAGCATTGATGCTATGTGGGCTGACAACGTTTCAGAGACTTCTGTTATAATTAATTCAGCCGTACATTTGTTGAGCACTTCACCTTAAGTCATCGTGTTCTCAAGAACTATCTCTCCGTTTTCCCTGGCAAATTCTCCCTTTTTTTGCTCGACAGTAAGATCTTTACAGTCTATGTAGACTTGTGAAAAGATACGTGATTGTGAATCTAAGAGAAAGATTTTGTGATTGATTAAGATAGAGCAAGCAACAACATATGTATTGGAAAAGATGTCATGTTATTTCTTAAAAACATATGTTTAGAATAATAATAAAAGCACCCCACTTTTTACAGGCCCAATCTGTTTGGGTTTGTCACCTAAGAAACAGGTGGACAGCCTAATAGAATATATTCTGCTGTAGGAAAGTAGTCAGGCTTGAAACAGATATATACCTCCCTTCTTTGATGAGCTAGTTTCTTTGACCTTGTCATAATTACATTGCTGTGTTGAGAAAGCACTGAAATCCCTTTTTCTTCAAATAAACCTTGGGGCGGTACTGAGATGTGCTCTCTGTACTGACAAAAAAGGAAAAAGAAAAAAAAACAAGAATGTGTGTCCTCGTTTTCGTAATATCTTTGACCGTCATAATTGCCAAGTTGTAGTGAGGCAACGTTCAAACTGATATGATTCAGAAATAGTTTTCATTAAATGTGTTAAAAATAAAATATGTAACATAAAATTAACATGTACTGCATCAGAGTGCTCAAGGAGCTGCAGTATTCTCAACTTAATCACCAGCATCACAGTGAGAGGCAGAGAGTGCCGGTCAGCAACTAAATAATTGGGCCAACAATAGTGAGGATGAGCTTGTGTGTAATTGCACTGATGTAAACAAGTCTCACTTTAGGAAATCTTTAAGACTCCTGAAGCCATTGCATAGGAGTCTATGTGATGGCATGGGGCTTTGGTCACCATTACTCATAGGGTCACAGTCCCCACACTCTTTCTTCAGAGGATAATATGATGTATGGCCATGAATGGTCATATATCCAGTCTTGTAACCTAGAGGCTGCAGGTTTACTCCCAGATAGGGCACTGCCATTGTATGCCTGAGCGAAGGTACTTAATCTCAGTTGTTTCAGCATATAATCAGCTGCTTTAATGTACTGTGCATAAAGAAAAGAAACATGTAAGTTGCTCTGGATAACAGTGTCTGTTAAAAGAGTATGAATAAAAAAGGCCTGAATTGGGCCTGAATCTTGGCTGATAATAATAATAATAATAATAATTCCCTTCCTCACATAACCAAGTTTAGCCATCTTTCATTGTGCAGATTGCAGATGACCAGTATCTCCTTAGCTGTCACCTAAGCATCCATGTACTCTGATAGAAAAGTCAATCTGGAGTTTGTCCTCCGCCGTTTGAAAGCACAACTTTCCATTAATTATGTTCAGCCTTGAAAACTTCTCTTGATGTGTGCTTGAGTACACTCGTCAGCTGTTTGTTGAGCTGACATAAGAGGTCATAGCAATGAGCCTGGCTTACAAATTCAATTGGGAATTATAAATTGGGAAAGAATGGGGGCAAAAATAATAAAAAATAACAACTACATGCTGCATAAATAGACACCGAGCCGAAATCAAAAAATGATTTGTTTTGTAATGCAAATTTCTCTCTGATAAACTTGAAAGTACACCAGGACCTGGCCAGTGTTTTCAACAGATGGAGCCTGATTTAATAGCTTTGGAGCTGTGAACATTACTAGACTATCTACTCTGTGGGTGCAGACCACCAGTACTGAACACAACAGGTAAGAGGACAAACTGGAGTCACTGAACCGAGTGCAGTTCCAGGGATTGCATTTACCTGGACAGCAAGGAACATGCCTGCATTTCCTGTTTGGGAAGAGAGAGGAGGATAGAGAGAGACAGAAGAAAGAGAGAAGACATTACATTTATTTAGCAGATGCTTTTATCCAACGCGACGTACAAAAGTCCATATCATGGTCATTGGACAACTACAAAACACAGGTTGAATAAGGTACAGGAGGTGGAAGAGATACAACTTGGCAAAGAAAATCAGACAGCTAAAAAGTAAAACAGGGAAGGAAGTGAGACCTTTTCTTTGTAGATCTGTATGCTGCATATAGCATTGTTAGCGTAATGTAATATCACTCAAACTGAAACAAACTGTAATTTTTCATCTTTTTATTTTAGATTTTGTACTTCTACTTAAATGCTGTAAGTATTATGAAAGAAGTCCTCTCTAATTGTATGCAAATATCTATATCAGGTTATATGGTAAGTCATGAGGCTCTTCTCTTAGAATCCCCAAATAAAATAATTTTGTATGTCTGGTGCTCATAATTTCTATAAATCAGTCTTATTTTTTCAGTGGTATAAATATAGAAACCATATTAGGTCACCTATTTAAGAAAAGGTTTGTAATTTTCAACAATCTGACTACTTGTGTAGCTTACATTGCCAGAAATAATGTGGTGACCCAACTTTGATAGTATCTCTTCTGAAAAATCGCTTTGACCCATTTCTAGATACAAAGTAGTGCATGTTTCTGCTCTTTCTAACTCCTGTGAAAATGAATATGCTGAAGTGGTATAGGTTACTGGCTCTCCCGTAGAGTTTACTGAGACTGCCTGCGGTAAAATTTAATGTAATTCTAAAATAAGATAAATTGTTCTAAATCAGTGGTGATTTCATATTGTCGTTGGCAGAGGCCAACAGAAACTCAGTGAAATCAATGAGAGATCTCTTCCAAATTTAGCTTAAGATCAGAAAAGTGATCGTATATGTAGAGAAATTGTTTTATTGGCAATCCTCCACATGTATTTGGCTGCATTTTATGCATTCAGTGTTACTGTAGTTGTGCTCGTCAGTTAAACAGAAAACATCTTAATGTTATTAACTGGATTGTATGCATCTGACAAATAAGTAGCTATTTCACTTATAAATGGATTTTGTGCCAGTTCTTGCCTTGGTCTGAATGGCACAGAAGTTCCGACATATTTCTTTTCGAGGCTTCATGCAATCCTTGAATGTTAACTGACCATAAAGAGAGGAAAATCTGAAATATCACTGAACGGGCTTTAACCGCTGAGAACATATTTTCAGGAAGCAACACTAAAGGATTAAAAAAGAGCATGAACACTTTTTACACATATTTTATACATTTTATACACGCTTGCAAAATTTACATGCAGTAAAAATCAGGTTATGCTCAAGGTCGCAGCAGCTGTGCCTCACACTGAAACAGAGCCTGCAACCTCCTTTGTGCATTACATACCCAGCATCTTAACCCCTAAACCGTACATCTGCTGCTGTCCGTCTCCTTTTCTGGGCTGTTGGCAAATCAGCTTAGCATCAGCTGAGCAGACAGTTCCTGTGATCACCCCAAATAAAAAGGATGCTGATAGTCCTGGGTTTCGCAAATCCAAATTTGAATTGCACAGCTTTGTTTGTGAGCTTGAAAAGAGGGTCAGGGTTAAATCAGTTGGACACCCTTGCTACTCCTCTACCCACTCTGGAGCAGGATAGATTTTTTGTTTGTTTTTGTGTGAAAAATCATGTTTTTTATCTCCTTTTTTTCTTCTTATTTTGCTCATTTTACTTTTTATTTTACTTATTTCTCTATTCTATCTGGATGTTCAGCTGTCCCGCTCCTGAAGCAATCTTCAGTGTGTGAGAGCACAGACAAACATGCATCATGTCCCAGTCAATTACATTTCACTTCAAGTAGGTTCAGGAAATAAATGATAAATCAATGCATTGACTGAAATAATAATCCTCATTACAACATTATGGACATCTTCTGATCATATCCTGAATGGAAACGGCAGGCATGTTCTGAGGTGTGGGTGCGAGTGAGTGCTTCTCTCCACTCTGCGGTCCTCCAGGTGAGCTGCAACAGCCACAGCTTTAGAATGAGTACCCTTCAGACAGAGGGAACGTTCGAGCCAGTTAAACTGGGGAATGATTAGGTAGCCAGGTCAGAAAAACCAGGTTGGGAATATTGTCAGGACGAGAATGATGATGACTTCTACAGCACAGTATGCCTGTCACTGCACAGTGGCAACGGCGTTTATTTTGTCCAAAATAAATGTCACACTCTAGCAACTCACCCTGACTTTCCCCTCCCAATTAATAAACAACATCAGCCCTGTTTAGGCTCAGTACTAGCCCTGTCTTGTTGAGCTTCAGTACTAACCAAGCCCTTTCCTTCCTTGCTCAAGCCTTCCATTGGAAGAAGGAAGGTAAATGGCAGCTGGTCAGCTATTAGGACAGCAGTGCTTTATTTGCCACCCAGAAAGGGCCATTGGCCAATAGTAAAGATATCAGTGGCCTCGCCCAACCTTGATTCATTGATCAGGTTTCTTCCATTAGTAATAAGTCAATGGTGTGCACCTCCGAAAGGAAACGATTGAGTAGGAGTAGTTTAAAAAATGAGAAATAGATGAGAACCCCATTCACAGCCTAGCAGGTGCTAGCCATCATGACCCGTGTTCCTGTAGGTTAATGCAGAATTCTGCAAGAATGCTCATGGACACGGCGGCATTTTTCTATTGGCTACTTCTCTTGTGTGTTTATAAGGCCTTGTGACACCATCTCATGTAAAAACACACATAGGTGTAGCCACTTGGCGCAGGGGCATCGACCCGTTCTTCCATTATCTGTCATTTTGAATTAACCTTTTAACATTCACTAAAAGCTCAAAGGAATCACTTGAGCGAAGTGTCTGCAGGCGCGTGTTGCATGTGCGCAAGTATGTACACGCGACTTTTCGCTGTGTATGAATTCAAATCCCCGTCAATGGCCGATCTTCAATTTTCCCAGTGCTGCGGGGTACGGAGCAGTAATTAAAATTTCTCTCTTTTGTGCTCTTATCGTGCACCTGCGCGAATGTGTCCCTGTTTAATCAGGTCACAGCTGAGCCAAACGAGGTGTCTGCTCCCCGACTACAGAGCGCCCCTGACCGGGGGGATTCAGGGTGGAAAGGACGGCATTCATGTCTCAGACATGGTAATAGAATACTGGCCAACTCTGAGCTGATCTGGGGCGAGAACAATGGACAATATTATGTAAGAAGCCGTGCACCGGGGTTACTATGGGGGCAATGCAAATATGGGCCAGTAGGGAGCAGTGTTTCAGCCCTGCAGTTGCTCCTACGTGTTACTCCATACAGTACATTTCCATCAGCAGTTCTTCGAGAACACTTTTTTTTTAAAAAATTTGTTTAATTCTTTCTACTTTTTGAACAATTTTTGTGCAGTTAGATAGCAGACTGTAATTATAATGTTTTCCATCCATCCCATTTTGTGTGTAGTGTCTACGTGGGCCAGAAGGAAGACTCCCACAGCTGGACTAATGGGTTTTTAAAAATGAAGATAATCCAGGCCAATGAAAGGTTTACACACTAAAACTGAAATTGCGAAGGCTCTTATTGGGAAAAGAGTTTCTTACTGTACGTTTCATTACATTACATTACTACCATTTCTGTTAGCAGATGCCCTTATCCAGATTGAAGCGAGAAGACATAAGTACATCTACATAAATTACACGACCGCAAGACAGGGAGGAGTTCCACCAATACACAATGTTTAGAGGCATGTTTAAAAGCATTTGTTGAATTGGTGCCTCCATTTAGATAAAAGGTTTAAAAATTAAATAAATAAATAAATATGTGGGCCTTATGTTCAAATACTGTACAGTACAGGCTGCTACTATCTGCAATATACACTTCTGCTTTCTTCAGGGTATGACTTTTAAAAAATAAAAAATAAAAAAACAGCTTAGCCCTGCACTGTTCAGACTAAAGTGTAGCTGTACAGATAAAAGAATCCCGTTTTGAGGCTGTCACAGCAACACAACCCCGGGAATCCAGGAGAGGGTGCTTCCATTAAAAAGCAGGTTGTCACTCTTGTGAAAAATGTGTTGAGACGTTGAGAAAAACCAGACGTGAATGACATGCTAGTTCATTTCTCTTGTTCAGTTTGTCTTGCTCTTTTTATCAAAAAAATTCATGATTTTATTTCACTTGTGTTTTTGTTGTTCGTCCTAAGTATTTGTAGTATTCCACCTTTTGGACATTGATTGAGGTTGTGTTGAAATTGATCATATCCTTTGTCTTCCCTTTGTGGATCTTCATGTCAACTTTGGCACTTTCTCTGTTTAGTTTATTTAGCTGATGATTTATTTTGTCTGTATCTATTGAAAATGGGGCCGGCTCGTCTGCAAATCTTAAATTTAGTTCTTCTCAGTCAATTATAAAGCCAGGTTTGTAATGAGTTCTTGAAGGACCTCTTAAATAGATGCTGTGAACAATTTTGGGGATAGGGGACCTTGGCGGATGCCTCTAGGACTACCAAAGCTTTTTGGACTTAGTCATCAATATGCATGTATCAATAGATGTGTTTAATTATCTTCATGCAATGTATACCTATTTTCTAAGGGCTTCAAAGATAATAAAATGTTCCAACTGAGTCAAATGCTTTTTCATAGTCTATGCACATTAAGCACAGTGGTAGGTAGCATTCATTTGATTTATCAATGACTTTGTTCATAGCATGTATATGATCTGTTGATGGATATCTTTTCCTAAATCTTTCTTGCTCTCATGCCTGGTTTTCCTCCAGGATCTTTTCCATTCTGTTTTTCTGGATTCTTGTAAAGAGCTTGTAGAGATGGGAGAATAGACTACTGGAACGACGTTCTTGATGTCTTTGGGGTCTCTTTTCTTAAATATAATAATGATTTTTGTTATTCTTTCCAGCTCATGGGACCTTTTAAGTTTTAATGTCATTGAACACTTTACTATTACTGTTGTTCCACCTATGATGTCATCATTTACTAGAGATTTATTGTTTCATCATTTTCGTTGCTTCTTCTATGTCTGACGTAGTAATTGATGGGTCTTCTTCTGTGTCATAAATATGTGTGCATAAAAGATTTGGTTAGGTACAGTAGATTTGTGCAGAGTTTCATAAAAGTCATCACATTCCATTTACCTTTCCGTGTTTGCCATTTTGCATTTCTTTCCTTGTTTGTAATTTCCTTAGGATTAGTGCTACATAGCAAAAAATATTTTCTTGAAGTTCTCTTGGTCTGTAACGATGGCCTTTGGAAATAAATGAATGAAAATGTTCCCGGAAAGGGCACAAGTCTGACACCCCCCCTCTGTGCACTTTTCCTGGCACACTGTGCAGAACATAAAACCCTGACCGAAACAGGCCCTACTCCCCAGGTCTGCATGAGCGACACATCTGATCTCATTACCTGAAGAAAAACTGTCGTCATTAAATTTAAATTTAATTTGTGAATTGTCGTTTAATGTAGCTGTTTATGTCTGTGCTCCTTAACTGTGTTGCCTGCCGGAGCTGTTCCTGAGGTAATTGAATTTGTTCTAATGGAGAAAACTGTTAATAGGCAAGTTTATCCCATATCATTTTAGCACTCTTTCATCTGTATCTAAGCATGTCCTGCTATGCGTGTTGCTTGTCAGAATGCATGTCAGAGATTCAAAGTTACTCAATACATCTAGTATGAAGACAAACAAAGAAGAATTGGCCATTTTGTACTGATAACAGTCTGCTCTATCTGGTTAAACAGGTTTACAGCTGTAAAATTCCAAAAAGAAGTCAACAACTACAGAAATCAACATCTAAAGAAAGTCTGTGTGTATGAAAACATGATACATGATTGCACAACTGAGCAAAACCCAAAGATATGTCCTTTTTCAAAAAAGAATGGCCTGTTGTCAGCTAAAAAACAAATCTGAGCTGAAAAGGCCTAATTCAAGGATGTGTACAGTATTAATGATATTAGTGCTTGTTGTTGGAAAAGCATTGTTAAGGTACAATCACATTTAAAATAATTATTACCTCAAAATGTCCACATTCGAATATTCTGTAGCACGCTGTTTCCCTCAACACGTATTTTGCAGGTTTGATTAGCAAAGCGCAGGCCGTGTCTGGCCCTTACTTCGTATGCAATGGAGACAGTCGATACTGTCTGCTCAAATGTGGACCCTCAATGGATGAAAGCAGCGCCTGGGCTTTGTGTACTCTCCTACCGTTTGATCTCAGTTAAAATGTCAAAAAATCTTTCCTGAAAACCACAACCGCCTTCATGGTGGCTCAACTAAAATTGTAAAAATACTGTGCAAAGCCCCTTGGTTCCACAAGGAGCATTCATTAGCATCATTGAGCCCTGCTCCCAAGACCTGCCCTTTTGACTGAATGGAAATGCGGCCCTGGCCGCTCGTATGGTTCATTGGAACAGAGAGCCCCTAACACTCGCAGCAGAATGATGTCCAATGATCAGTGAATGGAAGTGAGCGAGTTCTTCAGTCCATTCACTCCTGCCTTTCCCCAGCCCAATTTAAAGCAGACTGTCAAAAATATGTGTTCTTCAGTGTACTGATGCTGACAACACAGGTTCACGTGTGTTTTGTGATATATGCAGCCATCCCCACCCCCAACCCCCCAATCTCCAGTAAAAAGACAGTAAAATGTTTGGGTTCAAACTGAAGATATTGCCATGCTGTATATTGGACATGTCAGGATTTAGAACACACATTTATGCTCTCTTGTGACAGTACAAAATCTCTGGCATGAGTCATGCCACTAAAATAGAAAATCCCTCAAAGGAACGTGACCTCTTGACTTTCTGGCAGAGCAATCTAATTAGTTGATTATATGTGGTTGATCTGAAAATGAAAGGATCTATTGAACTATTTGACCTGTGGGACTCTTTGTAGGTGTATCACAATGAACTGTAATTATATGACACAAAAAAGTCTGCGCTACAGTTATGACATCCAACAAAGTATTCTGTTGCCCCACCCCCTCCATATTGCAGCCCCCAATCATAGCCTTAGCATGTCATGCTGTTACAACAAGGTAGTATCCCCAATACAATTATTCAGAATGTTTAGATTTGCATGATGCAATGAAAAGCCAGTTGTCTAAGCTTTTCATTGCTTATTTTACCTTCTCATTGATTAAACATACACATTTAATTTATTGTCAATCTACAATCAATAGGCAAACAGTCTGAAGCAACTATTGTATTCAGTCAGTCGTTCATAAATGACATCTAGACTGTTAAGATTCTCTGATATAGATCTGATTTTAATCAGTTATAGTACAAACAACATCACCTTACATAGAAATAGAATAAGTGTACATGGAAACAGCTGTTTTCAAATAACATCCTCATTCATTTATGCTGTACTCAATTCCAATTCAGTGGATGTGACCTGTGTGTGGACATGCAGATTGAGTTTCTTGGCTTCTCCCTGCATGTATATCTCTTCATCAGGGCCTGTTCTAGCCTCTCTGCCGCGCTGCCCTCAGTGAGATTGTGGAGGGCTGGGGGGGGGGGGGGGGGTTGACTGTCATGAACGCAACACATTCCAATTTCCTATTTTTTCCTTTGTTTAGTGCCCCCCAAGACACTAGGTGGCTGTCTATATTGCCTATGCCAAGAACCAGCCCTGCTCTTCATTTTGTACATACAGGGTGTTTCAAAATGCCATGTCTTTGAACGCACAGGGGCACATACAATTCACTACTGGAACAGTGTAGATAGCCAGACAAAAACAGATCTGTTCAGGAAAAAAAAGTGAATTGAGCCAGAAATGTGGCAGCCTAAATGCAGTGCTAGTGTACAATAGCTCCACACACTTGGTATTGCTGAAACTAGTGAAACACAGCCCTAGATGAAAGTGTGTGCAGCATAGTGGGGGGGAGGGGGGTGGCAGAGGGGGAATAGTGGTGGGGTGGGACTACAATGAGCTTCCTGTCACTGAGCTGAATCAATGAAAAGGTTTTGCTTTCTGTAGCAAACTGACAATAGCTGGTTCATATCAGTGGGTGATTGTTGCCGTAAGGTAGCTCCACTGTATTCAGGAAGCCTCATTCTCCCATCACTGAGGTAATTTTGAAGGACGGAGTGTAGCACAGTGGGTAAGGAACTGGGCTTTTAACCGAAAGGTCGTAGGTTCGATTCCCGGGTAAGGACACTGCCGTTGTACCCTTGAGCAAGGTACTTAACCGGAATTGCTTCAGTATATATCCAGCTGTATAAATGGATACAATGTAAAAATGCTATGTAAAAGCTGTGTAAGTCGCTCTGGATAAGAGCGTCTGCTAAATGCTTGTAATGTAATGTAATGGAAATCACACTCCTATTCCTAAGGAAAAGTCAGCTCACTGGAGAGATTTAAAGAGTGGAAATTGAGATGAAGACATTACGTTTGCCATTCATTAAGCACCCACGTTTGCCATTCACTCTCGCAATGGTTTTCATTTCTATGGTACAGGAGGAAACACACACACACACACACACACAAACACGCATGCACACTCACACACGTACACATAATAAACACACAGGCATAGTATCAGTTGAGCCGATCAGGGAATGATAAGCTGTGTCCTGCTACCAAACGTTTTCCGAAGAGAGAAAGGGCAACTGTAAGGTCAAGGAGACACTGCTGCCACTCTCGGAGACTGGATACCATTAACCTAGCGGCGCTATCAGACGTCGCAGTTTCCTTGGCTCATCAAAGGGCATTAGAGATTGAAATGCTTCAACCGACGACGTTAAAGAAACCCGGCTTGTAATGATATGACAAAGGCTCCGGAGAGGAGCAACTGCTGATGAATACAAAAAGCCTGGCGGAGAGGAGCCGCCGAGGCAGCGATCAGCTGCGGCTCCCCCGCCGCATCACAATGAGTCACTTTCAGGAAGCGCGCTCGGCACGAGCCCGCAGGGGATCCGTGCACGCTCCCCGCCACAGTCAATGCCCCGCTTCCTCCCGTCGCATATTCATAGAGCACCGCCGCTGATCAACGGGATCGCTTAATAACCATGACATCAATTAAAAATATGATTTATTGACGGGGGTTTTTTGTTGTTGCTGCTGTTGTTGTTTTTTTTCCTCCTCCTCTGTCAAAGAAACAAACCAATTATAATCCTGTGTGAGGAGAGGTACAAAAACACAGCAACAATAAAACAAACAAATGCATGACAGCTCCAGAGTACACATGTGGTAGGAATTATAGTATTTGGGTTCAATATCCCAGAGCTGTTTGTCTAAGTCTGGGCAATATCAAATAATAAAAATCCGAATCTGTATATCTGTGTATCTTTTATGTTTCCCTTAGGTGGTTGTTTTCTATTCTGCCGGCAAAAAAGTGAGAGGGAAATATGGTTATGATTCGGAAGAGAATATTGCTTTTTTGAAGACTTATGACAGGACATGAATACTTAGAAATATAGTCACCTGCCCTTATCTATAGTGGTATCTAGAGTCTGAAAATCTTGTCTCGGTGACTAATAAACACCAGGACAGCTGCAATGTATTATAGTCAGACCGAGAGTACCTGATACATAAAGTTTTGGTATGTTTGCCATTTGCCCTGCAATGAGGCAAGCATGCAGTCACTACAGAGTAAATCAGCATTTTTGTAAATACGTATATAAGAACAGACAGGCCACTTAGAGCTGTAGATTACAGTGAAGGACATCCAGCACAAAAGGAGGTATGTATTTGAAAATGTGCTCTGGACTTGAAGGACCCTGTCAATATAATAAGATCTAATGTACAGGGGGAGTAGGCTTACTTTTTGCCATCAAATCAGATCGAGGGTTCATGTAAAGGGACAGTTCAGGCAGTTCAGACTGTGGTCAAACCATTATTTCAAAAACTTTAACCCTTCCTGTACAATTCCTGTAGATCTCTAACAGTTTTCAAAGGAAAAATATATATATTTCACTAATACTGAGAACAAAATTAGTCTTTTGTTTCATTGTGCATTTAGGAAAGCATGAGTTTTTTGGGTTTTACCTTCACCTGTGCAACTTTTTTCTTTTTTTTTGCTTTGTATTCTTACCTTATATGATTTACTCTGTATCACTTGGTCATATTTTTATTACCCCCAAAAATAATTGTAAAAATTAAATTAAATGTCATCTCTGCTGAAAATAGATTTAAAATGTTTTTAGATTGGGCCAGAGGATTTACATTTTAGCAACTAGTTAACCCCTTAAATCGCCCCAGCCCACGCTCAGTCCAGTGTAATGCATTCATTCTATTTTTTGTGAAATTTTCAATCAATCTGGTCACACAATATACCATTTATACATAATAAAATGCATCTATCTCTATAAACCATTTTATGATGCCAATGTTTTAGCAACAACAGTTCCTTATTTTGTAAAATATGGAAAGGCAAAACAGGCTTGGGGTCCACAACTTCTATGCGTTTTGGAAATCCACAGGTGACAGATCAAGGTAAAGTCAAAATTGTTATCATAGCGAGCGTCCAATGAACAGCATCCATTGTAGTTTTTGCACAAAAATGTGCTAACACAAAGAAACAATAGATCAATAAAATATTCATCGTTTACTTAGCAATTCTTCAGAGGAATTATTATTGTTTTCTGTTTTGCTGTTACAGTACAGACATGGCGCGAGTATGGTGTGCATAGGAAATGCTACTATCCCTGGTTTATACAGACTCTCTGGAACAAGATGAGCTGACCTACAAGATTCTGACCGGTACTGGCCAAGCAGTCTCTCAATATATATATATGGGACCAAAGCATCAGCAATGAGCATTGGAAACTGCCTGAGCATTTGGAAACCTTGGAAGAAATCACTTATCTGAGTGAATATTTCAGAGCAGGACAGTGAAAACATGTTTTACTGCACATCAGATGGCATGTTACATGAAGAATTAGATCCCATTTTATATCGGCGAGCATCTTCATACATCCTCAGAAATACATATATTTTTGTATTATTCAATACTCTTATAAATTAGGAGTAGACTCAATCGAAATCAAAAGTGGACTCAATATAAAGTGGAGCTCAATCTATGAATTAGTGAACTAGATAGTTAATGTAGTTATTTTCTACTGTCGAGGAGAGGGAGCTGGAGAGGGAGATGGAGGGGGAGAGGGAGGGGGAGGGGGAGGGTGACTGGTAGGGGGAAAGGGACCTAATTTCAGTACCGTTCTTCTACGAGCATATACCTAGTATACAATATATAGCATTTTACACCATGATATAATTTGGTTAACGAGTGTCTTTTTGGAGTCTCCAAATGGCTTTTCTGGAAACTCGCATTGACATAGCTTAGAAAAAAATGATGCAGAATACTCATTTTTGCACAGCCACAAGCCTCTGTATCCACTCTAAAAATATGTTTTAGGTGAGAAAAAAATTCCACCATGTTTGAGCTTCTGTTTCAGTAATATTTAGTATAATTCTGATTCTTGGAAAACAAACCCCCAAGGGTTACCTTTCAGAAGAAACCAGTATTATGCCTGTAGTCAAAAGTGTTCCAGAATAGTAACCATTTTATTTTGGATATGTCATTTCAGGCTTGTTTTTAAAAAGGGGTGTCACATACTGTGAGTTAATGTATATTTCAAAAGTATATTTGGCCACCCTGGTCCGAGGCCTTGTGGGGCATGAAGGGGGCTGGGGTTGGTCATGAGATCAATGTGAAATATTAAATAACGCTTTCCACTAACATTCTCATTTGTCAAAAAAAAAATCTGCATTATGTATTTGAACATTAATTATCTTACAGATTGAAAAATGGATGGGTCACAGAAAACATGTTTGCTCACTACCAGGATCCATGCCTGAGAAAGTTTTATAGCCTCCACTTTATTTCATAAAATTATTGTATCTTATTAGTTATTATTGCCATCCATGGTAATAATAAAATTTAAAAAATGTATAGAATATCCAGCAAAGGGGCATACGCTGGCACGTAACATAGCCCCAGTGCTGCATCCATGTGAGGGCTCCCCCTAGTGGAAGGTAACCAAAAAAACAGTCCTACTGTGATTCCGACTTCAATCCCTCAGCATATATTTATTTTTAACATTGTCAATAACAGTTCATTGTGGAATACAAGTGCAAAGTATAATTATATAATATACTATAAGTATAATACAATATATATACATTAAAAAATAATTTGTAAACATAAAATAAGTGTTAAATAGCACACATTGTTTACTATGCCACACAGTTGCAATGAGAATCATTTCAGCTCATTAAAAGTTCACCTGTGTTACAGTTTTACTGAAAAAATGCAACCTCTGTCTCGTATACAGAATTGTTTTTGAATGAGCTATTTAATAATTAGGTTTTTTGGAAGATTAGCATCTATGGGAACAAGGTGTGGTCTGGTAACTACTATTGCACAATTACTACCAGCACTATTACTAACATTCTACTACATGAACTAGGATGGGCAAGGCAACACTGTCACAACACTGTCACAGCAATTGTGGGATATAACTGGTTGAACAGGAATGCACTGTATTAGCTAATGCGACACTGTGATGTCCCAATTAGCACCATAGCACACCTTCTAGCAATGGTAATGTGCTGCAGGTTTCTCTGAACAAGTCCTCAGAATAACACCATTTGACATGCTCAAACCGCTTATTATGCATTAAACGACTTAAAGCTAAAGAGCCAAAACAATGATAGGGAGTGACTAGCGACATTCCACAAGCTTTATTCAGGTTTTGCTTAACAGAAATAAGGTGGCCATGCCAGGGACTGAGATACAGTAAGGGGAGGGGGGGAGAGAGAGAGAGAAAAACTGGTGCTCATCCAGCTCAACAATAACGGCTCACAGTGTTTTTGGAATGTACACATAATGTCAGTTTCCCCTCATTAAGAAAAACAGCATATTTACTTGCATTGTGACATTATGCCTGTATATCTGTGGGCATCATCTTTGATCGTTTTTTTTTCCTCTTGCAAATGAAGAACATGAAGTACACGTTCTATAACTACAAATGCCCCTCATTAAATCATTTATTTATATATTTCTGAGATATCGAATCAATTTAATAAAGGGCACGTGTGCGCGCGCATTTCTGAAGGACGCATTCCAAAATATGATAATGCATGTATATATTGCATGTGATAGGTAAATGTTTAAACTTCATTTATGTTTTGCTTCAACAAATATAACAATAATAACACCGTTGCCTACATCACGATAGTACTGACAAAACGATTATTAAGGGTCAAGTATTTCCTGTTTTAAGTTCTCGCTACACTTGATTCTTTTGATTGGATTGTCATATTCTCGGCTAAACGATAATGGGGTGGTATAATCCACTATGCTTTGTATATGTTATAAAACGAGCAACCCATTCAGTTTAGGGAATCTTAATCTTTTGTTTAAATATTTTATACTGGTGTGCCCTGTGGTCGTTTTCATTCTCTCGCTGTTTCATAAAGATGTTGGAGTTCACGTTTCCTGAGATCTTTAGTGAACTGGGTACGTAACAGTCTTCAGCCTATCAGTATGAAATCAGCAAAGTCTTTCTTTCAAGTTAAATGTAACATTATATCTATCTCGCCAATAAACAATTCGTATCGGCCACTGCTTTTAGAATAAATCGGTTACAGCTCAATTGGCTAATTGCAACGGAATATAAGTATTATTTAACAAGTGTATTATGACTTCCTAAACTTATGCCACTTGTTTTGAACACCCCCGTTAAACCGAAGCACTGTTTATGGCATACTTTCAGTTTTGAACACGCGGATTAAACCACAGAGATTAAATGCGCTTTTACAGTGGGAACAGCTCTTTTGCCAGACAGAAATGCTGTTCAGTATCGCTCAAAGCAATACACGAAGTAGTACAGCGCCACCTCTTGCTTTACAGAATTTAAAGGATATTTACCCTGCTGTTAATTCCGGACAAATAACACAAATAAGAAATTGGCCGAGAGATAGCCTATCTGATCTAGGCTACAGTTAGCACATGGGATTCCGTCGGCTGGAAATAGTATATCTTTACGATGCCTGTGTTATTCCCATCGTGTTTTAAAAGGCATGGGTTTTGCTGGCGTGTGCTAATATGAGTGCAAGGTCAGAGTTTGTGTTACTATGAGTACATAACGGATTTTTTTCGGTTCTGAATTTTATTTCGTGCCGATTAGGCAATTGCTCCATGTTGACGTAGGCTATCGGACCGTGCGAATCAAATGCAAGCAAATCTCGGAAACCTGCTTTTAGTAAACGCGCTTAGTAAATTTAGACTGAAACAGTTCCCCGACTTATCTTTCCACTATATTGAAACTAACAGGTCGAATCACGTACTCATTCAATTGATTTGTGAATTCCGCCCCCAACGCGAAATGCACAAATGCCATTGGCCGAGCCAAAGGCAGGTTGCATCCCCCTGACGTTTATTGGTTGGCAGTAGATCAGTAACCATGTTTAATGCACTATGAGGTGAGCGGAGTTAGTCAGTAAGAGACGTTGAGAGGGAGCTGGTGGTCTGCGGAGTGTTAAATTGTAATCCTAGCGTTTCAACAGTTGATGTGCAAGGAGGGTACGCAGAACACATTGACACGAGATTGTTTTTGGAGATACGCAGAAACTGGACCGTTGACAGTCACCTTACAGCCGTCATGCATTGGACTTAGTAAAAAGAGCAAGGGCAATGCTATCACCGAGCTGTTTTACCCCGCATCAATGCAGCATGCAAGAGGGATGATCACATTTATGATATCCGGTCTGGATCTATATTTTCCTATTGGGATCTTCATATACCACGTAAGCATTCTTCAAAACCATATTTTTGTGTTTGTGACTTACTGAAGACAACTTGAGCGGAAGGAAATCCACTGAATTATTATCAGGGATACTGGGGGGAAACCTGCTCATTGATATTACTGGCACACTTTCATGACCAGTTTAGCCACTTACAGTGTAGACTAAAGCACGCTGGAGCTTGTGGTTGTTCTCATCCTAAGAAATAAGACACCGAGAGGACATTATGATGTGAATCGGAAGCCAACTGCTGTATACTAAGTTCATGCCGCGTGCTATTGATATGATTCTTTGAATTGTATAGATAGCTATATGCGTTCCAATCGTGAGGGCATTGCGCTTCTGCAGGTTAAGCTACTGTAGCTACCCCGTATCAGCGAGAATGCAACAGCTTTTACGAAAGCCCCCGGGCTTCAGCGAAAAAAAGGGAAAAGAAACTAATGTCAGAACCAGCTAGCCATGTCAGTCATTTTATTTCTTGTTTTTTATTTAAATTCGTGTCAGATACCATCCTGCAGTTGATTTGTGTGGATTTGCGTAAGGGATCTTATTTGGACGCATTTGTATTCAACGGGCTACTTGAAGACTCGTAGATACAGCCACGGAGACGCAGCTGTTGCGAATGTCACAAAAACATTCTTGAAGCGGCATTATCTGTCAGATTTTGTTCTGTCATTCCAATTGAATTGTTGGAATATACAAATGCTGTTCACACGAGCATTTATACTTACTGCAGAAATGAATATAAACACGTAGTCTTCATGATAAAATAATATATGTACATAAATCAGCGCATACCTCAAGGTTATTCACAACGCTTTTCATCGCCTACAGTTAAATATAATTTCCTTAACCTTGTAGAAAAATTGCATCCGTTTATTTTGTGGCTGTTGGAAAATAAATACAAATTCAAGTCTCTGTATAAGGAAGATGTTTCAAAAATGTAAAAAATGTTGTGAAGATTGGTGACTAAATAGTTTGTTTCACTATGTTTCCTGTACTGATGGGAGAATATTTTATTTCCTTTTGTATTTCAGATGAGCTCATGCACCACGGCTATTTCATTTTGAGAGAACTCGATTGCGATTATGCCACAGACGAGTCTGGGCGTTCCGCTGAATTTAAATTAGGTGTAAGGCATCACCGTTTGTAATTAAAAAGGACGGAAAGCAAGGCCAGAGAGGAACTAAAGATCATAAAACCAAACGGAAAATGACTTTTCATTCTGTTATGAACGGGACTGTCGCCTAATTGCAATTAAGTGTCGGGATTGTCAGTTTGCTGAACAAATCAACAGGTCGGAATCAAAAAACGCATCTCAAAATAAAAGCGCGTCGCATCGTAAAGGGGATGTATCTGTCCGTTTTCTTCTTTCTCTTGCTGTGGGCACAAGCCCTTACACTGAAAAACTTAAATTATTCCATCCCCGAGGAACAGGGGCCGGGGACTGTGCTTGGGAACATTGCCAAAGACGCCAGACTGGGACCGGGAGAGCGGGGCAAAAAATCCAACTTCAGGGTGTTGGAGAATTCAGCCCCGCATCTCATTGACGTGGACCCTGAAAGCGGACTGCTGTATACGAAGCAGCGGATTGACAGGGAAACACTGTGTCGACGAAACCCCAAGTGCCAGCTTTCAATGGAAGTGTTTGCCAACGACAAGGAAATCTGCATGATTAAAGTGGAAATACTGGACATAAACGACAATTCGCCCAGCTTTCCCTCTGATCAGATCGATATTGACATTTCTGAAAATGCGGCTCCAGGAACACGCTTCCCGCTAACAAGCGCGCACGACCCAGATTCTGGGGAGAATGGGTTGAAAACCTACCAGATCACACGAGATGATTACAATATATTTTCTTTGGATGTAAAATCCAGAGGCGACGGCACAAAGTTTCCAGAGCTAGTCATTCAGAGACCGTTAGACAGAGAGGAGCGTAGCCATCACACCCTCATATTAACAGCAACCGATGGAGGGGAATATCCAAGATCAGGAACCATGCAAATCAATGTGAAGGTTATTGATTCTAATGACAACAGCCCGATGTTCGAACAGCCTTCCTATACGGTAGATGTTCCTGAAAACTCCGCCCTGGGAAAAGTGCTGATAGACTTGAACGCAACTGATCCAGATGAAGGGAGCAATGGCCAAGTGGTTTACTCTTTCAGCGGTTATGCACCCGACCGGATCAGAGAGCTGTTCTCCATTGACCCCCGAACAGGTGTCATTAAGATTCAGGGAGAAATTGATTATGAGGAAAACCCAATTATAGAGATTGATGTTCAGGCAAAAGACCTTGGGCCCAACCCGATTCCAGGTCACTGTAAAGTGACTGTTAAGGTGGTGGACAGGAATGACAACTGGCCATCCATAGGGTTTGTGTCTGTGCGTCAAGGGGCCATCAGTGAGGCTGCCCCTCCAGGAACGGTCATTGCACTGGTCAGAGTCACGGACAAGGACGCGGGACGGAACGGGCAGCTCCAGTGCAGAGTTCTGGGTAATGTGCCTTTTAAGCTTGAGGAGAACTACGACAACTTCTACACCGTGGTTACTGACCGGCCTCTGGACCGGGAGGTGCAGGACGAGTATAATGTGACGATCGTGGCCAAAGACAATGGGATCCCACCGCTCAACTCCACAAAGTCGTTCACTGTTAAGATCTTGGACGAGAACGACAATGCGCCCCGCTTCACTAAGTCCGTCTACCTGCTTCAGGTGCCTGAGAACAACATCCCTGGGGAGTACCTGGGCTCTGTCCTGGCCCATGACCCAGACCTGGGCCAGAACGGGACCGTGTCGTACACCATCCTGCCATCAAATGTGGGTGATGTCTCCATCTTCACGTACGTCTCGGTCAACCCCACCAATGGTGCCATCTATGCCCTGCGGTCATTTAACTATGAGCAGACAAAGTACTTTGAGTTCAAGGTGGTGGCTAAGGACTCAGGCTCCCCTCACCTGGAGAGCAACGCCACGGTCAGGGTGAGTGTGCTGGACGTCAATGACAACGCGCCAGTCATTGTGCTGCCCCTCCTCCAGAACGACACCGCTGAGATCCACGTGCCCCGCAACGTAGGCGTGGGCCACATTGTCACCACGGTGAGGGCGGTCGATAACGACTACGGTGAGAGTGGGCGGCTGACCTATGAGATTTCTGATGGCAATGAGGACCACCTGTTTGAGATGGACTCAGTCACTGGGGAGGTCCGAACCGTCCACCCGTTCTGGGAAGAGGTGACCCCTGTGGTGGAGCTCATCGTCAAGGTGATTGACCATGGGAAACCCTCCCTGTCCGCTGTGGCCAAGCTGATCATCAAGGCCTACACGGGGCCCCTTCCCGAGGGGGAGCCAAGGATTAATGAAGAACAGCGGCAGTGGGACATGTCCCTCCCGCTCATTGTCACCCTCTCCATCATCTCCGTCATGCTCCTGGCCGCCATGGTGACCATTGCTGTCAAGTGCAAGCGAGAGAATAAGGAGATCAGGACGTACAACTGCCGGATCGCTGAGTACTCGCACCCTCAGTTGGGCAAGGGCAAGAAGAAGAAGATAAACAAGAACGACATCATGCTGGTGCAGAGCGAGGTGGAGGAGAGAGACGCTATGAACGTGATGAACGTGGTGAGCAGCCCTTCCCTGGCCACCTCCCCCATGTATTTCGATTACCAGACGCGACTGCCCCTCAGTTCCCCCAGGTCAGAGGTCATGTACCTTAAGCCCACTGCCAACAACCTGACTGTTCCCCAAGGACATGTGGGCTGTCACACCAGCTTCACCAGCCCTGTGACTAACACCACTGAGACTCCGGTTAATAGGATGTCAATAATTCAGGTAGGAAACACAATTTATGTCTGCTTTATGTCATCCCTCCCTTCTCCCGGTCTCTCGCAGCTATGAGATTCTTTGTGTGTAACTTGCAGAAAAGGATTGGGGGGGGGGGGGTGTTAATTTGTGACGAAGATGTTCAACACGAGAAAGGCCTACAGTGTGCATTAGGTCTAGTCGTGCACCTTCAGACCTCAGGTTGAAAGTCAGATCTTGTATATGAGTCATACAGTGCCAGATGCTGAAGAGTGTGTGTGTGTGTATATGTGTCCACGTGTGTGTGTGTGTGCGCACGTGTGTGCCTGCGCTTGTGTGCGGGTATGTATATTCCTATCATCTTTAATCATTGATAGGCAATGATAAATGGTTGTGCTATTACACGAGGGTGTAATTTGTCTTGCTGATAGGTTAATGCTTCCATGTAATTATAGCTAAAGCTAATGTTGTACAGCCACGCTATAGGTGCATCAAATACACTTGGTGATCAGTTTCACAGAGCAAATTATTCACATCTCCAGTTTTAAACATTTATTTTCATTCATTCATTCATTCTTTCCTTTTTTCATCACAAAGCTATGCATTTCAAACTTACAAAATTACAAAGAATACAGACAATTTCTTATTATGAAATAATACCAAAACACAAATGTTATTGTTTTATTTTACTCGTAGTTCTTTTTTGCGTCTGTTCATATCCTGCTCCTCATTGCGTCCTTGGTGGTGTATTCACCTGAAGAATTGCATTTCTTTACTGTTTTTTTTGCAGGCAAACACTAGTAGAGTAGATGCTTTATACTGTGCGAGGCGATCACTCCTTCTTTGCTACCACATTGTCCCCTCAACAATTGAGGACATTTTGCAGTCTGTTAGAGGAAGCAAGGAGGTTTGCTTGTTTTTCTCCCTCCAGCTAAGACCTCTTTGTGAAGAGAGATTTCCGTAAGCCGCTGACTGCTACCCCGTATCTGTTGTGCTAAGCCTGTTTTAAGTAATGGGAAATCTGTCATGTCAGACAAGGGCTGAAGTCAAACACAAGACACTGTACACTAGGTATACATATGCATCCTGCAAGATTACTGTTGGTTTAAAAACTGGTCATTTGGACTGAGTTCCTTTAAAGCTATACGTTGACCATCGGTCCGTATTTTTAGCGCATTTAGTTCTGAGGCTTACTTGCTTTTGTTTCCGGTAGTTCACATTTAATTAATCTGTGGCATCTGACTATGTAAAATGGGGGGTGGAGCAGACATTCTCATGAGTAAGCGCCGCTGTGCATGTTTTATTTTGTGTGTGTGCTCGTCTGCACATCTGCTTCTGTTTGCGTTTTAAATATTATTGTTTTGGCCATAAAAGGTGATGATCTGATTGATGTCTATCTGGCACAGACTGCCTAAGCACTTCCAGAATGTCTGTGGGAGTGTGGGTTGTGTTTCTCTCAAATAGCATATTCAAGGTCACACTGTGAAACATTCCAACCTGAGCTGGACCTTTTCACGGGAACAGAATCGTGGCAAAGGACCAGAGAACATGTAATGTAATGCAGATGTTATAAAGCATCACTGTGAGCTACAGTGGTGGATGTTATTGCTGTTGTCACTGCCTTCCTTCCTCTGTCAAAGAAAACAACCCCTCCACCCCATCCCCCTGCAAATTTTTTTAAATTAATTAATCATTGTCATCCCCATTTTAGTGCTTTCCTCCTATACATCAAACATGTGTATTCTATTATTTACAAGAAACAATGTGGGGGAGAGCCTGGGATCACGTTTCCAAAGTCGTTAGGCTCTCTCTTCCTCTGTCCTCCCTCCCTCTCTCCTCCCCTCCGTGCCTGTAGAGTGTAACCTAAATCTGTGCTGAGTGGTTGTGGGGAAATGACAGAAAAAATAAGGGAAAAGGAAAGACTTTCCCTTCATTTGTAACAGGGGTGGGGTGGTATGATAGGGGTTTGGGGGGAGCAAAATGTATCTGCTATTAATGGCAGGAGAGGAGAAATAAATAAATAAATAGACAGATAAATGAACAAATTAATTCATCTTTGCAAGGGCACCTTATGCCATTTTATTAGCCCGCGACAAGGCAGATGAAATTAATATGCCTGTAACCCCATTTTACAATGGTCTCCAAAGTTCCCCTTGGCTGGTGTGGTTTGGAGGAGTCACACTTGTTTTCAAATAATAAAATAAAGAAATACGTACACTTTAAAATAAATATATATATACAGTATATATAAATGAGCCCTGGCCAGCACCAGCTCACACACAAAGTGAGGCCCGGTGGAGTGCAACAAGCAGCATAATTTGATTTGTAAAGAATTATTGGGGATGGAGACGGATGGCACGTAATAATGCCTAACTCTGCCTAAGGCGCTAAAGCATATTACTTACAGTTGAATCAAGGTTAGAATTAATTCCGCAGGAGTATTCCTCAAAGTAGCAAGCGGGGGAATTATAATCTGTTCCGACGAGAGCGTGCTTGTCTTGAAAGTGATCGAGAATTCTATCCCACAAACCTCTTTGGCCTAATGGTGGTTAGAGATGCCAGCATGAGTCCAGTGACTAGATTACAGAATTAGATTTTCCTCAGGGATTCATCAAGAGGGATTTGGGTGAGGCCTGGGGTAGTCAAGACCCTTTTTATTCAAGTCTGAATAAGAAGTCCACCTTCTGAGGTAAGGAATATTCTCCCCCGCAATGAAGCTAAGAAACTGAAAGGAAAAAGTAAAATTCTGAAGCAAAGCCTGTCACTGAAGTTCAGAATCTGTTGCGTGTTATTGCTGCAGTCAAGCCCTCAACCATCAGTAGGAATGCATAAGTGGAATTTTTGTTTGTTTAATGTTTGTTTGTCTTACAGTCACTTGATTTCAGAGGCAGTGCAGTTTGTGCACTGTTGTTGTCATTAGTGCCCTCTCGTACAGCTCCTTGAAGGCCTTTAAAAAATAATAATAATAATAAAATACATACATTATGTTTGCTGGAAAGAAGGTGTAGAAAAAAAGGTATAAAATGATCCTCTAGATGGAGTCATACTGCCTTATGGCTGCTTTACAGTTGGTTTAGCAAGAGGAAAAGGATTAGCCATAAAGACTGCATATAGAAATGCATCCCGCCTGTCACTTACGCACATCATATTTACATCTGTGAAGGAGAATTGCAACCATAGACAAGTCCTCAAACCTTCACTGCACTTTGTCCTTTTATTTTTTATTTTTGTCACCATACTAATCAGCACAGCAGCGTGCTCCTTTTTGTAAGGGCTGATTGATAGGGCCTGTGTGACATGGAACTGATCCTGAAAATCAAAGAATGATGGCAGACTAGGGCAGGCTGGTGTTTCAGTTTAGTCTTAAAACTTAAAACCAAACAGCATTTGGAACCCAAGCTAGGTAATTAGCTCAGTTTACCTCGCGCAGGGGTCAAGCAGTGAGTCAGGACTACGAGTCTTTGGCCGGCCTCACCGCAGACCATTTATAAAGGTCAGCTGACAGCAGTGGGCAGGAGTCCGCGCTAAACTGACCAAGCGTTTCTCCCCCTTCAGATCCATGTCGATGTCGCAGCCACACAGATCTAGCTCTCTCCGTGAGACCGGGGGTGCTGAAGGGGTTTCCCTCAATAAGTCTCACACCGCTACTTCACGCTGCAAAGGTGGTTTACACCGCAGTGTGGAACTCTCTCTGCACAATCCGGGTGTTGTGGGAGAGCTTTAGATTGTGATCGATATTTTTTATATTGTGTGGCATTGTACTGCTTCGTTAGAAGAATGGGGTTGATAAGTCGCTGCACAAAATATTACAGCAAATGAACACTTGAGTGGTGAAAGCTGCTTACGATATCAAGAAGCTTATTTTTACATTCCTAAGAAGAGAACAAAGTGAGCAAATGTTACGTTAAATTGTCAATATTTATTTATTTAACTTTTTTAAACGCTTTGCTGATTTCAACAAGTTTGAGGCCGTGAGACACGAGAGAAGTGAAGTGAGTTAAACGGATTTTTGGAGAGCGCGTTTTTTTTAAACCCCCTTCCTAGTCTTGCATTCAGAGCGTGTGTGTGGGAAGAACGGTATACCGGCCATCACAGTGGCTCTCATATCTATGTGTCAGGCTGCTTCTCATTTTCCTGGCCTCTAGCTCCCTTTCACGAGCGTTTGGAGATCAGGCTCCAGAATGCATGCGGTTTTGTGGATTTGAGCTGACTCCCACGGTGCAACGGGCATATTTCTATGAGCTTTCATTTTAATTTTTTGGTGTATGTATTTTTTGCAAGAAATTGCGTCAATGTGTTCTGCGTTTCCAGGACACGAAACTACATTATTAGTCTGTCAGCATTAGTGCTTCTCTAAAGTACAACAGCTCTGTCGCAAATCGAAACTCTCACAACCTTCAGCTGAGTTTCCCCCCATAACAATGTTTTTTTGCGCATTGATTATCGTTGGTATCTCTGTATTACACTATCAGTGCAACTGAAGTAACGACGAAATGGCTGTGCAATATATGCGCTGCCAGTGGAAAGTGTCTCTTGCCACCGGTTAGAAAAAATATATGTATATTGTTTCGCGTTTCTTTATCATCTGCCCTATTTGTTATTTTCGGATAAAAAAAATACGGCTAGATTGTGATAGACACCTATATTTTTATTGGCTTATTAATAATTCATATAGCAAATCGCTGACAAATGGACGTTGCCACAATAAGATAGGCTACTGGAATACTCGTTTCATATGCCTCGGGTTGTTGGAGTGGGTGGGAAAGTCTAAACCACAAAACTTTGCTTCCATTAAAACGGATGAATATCAGCATTTGTAATTCCATTTTAAAGTAACGAGTCTCTGCGTAGATGTCTTCCAGCCGTCTTGTGGGTTTAAGTAAGGGAAATGAACGGCCATCATTTCGTTATAAATAGATCATAGCTACTTTGATGCTATTCTGGTCTTTTTAACCGACGACTGCAAATATTTCGGAGAAATATTAAGAAACTTCCCTTGAATGCGTTATCTCCAGACTAACCGTGCATATGAGAGTCTCTGGATAGAGCGGACGGTCATTAGCGAGATACAGAAGCATAAAGATGCGTAAAGAGACGTTAGTTGAACTGCATGTATTATTTACAAAATAAAGTTCTAAATCTAAGTAACTGGTAAATAATTAAGAGGCTTGTATAGCGCTGTAATTCCAGTCTTCTCTTCAGTGGGGCTGAACTCCTGAGAGCATTGATAAAACAACTCGTTTACGTTTCCTTTCCCATTGTTAAAAATAAAACGCATATATGAATTCTTGTCGCTGTGTAAAAGATAAGAGTCAATTAGTCAGACACTCCCAACAATGCGATTATCTTTTGGCTAAAACTGAAGTGTTTTACCACTTCCAGCCATTGCAGTTTAAACTTGTGAATCTAGCTCAAGGCTTGTTTGAATAGACCTCTTCTCTTTTTCCTGCCAGCTTTTGTACACTGCCGAAAATGCACTCATCAAATGTCTCAGGCCTGTGTTCACAGTAAATACATCTTTTTGTTTGCCAAGCACCAAATATTTCCAGAGCCTGTGAAATGAGCACGTAAAATTGCTGCATTTTAAATATCAGCCCTGTACATCTCCTCGGGTGCCACAGTTCACACCATAAAATCCGCATCACAAGCCTCCCAAACAACGTTTTGGCAGCATAACATCATTCACAATGGCTACAACATTTGCATTGAAATTCCACATGATTTCTGAGCTGGCCCGTGTGTTGGATTCCTTCCGACAGGATTTGAAATCTGTGTGACAAGGCAGAAATCATACTTGGGAAGGAAAAAAGTTTGGTGACAACAGCGTGGGGGCAATGTGACTGTGCAGAGAAGGCACCATTAGTTAAAATGGACACTGACTGCATTTAAGAAAGTAATATTATATAAATTCTGTGAAAATCACTTGTTGGTGTGGAATGCTATTTTCACAGGTAAAGGTGGGCCGCACTCCGCAAATCAGAACACAAATGTAAAAATTGGTCAAAATGCTAAGAATAAATAATGACTGATAATTACAATATTTAATATCAAAGATAACTCTTCAAAAATACCTTTTTTTCCAACAACAGCACACCACCAATGATTGGAATCCACAGCCAGAAGTCCAGTGCTGTAAATACTATTCTGTATTTCTTCCAGACTTAAGAAGTCATTTGAGATTTGAGATGAAATGGCTCCTGTGGTACTGCCTTAAGAAAAAAAAAAAACAAAGTAAATATTGCATGCTGCTGTTTTCGGCAGCTCACTTATGCTAACACCGCTCAGACCGAGAGCTGAATTATAAACCGCAGATATTTTTATTACAGATTTGCAGTTATAAAAAAAAGCTCTGGTTCCTGTTCCAGCTGGTTTAATTTTATGTTTTGTGGTTAATTTCACTGAAAAATGTCCCCCCCCCCCCCCTGTATTTTCCTGATTATCAGTGTAGGAAATGCGTGCACTGTTATACATGAGAAGTTTGATTGAAATCAGAAAATATTTCAGCTGCTCTTATTTGCTGCTGATGCAATCAGCAGTGCTGCAGAATTCAAGGGTTTGTCCTGTGTGGTCATCTCTGCCCATGTCTTACTCAGCCACCAAATGAGCCTGACTACGGAGGCTAATTCCCCCCACACCGTAGCCCGGAGGCTGGTTATAGCCAGATATCAGTACGTACTGACCGATTTGAGACGTTTATGAGATTCAAGATGCCATTACAAACTTTCTCTCAAAATGAAGTCTGTTCTGTCTAGTATGATGACGTTTTTACACAAACTACAAGTATAATGTTTGCAGTACCTTCAATTCTCTCTCTTGACTTTGTGTGTATCCACGTTCTCTCTCTCTCTCTCTCTCTCTCATTCTCAGCATTATAAGGCTTTTACCATAAATGAATGGATAGGCTCTCAGTACTGACTGGATTTTTTTTTGTTGCTAGGGTCACATTGAAGTTTTATGGTGGCTTTTATTTAGGCCGTTAGAGATGCATGGGAGCTGTAGGACGAGTCAGTCAGCACGTTGCCAACGAGCTCAAGCAGTCAAAGTCGAGAGTCTCCCGGAACACTCTGAAATGCTTGTCTGAAGAGGGTTTGAAATTTAGCAGTGGGTTTGAAGGGAAGGTCAGCCTGGTTTATAGCTATAGATTATACAAGATTGTTTCTTCTGGAGTTAGCTGATTAATACTAAACCCCTGGCTGACAGTTCTTTAATGCACTGTGGATGCACTTTAAAGAGTTCAGATGGCATTATGATCCCAGTTTTTGACAACACAGCATTAAGAGAGTCTTCCCAAGTGAATTTGCACAGTCTGTGTGGAGATACTCCCACACAATTACTTACTACTGACCAGAGTGCCGTTGGAGTCACCTTCAGGTGGAATGTGACCAAATTGCTCAGATAGTGCTAAAGTTAGCCTCCAAACTACCCTTAAAAACCTACTGTTTAAAAGCTTCAAAACTATATTTTACACTGAAATTAACATTGAGACATACAGATCATGAAAGCCAAGACATTAAAATAGTTGCTGTGTGTGACTGGTGACAAATGACAGTAGCTATGGTCTCAGTAGCCTAACAGAACTCCGGTGCTAGATTGTCATCTTACGTTTAACACCTTTAAACTATATTTTGCACTGAATTTGACATGAAGACGCACAGATCACGAAAGCCAAGACATTTTTCAGTTATAAGCAGATGAAACCCATTGGCTTGTAGCCGTGAAAGCCGCTGAGGTAATTGTCTGACTGGTGGCAATAAGCTGGCTGTCTTCCATGCGATGCAAAACTATGGTGCTGTCATCTTGCCTTTGGAAGCTTAAAAACTGTATTTTTACTCTGAATTCGCCATTACGGCATACAGATTATGAAACGCACAATATTGTTCTACTGAAATAAATATGAAACAGCCAAAAAATACCATTTATGTGAAATTGGGCATAGCGAATACCAATTTATTAAGAGAGAACGGGGTCACATGTCCTCTCTCTACGGTACTCAGACATCAGGCAGCGAGCATGTATGTGTTTTGAGGGGCTTTGAGGAAAAGCTTAAGGGTGGCAGTGGAATGTTTTTTTTTATTCTCCAAAATCTAGTGATTTGGCTCGTTTCTCCAAACCTATACACTGCACCTTTAATTAGGGGGGAAAGTATCTTACCTGCAAGTTTGACTAGCGAGTCCTCAGGCTGTTAGCATAAGACTGTGGATTTAGTCCAAGTTAAAATATCCCAGCCTTTGTTTCATGAATATTAAGGCCATAAAGCTGCTGTAGACGCAAGGTTTCTGCGGGCCTTTTCTCTGCATGTTAACAGACCTGGACTTTCACCTCTTCTACACCAATCAGTGCTCCAGTTAAACTGAAACTTAACTTCCCTCCCACCCCTACCCTGGGTACAGTGTTTGAACAAAACAATAGAAGAGAAAGCAAAATAACATTTTTATCTTTGGTGAATGTGTCTGAGTACTATGTGAGGATGCTGAGGAAAAAATAGCCCTTAAATATCCCTTAATCCAGTTTTGACACCCTGAGGCAAAACTGTCATGAAAATCTGCTGATATCCATAGAAGTGAAAAGGAGTACACTCCTGTGTGTTTACCTCTCTCTATCTCTCTCTCTCTTTCTCTCTGTTTCTGTCTCTCTCTCCCCCAACCTCCCCCTTTCACTGATGGCACACTAAGCCTGCAGGGACTGAAATGAAACCCCAGATTTTGTTCATTGCTTCTTGTTGCTGAAATAAAAAAAAGTCTCAGAAAAGTGCCTCAAACAGTTGGGAATAACAAGAGATGATAATCTGATCTATAATTGGCTCTAAGATGCTGGAGTTCCCTGTTGCCAGAGACCGAGAGCAAACAAACACGCTCACTTGTGATCCTGCCTCTGTTCTGTGCGGATTGGCTCCAGTTTGGTGGCTGGGGATGAAATTGGCTCTGGTGGAAGATTTGGCCAGGAAGCTCAAAGCAGTGGATTTAGAGAATGGAATAGGGGATGGGGGTAGTATTGGTGAAACAGGGCGGGTCTTCAGGTTTCGTCCACTCTGGATGCCTGTTGCAGTGCCAGTCCCCATTGTTCCTGTCACGAACTCTGCTTGCAGCACCGGTACAGATTTTGTCACCATGTTGCCACGGCAACAGGTATATGGAATCAACATATAGACATGTAGAAGGCAGGCTTAACACTTGAGAGCTCGTCCTCAGCCACCTCCCAGCTGATGGCGACAGTGTATCCTGTTTTATCAAGCTAAAAGCCCCCCTTACAGCTGCAGTCCCTTGTCTGAAGCTAATAAAAGGAGGTTAGCACTGAGAGGACCTGCCGCTCGTCCGCTGATTTAATCTACCTCAAATGAGATCCGCATCCTGTGCTCCATGTTGGGTTTAGCATATGATGCATGTCTTTCAGTGGCCAGCACACCTGGGGAAACGTGTGTATCTGAAGTACATTTTCAGCTCTTTAGATGCTGGTAAAAATGAGAAATTTGACTGAAAATTGGTGTTTTCCTAAATTAGTCAGTAATCCGCGGGAATTTATTTACTGGTGATTTAAGTGTTTTAAATAATGATTTGGTCCTGGTCTGGACACAGCATGAAGCTTGGAGTGGGGTACCCTCATACATATTGAATGGACCACCACATATTTATGGACTCTGAGAGCTTTTATAACAGAGCTTCTTGTCTTTGTGTCACCCGCAGTATATTAGATAACCTTTATTTAAGTAGATAGGCAAACTCAGAACTCACATCTCCTTTGTAGCGGTGACTCGAGGAGTGTAGGTGTAAATTGAATGTGGATTGTGTAGTCAATCAGCTGTATGGATACATAATTAATTGGCCAGAGGTACAGAGCCAGTTCTTGGAAATTTGTGGTTAATGTCTTTTACTCTTTGACTCAAAACTTTTTTTTTTAAATAGGCCTATCTCTTTTCAAATTCAGAGTTTTCATCCCAATTCTGCATGCTTTTGTGTGATTTCTAGGGCATATGTTCATCTTTTATTTAACCAGGCAGAAATGTCTTCTGGATGCCAGGAGGGGGTGTGGGCTGGTTTTACCTGAGCGAGGCGGGGCTCTCACCCGTGTCCCTCACGGTGTGTGTGTCAGCAGGGAGTCCGCGGTGTCCGCGGGCACCCTCAGCCCAAATCACTGATCCCTCTTATCCAGGCAGGGAATCAGCAGGCCTTGGAGGGATTTAGGATGAACCGTGAGGATCAGCCCGAATTTGTGACAGGTGGCTCCGTGCTGATCCTGCCCATCGCGATGTGATCTGAGGTGTTCTGTCCTGTTCCGTCCCTGCCCAGGGTTTGGGTTCTGCCTGCCAACCGCCCGTCCCGCTGTCACCGCTCTCTAATCCTGACCACCTGTTGTCACTTCTGATGAGATAAAAAGATATATCTTCCAAAGTCCTAATAAGCTTTTGTAATGCGGCTCTCTGCACAAAAAGGCTCTTAAAATTTAAATGGTGGAAATCAGATAGAATAGTGATTGTTGGTTTTTTATTTTTTTATTTTTTGTAAAATTTGCACCCGCTAGTAATAAAACATCATTTCTGAGGGAGCCTGGACAAGCTGGTGTGAGTGAGTGAATAAATTAGTGAATTCTGAAGAGAGCAAGTGAACGAGTGAATGAATAGAATGAGTGGGAAGGTCCCTCCAATAGCAGCCAAACTACAGAACTCACCCTGAACAGACTCAGTGTAAATGTGGCTTTACCACCATAGGTAGTATATGTCTAAACAGGTAGGTAGACAAACTCACCAACTGGGTCTACATTGTACTGGTTAAACTTGGAGGGAATAAAAATCACTGCCATGTCCTCTCATTGATTTGATTTTAAAGTACCTGCTCTCTTAGAGTAGATTTGGATCCATCTAGACTATAGAAGGTACTGCAGGACTTAATACAAATTAAAAACCATGCACACACAAACTCACACATGCACACACACACATCACACACAATCATGTACAGTAAAGGAGATCTGGCCTTTAAAGTTTTGGGCCTTACTGTGATGCGCACTACTCTGTGATGGGTTTAACATATATAAAACACTGGAGGGAAAACGGTTAACCTCCTTCCCTGTGTCAGCTTGTTTATGCACTGTTGCCCTCCACTGCTACACAAATACGGAGAGCGTTTGGATTCTACATGCTTTTATTTAAGGAGGGGTGGGGGTTGAATCGTTGCTCGTCTGTCACAACGTAACGCCTGTCTCTGTCACTTCAGTCCCTGTAGGCCCCTCCCTCCACCTCGGTGGTGAGTAATGGTGAGACAGTAAATCCGTGCGCCATGATACGTGATGAAAAAGGTATACAGCCAGTGAGTCACCCTCAGCTCACTTTGGCCGTATAGGAAAATCACATGAGCAGCTTCTATCAATTTTTATTTATTTTTTTCCTTTTCTTTGTCATTTCCGTCGGTACGTGGCAGCAGTAGCAACGCTGCCAGCTAACCTATGCAAGTGTCAATATAATTATCGCTAGTGAGAGTGGCTCTGGATGACAGTGAGGGCATGCTAGGAGGTAAAAATAGAACTACTGTATAGAATAACTGTCTACTGCGCTGAATACATGCTTGTTGTGTTTGCTTTGGTCTTTAGTAATTTCCAGTTAGACAATCATTAAGATTGCTGTCAGGTTAACAAGGCTCCACAATGCCTGATTGAATAGGACCTATATCATTTTTTATTGTTTACAAATGGGCATTTTACAAAATACTGTATCTTATTTTGGAGACAGTATCATGCTGTGTGTAGGCTACACGGAAATATTTTGTATGTTTCAAAATGCGTTTTTTTTTCCTTTATAATTTTTTGTGTATGGTCCACAGCCTTGGTCTTTGTAGCACAGACAGCTATGCCACTCCTTGATGTTTTAAGGTGGATTCTCCCTTTTAAAGGATTTCAGTCATCCATATATGCAGTACATTTTTGAAGCTTCCTTAAGTTAATCGTGGACCACCTGTAAAATAAGGAGCTCATGCCTAGAAAACACAATACATATGAGGAGCATGATGTGCAGGTTAAAGTGAACAAACAGCTGAAAATGCATAATTCTAGTGTTTGGGTGAAGGGCAAGGACTGAGGCTAGTTACAGGCATTACACACATACTACCTAATCATTTTTCATCAGATTTAGTGTAGCTGTTTTACATACCTTCCATTTATTTATTTGAGGGAAAACTCAGATTTTCTCTCTTAAAAATAGGCTGCACTGTAGTGCTGCTTTATTTTTAACCACCTTTGAGTCATCGTTTAGTTTAGCTTGAGTGGAAGCAAGCTTGATGGTTTCTGGATTGTTCCATCATGATTGGGGCTGTTGGTAATTTAAATTTTTTTTATTTTTTACGAACAATACAAATGAATTTGAAAACAAACACTATACCTTTATTGGAACGGCAAATCCAGGAAGATGTTTATTTATTCAGTTTAATTGCTTCTTGGGCTATTTGTCGAACGGAGCACCTACTTCTCTGTGATGCCAGAACAATAGGGTGGGAATTTCAGAAACAAATTTTTGGAAAATGAGATTTTGAGATGGAAACCAGCTTTTCCAAACGGGTGTGGGTGTTTCAAAATCCCAAAGTTCACACAGCCTTGTTGTATTGAGAGTTAAAATGATTGCACTGCTCAATTGATATAACCAGTCAAATAAGGGATAGTGGGTGGAATACTGATTGCCATTTAGGTAGGCTTGACAGGAAGCACAGAGTAATTAACTGTAACTCAGACAAATCCGTGTCTGCACTGTGCATCATTTACTGAGAACTGATGCAATTACCTTGTTGGTTCACACAAACACATACACATGCAAAACTAAGCTTGGCTTTCATTTTCTCCTGACTGATAAGTTGACCTCGGTGAGAAGGTGGAGGAGCGCTGGTGAGCTGGCGCATAAAAATCTCACTAATACCCATTAATGCTCATCATGCATTTAATTACTTCACTGCTTAGTCGTAGGTACTTGAATTTCTATTAATTGTTGAAAGTTTTAGTCTTTGACCATGTCAAAATATCGTTGTCATGTTTAAATGTACTGATAAATAAATAATATTGAGAATATAAGGTTTATGCCAAGAACTATTATACTTTCATCTTAATAACATTACACAGAGCAAAGGCACAATACCTGTAAAAGAGTAAATAAATAACTGCGTCATTCTTTACATTTCTGAGTGATTTAGTACATTGGTCTTTTGCTGAAAAACTTTAGGTTGACATGAATAGTTTTCATAAAACATGCTGTTCTTGCTAGCAAATGCTGGAATTTACTTGTATTTCCCACAGACTCAATTAATTTTGAACAAATGGGAAGTCAGATATATGTTTCCATATTTTTTATGGTTGAGTTGGAAACACTATAGCATCATCACACATCTGTTAAAACATGGAGGATCTGTAGTTTCTCTGTTCCGTGACTGGCCAAGATGTTTGAAAAGGTTTCTAAAACGTATCTTAACGCATTTGTAGTGACTACTGCTTTTGCATGCTGTGCGGCTTGCCGTTGCTTAGCAACTCACTCTGCCACACCCAAAAGACACAGAAGAGAGCAGGGCCAGAAACATTAATAAAGTAGAACTGGCACATTTCAGTAAGCTCCTGCAGATATTTGTTTTTACTCATGTGGGAACAGCAGAGAACATCTCTTCTCTATCAGCATTTGAATCCAAGACCAAGTGCACAGAAAGATAGAGAGTGCTTTTTAAATTTTTTATTATCTAATAAGAAATGTCATGGTCCTGTTTATTTGAATAGAACTTGAAGTCGTATCCTCAGCAGACTGAAGATAGGATCCTGCAGAAGGCGAAGCGTTTTGGTCTGCGGCGGGCTAGCTTTTTCAGCACGGAGACTTGTTAAACATTTTTAAAGAATTTGCTCTTCCGACAGACAAAACCAAGACCAGAGGCCTCGCCCAAGCTCCAGCCAGTGGGTGCATTCCAGAAAGAAACTCAGGATGGAGTGGGGAGGGCTGTGGTGAAAGAGGACATAATTATGCATGATACATAAAAAAAGATTCTTTTAATTTTGCTCAGCAATCAGTGTTAAATTAATTCTATTTAACTAAAATATTAAGTAAAAGTTTCATGAATATACTATGAAAAATAAAAAGTAACATTGTTTAGTGTCCCTTTTGGTCCTATCATTCAATAAATATAATATGGAAAGTCCTGAGTTAGGTAATAGTTTCTGGGATGACTTATGTCCATTTATATATTGTATACCTTGAGAATGCATTACTACATTTTTGGGAAGAAGGAATTAGGCTGGAAAATGGCAGTCACCGGGTAATATTTATGGAAGAAAATAAACATAATTGTATAGTAATTTTATGGTTGAAATAATTGCTTGATAAGCACAGTACAATGTGGAGAAACTTAATTAATAAGTAAAAGTATAGTTATGGCACATCCCCTGTGTCCTGTTTTGAATTATATTACAGTTGATGTGTTTGGAATTGTATTGAATATATCCTAGTCTTCACTCATCTTCTTTTAGGTAGGTTGGACTACATTTGCAGTGATATTTCCCAAATTCTGTATTTTCGTTTTAAATTCTCTAAACGATTTACATAAATTTGCATTAACTTGACTTTACATTGACAGAGGACCTCAAATAATATAAACTTTTTTGTTTTCTATAATATTTCACAATAATTCAATGTAGAAAAGTATTTCCATTTAATTTAAACAAGAAGTACGGTAGCTTCTTATGTCTTCCAGTAATTTGATCTGCTTTGAAGTAATTTGTCTTCTTCATAGAGCAGAATAGTATTCCTCCATACTTGCACCTGGCTACACCTTGCAAAATATAATCAGATATCTTGCTAAGAATAAAACAAAATTGATTATTACATGCACTGCTCTGAATAAACATTTCTTAGTACAACTCTGTACAAAACATTTTCTTTAGCTTCTTGATCCTACCAATGTCTGATTCAATGACCTTTTGCAAACTGTTATGGAACATGAGAACTTCCTCAGTGTGTGCTAAGTGTACCAGCAAGTGGTCAATCAATAACATAGCAGGGGCATATAGTTCTGGATATTGTGAAATGAATTAGGATATTGAAAGCATATTATATAGCCTTTTTTAAGCCACTTTTTAGTGCATTTTCATGTAGTGCTATGGGACAGGTAGTATATTCATATTTAATATACTCAATGTATGTTGATATTTGTTTTATGTATTTTGAATTTTTACATGTTTTTTTTCTCGGATTTGCCATGTATTTTTTGTATTATTCTTATTTTACTGATATGCTGTGATGCATTGTAGAATGCGTATGTCTGAAGCAGGACAGTCCTCTTGAAAGTGAACATTATGTGTATTAGTTGCTCACAAATAAGCAAATAACCTTTGATGTGGTTCTTTTATTTACTTTGCATAATTCTGGGATTTGTTACACCCCACCCCCCTCCGCGCGCACACATGCACACAAACACACATACACACACTGTTACCATTACGTTTATTTGAAGTTGAGAATCTGAGGATGTGCTACAGATGGTTGGGAGAAGGACCTCTGTGCATGTGGCAGAGACTCACTGCTCCACTCCACAGCCCACTGGTGTCCCCTCCTTGCCTGTTCTCTCTGGTGCCCTTGCTGATTTCAGAAATCCCCCTTTCTTTTCCTCAGTGAAGTTCATAGGATTTGCATATATGTTATTTTACCATCAAAGTGAACCCTCAGGCACCTGAATGTAATTCATACTTGCGTAACCTAGACCTAGTTTTGGGGTTCATTATGGCTGTGCTGAAATAAGATGAACTGGGATCTGGTTCTGTGTGAGCTGTATCTGTGCTAACTTTAATATTCCGCTTTGTGCTCTACCTTTGTGATGCGCATCAGCACAGCGTGGTGTTGGCGTTTTCTGGTGCTGTGCCACTTATTTTATATTACAGATTGTCCCAAAAAATTAAATTCGGCGCCAGATTTTTTCTTCATTTTTTCCATTTACTTTTGGAATTGATACAAATGGCGGTTGACTTCAGGCCAAATAAACGCTGGCCTGGATTCAGGCAGCATCTCTTCTTTGACTTGTAAATGAACACAAAGTGTTCAGAAAACACCAAAAACTTTCACTTATTGTGAGGCTAATAACAAATTTTCTATTTAATTCTAGCCTTTTGTTGTTATTATATTATTATTATTATTATTATTATTATTATTATTATTATTAATAATAATAATAATAATATTAATAATAATAATAATGATAATTATAAGGGTGAAGTGTTTGTGTGATAATGGTACAGCACATTTTGAGTATATTGTTTTAAACTGCCATTAATTACTCCAAATAGATGAACAAGCTGAAATCCTGTAAAGCTCTTAAGTAGTAATTTGATGTTTTAAAGGAAGTTTGAAGCAGGTAATATACAATAAAGAGCTTGTTTAATGATCTATAATTCATCAACCAGACACTGCACCCCACAAATGTCATATATAAGATGGCATTAATTTTACAGTGAGCGAGAATGGGTTGTTAAAGTATTTAAGTCATTGGGGAATTTGTAGCGGGAAATGAATGTTGGTGACATTTAGTTCACTCAAGTAAGACCAGTGGTGCGGCTCGCAGACAGGTTGTAATGTGGAAGCTGCAGATTGAATTTTATCACCCTAAAGTGCGTGCTGATGTTGTTGAACATTGGCGAGCGCCCACGTTCTGGCACACGGTAAAATGTTCTGTGCTAAATCCCTATTGGATTCACATGTACTCTGTTAGAGTTGAATTAACACTGAACATTTTACTGTGCAGTTGTTCATGTTGGCATCGGGGCATGACCGTGAATGCTCCCTCTCTTTCTTGGAAATCGACCAGAATCGATTAAACCTCTCAGGTCTTTCAAAGGTGTTGTGAAAGGACAAAGATCCCTATCCGGCATATGTCCACATATCTCTCCAGAATAACTTCTTTTCATTGGACTATTGGGCTGGTTGAACTTTTCCTTTTCCCAAGTCTTCATCAGAATCCCTTGAAGGGTTGAAGCTAGTGATGGGAGAAAGGGAGAAATATAGGTGGTGCAAAAATGTCAGTCGCTGACTTGTCTGAACCAATGAAAAGTATTGTGCTTAATAACAAAACACAGTGATTGGTTCAAATCAATTCCCAGTAGTATGCGGTAGCTCCACCCACTTTTGATGTCATACCACCTCATTCTTCCACCACTTGTTGAAGCACAAATCAACTGTATGTGTTGGTGTTGGTACAAATACTAAGTGTGCAAATGTCTTTGTAATTTTGGATATCCATATTTTTAATTAAAATCTTTGCTAAAATATTCTTGCCAGCACTTCTGAGTGCTTTGTTCTTTAGACTTATTGCAGAGAGACAAGCAATAAAGCCTACGCAACACTGACATACACATGACATACACCTGTCATAACCAGACATGACATTGTAGTACAACGTTTGACCATTTAAAAAATACTCAGAATGTATCTTGAAAAAGGTAACTGAACAGTCTCAAAATAACCACTGCATATATTACCAAATTTTCTGTGACATTGGTTATTAGCTGTAATCCATTAACATGACTGTTTATGACCAGTTATGTCATGCTTCCAAAAATGTTATGTTGGCCTTATGGTGTACAGTTCAAGTAGAGCGTTACGTGGATACCTCTCTGCACTGTAAGTGTATGATGAACTGATGTAAGCGTTCCTTTTCTGGGGATATCTGCAGGCAGCCTCTGACTGTGAAAGTGCAAATACCTATCAGAAGTTTTCTCCCTCCTAGCCAGCCCCCTGCCATCCTTGCCAGGTCAAAATGTAAGGGGGGCACTCAAAATAAAGCTTTTATTATTGATTTTAAAAGCCAATTGAACAACATGAAGATTACGGATGGCAGTGTGCATGTGGTTTTGACTTGTGCAAAAACAGCTGCTGCACTCTTCCCCCAGCCCAAGTCCCTGCTCCCCCTACCAACCCAACTCTAGTCACGCATTGACATTCAGAAGGTGGCACAGAGCAGACCTCTCCCAGATGTTTTTGATAAATTCTAGAGGCTGGTAGAGGGCAGTGTGCATTGTAGCGTTCGTTGACTCCCACACCTTGGTCACAAAACAAACTGCGCCTCCCTCTGCATTTGTCTCAATTGAAGCGGCTGTCATCGGCGGGGCTGTGCAGAGTGCAGGGTAAAGCCCTCTCCTGGGCCCTGGAGGAGCGCAGGGGAGCCGACTGTGCAGCTGCGTTATGAACGAGAGTCATGCAAAAGTGCACGCACACACACACAAACACACACACACACACGCTGCGGCACACATACACACACACCCGCGCTGTGACACACCCATACACATATATGCACACATATACCCCCGCAAACCGTTGCAAGCATGCTATAGTTCAAGTGTAAACTATTTGTATTGCTGTGTTTTAACCCTACATTACTACATGCACTGTTGTATTTCAAGGGCACACAACTGCATATACTGTTGTATTTCAAGTGCACACTACATGCACTGCTGCATTTCAAGTGCACACTATGTGCGTTGGCGTGTGTCAGGTGTGCGGTGCGTGCGGGGTGGCGTTTTATGTGTGCATTACTTGCGCGGCAGTGTTTGGAGTGTGCACTCCTCGCAGTAGGGAGCCAGAGAGATAACGTGTGAACAGAAAACCTGTTTTGATAGACACTAATTCTTTGTGTGTTTTGGACCGGTACGCCTCGCCACCGGCCAGATTTGTCGCAGCAGAGCAGAGCAAAACTGTCCCCAAAATCGGCGATTAGACAGGTGTTTCTACAGCTTGTGTGATCAAATTACTGAAATATTTACGTGCCAGGCAGCCAGATGCACACAGGGTAACCTTATAATCTCATTTCACGGCTCCTCCACACAAGGCAGTGCTCCATAAAGACGCGGCCGGTTATATTGGTGGGATAGCTCCATTAATGGGATCCAGCCTGGCCTTATTGACAAAGCCTGGATGTTAATATGACCCGATATATTAAGCTGACAGGAAGAAGCGGAGCCATAAGATGCGTCTCTCCTCTAATTGGCAGGGAAGCCTTCTCTGTAGTTCCTTAACGTGCCTTTTATTGGCAGTGGAGCTCATTCTAAGTGCTCGTCTTCAGAATATGGGCTAAATTTGTGGGATATAATCCGCTGGCAGGTTTGTGTGTGTGTGTGTGTGTGTGTGTGTGTGCGTGTGGGACCATCCCACTTTCTGCTGGTCTCCTAGTTAAATGGTTATGCAATATGCATTCAAAGTCTAGTAGAGTTTTTGTAATTTCATTTAAATGATACGTACATTACGTAATGACATTGACGTAACGTATTGTTTGTTTCAGGACCAGAAATATTTATTTTTATATACTCAAATTGTCACACACAACTGTTCGTCTCAATTGATTTCCAAATTTATTTGATCACCCTGTATGTATTTGCCATCTGTACAACTGTATACACATGTACATGTACACACACATACACAAACCAAGCTCAAATTACTGTATGCAAATATAAAAACTGTGCAAACACAAATTGATGCTCCCTCTGTGACAAAAAGCTTCACGGGTCTGCCATTTCAGTGCTACCACTATCGTTTCTGTAGTGCGTTTGTAGCTTTGCAGGTTTTTTTGTTTCTTTTTTTCATACTGCTGTTTTGATAATCTTTAAGGTTGATCTGTAATCATTGAAATGGAGGAAATGGACATAGGAAATGAGGGGGCAGTAAATGGGAGAGGTGTGTTTGACCTTTGTTTGCCATTTGTGCCTTTTGATTCATCTTTACCGCGTGGTTCGCTTTGAAATATTCCAATGAACTTGCATCCAAGGGAGAACGTATAAAAAATGTATGCACTTTTTATTACTCCACAGTTTGTGTTTATATACAAAAATGAACCAAATTGCTTGGGAAGAAAAATATTTCTAATTACAATGTCCCCTTGCAATATAATGAAAGTAAATTAGTGCTTTAAAATCAACATGAATTACATTCAAATTATTCAATAGCCTATTGATGTTCCCCTGATACACTGAAATGCACAACCTATAATGATCCCACTCTTCAAATTTTTTTTGAATGATTATAATCATTCATTGTTGCCATTCTAATCAAATTATGTTAATGTTTGTTTTTCCCTTTTAATTACATGATTTCTTTTAACTAATAAACTGTGACAATCTCTCTTTAAATTATTTATCAAACTGCAATGGGTGGTAAAGGCAGTGATCACCGCATTAGATTTCCTGACTCACTCTTATATTTTGGTTTATAAATTCATCAATATTGTCTAGACCACTTCTGAAATTGAGTTGGTGTGCCCTGTTTGTATTGACTGAGGGACGAAATGCCATATTGAGGAATTAAGACGCAGTGGGGGAAAAAATGATGGTCTTCCAGTGATTGACTGTTTAAATCAACTCTGCTTCATTACTGGAGTCGCATTATGTGCACAACCTGGGTATATTCACATTTCCTGGATTTCACACGTATGCTCTTGCGCAGTGCATACGATGATTGGTGATTGATATTTGTATACAATTCTACACATTATACAACATTGCTAAACCTAGTGTATGTACACAAACATACATGCCTTGGACATATATACACTTTAAGATTCTCTGAAAATTAGTAAAATAAGTAAAAGCCGGTGCTTTGTCATAGTTTTTCCCTGATACGGTCACTTTGCAAGTAATCTCTGAGAATACATGATCAAACCTGAAGATGTTTGCCCCTTTTCTTCCAGACCATAGACACTGATCAGGTGATTTGAAGAATTGGAAAGATGGGATTGTTTTAGCAGGTCTAATTAGCATTGTCACCCCCCTCCCCCCTTCATGTTTTTTTTTCTTAAATGATCAAAAATGTGCCAATCTGGAGATTAAAGAGAGCCCTTGCATTATTAATTATTTCTCCACCAGTAAGTCTTGTTGCTCAGCAGGAGACTTTTTTTTATCCCCGTGCAGCACAACACATAAATTCTCTCCTTTTTCCTTCACAGACAGACAATTTCCCCGCAGAGTCCAATTACATGGGCAGCAGGCAGCAGTTTGTGCAAAGGTAAGGGCCGCTAAATAACTCGTTCACTCCTGTCAGCGTGCCTGACTCCCCCGAACCCTCCTGCCCAAGATTAGGGACCGGCTGGCTTAGTCCACTCCACTTCCCTATTTTATTTTCACTTCATTTAATTTATTTTCATTTGATTTTTGATTTCTTCTTTTTAATTTTATTTTATTTTTTTGTAGCAGCTCCACATTCAAGGACCCAGAGCGAGCGAGCCTTAGAGACAGTGGCCATGGCGACAGTGATCAGGCCGATAGCGACCAGGACACTAATAAAGGTTCATGCTGCGACATGTCTGCCAAGGAGGCACTCAAGATGAAGGCGACCTCTGCTAAAGCCCCTCCTCTTGAGCAGGGTGAGTCACTACCCTTGCTTCACCCCCCCCCTCCCTTCCCCCCACAAACGCCATGGCAGTAAGGTGGCTTAAAGAGTCATTTCTCGCTCTCTTTCCTTCTTTCTCTCTCTCTCTCTTACCTCTCTCTCCCTCTGGCCTATCTTTTCATTCTCCATCTTCTTCACTCTAGCTCTTCTCCTCTCCTCTTGTCTTCTCCATTATCTTCATTTCACTCTCCCCATTTCATCCCACCCATATCCCGCGACTGTTTGGTGTGTGTCCCCCCACTCCACTCTTTTTCCTCACCCTGTCTGTCGCTCTTTAATATTCCAGTCACGTTATCAGTTTATCAGACAAGACAAGTCCATTATGATTTTATAAGCCAAACCACTTTAGCTCTTCCATTTAGTCCAAGCAAAGAACCACCATTGAACATGATTCTTTAAAACTTTAATAATGGAACATGGAAAACGACTTATCATGCACCAGGCAATGTAACATCTTCGTATTGATTAAATATGAATAATTATTTTAACCACTACCATTTGGAGAATATTACACATGACACATGTAGAACACTAACCACTCCAATGGCAATTTTTCATCCCTCTAGTTCTGCTGCAAATATGATGCCATATAATTCCATTTGCTGGCCCTACGCAGTGTCACAAAGTTTGTACTAACCTTTTCATAACCTGTATACTACAAGCCCCTGGCTCATGCTTTGGTCACTTCACAGATTGGTTATATTGGTTAAGAGGATTGTAAGCATTTAGGAAAGGTCAAAACAGAAACGGGAAAATTGTTATGCATTTTTTTTTTGCAATTTTAAACATTTGCCAGAAAAGTAAACCTGGGTGCGGACTGTAACGATCGGTACATATGCATTTAGTTTAGCCAAATGCACTGATGGGAGAAACTGAACATTTGAAGAGGTCCTCCTTATGTTTCAAATTTTCTAAATGTGGCAGTTTAATCTCCCATTGGCACTGGAAGCCACTGATTGAGATGGCAGAATTAATCCATTATTGGCCCTACAACGATGACGAGAAGGTTAGCTCATGGAACAGCAGCGGTAACATCCAGGTCATAAACATTGACATTTAGGACGTCTTTCTGCAGAATGCATTTTTTTCCCCCTCCAATGATCTTTTCAGAGGATTAATGCATTCAGAGATGCAGCCACTGGAAGATGAATAAAAAGATGTGATGTAAAGTGGCCTGTTTAACCCTTTGCAGTAGACTGTAGAAGACTGCAGAAGACTGTAACTTTCCCCTCCACGCACAAAGAAAATTGATGGGCTTGAGATAAGGCCGTTAGGTGGTCTCAGCTGGCAGTGTGTTACCAATAGCATTCTGTTTCTCTGCCTCCATTCTCAGGCAGTCTTCCAGTGACACTTCACTGAATGGGAAAGACAGGGGGAATTCAGGCCATGTTTTAAAAGCACAGAAGGGGGTTGTGGGGGGTTAGCTGCATTCAGTGTTTGTTAACATCTTCCGAAGTGATACGAAACTGGTGTGATTTGCAGTCCTGGAGAGTGGAGAATCATTGAATCATTGGAGGGAGGAGGTCTAGAGAAAACACAGACAAATTCAATCCCTAATTTGTGGAACATTCACTACCAGTTAGCAGGCATTGGACGGTGCCTCTCACCTTCCGACCACTTACCAACCCGGCTACGTTGTAGCAAATGCTCTAAAATTTCTGTTCTTGGAACGTGTGCGTAGGGTAATTGGGGCAAGATGGAGCTGCGTTTATGTATTATTTAGATGATCCTGGAGCAGGAGGTTGTTTTTCCACCATCCCGTCTCTTATCTAAGGGCTCTCCCGATGCACACCCAAAGTCCCTTTATTTCAATCTGCTTTTTGGGAGATAAATGGCACCCCTGTTAAGGCAACCGCCCCCTAGTCAATAGTGTTACGCTTAATATTAATGCTGTCTTTGCATCGATTTCTGTTGCTTCTTCATTTTTTATTTTTTTTGTTAAAAACCTCTGGAGCGTAGGAAAGCGTTCTGGGTGCAGCTGTACATTAAGCTGACACGGGGAGTGGGCATATCCATTTGCTTCCATTACCATGGTCCGTGCACACACAGAGACAGGGGCAGAGATGGGATGAAGCTGAGGAGTGCTTCTTGGAGTTTGGGCGTTTTGATTTTCCCCCGCTCCGCTCCGCGGCATCCAGAGTGGTCGTAGCATTGGCTGGGAGCGGGAAGAGGCAGAGCTTGCGTTGTAGTCCATGTGGCACGCTCGAGGCTTTGGAAATATAAATAAACAAGCGCTGCAGCAGTCATCCTCTCTGATTTCCCCTCAGCAGTCCACCACTGATATGGGCTTTTTAAATAACCTTTTCTTTTGCATTGGGATGAATTGCATGAGGTGGAAATAATGGCCATACTCTCTGAAATAGTAACAGCAGAAGTACAAAGGACAGATCGGAGTGGTATGGCTTCGCTGGTCCTCCTTGCGTTTCACCCTGCAGTTTGTCACTATGTGCAGAGGGAAGGATTGTAGCACTAATTACTTTTTTTAAATGACCCTCTATTTAATATTTAAATGTTTCTTCCCCCCTCCTGTTACTCCCAATTTTTGAATGCCCTATCACACACACACATACACACATATATAGAGTGTATAACACACCATGCCAAGAGCCATTTTTATCGCAGTGCAGTTCACAAGTCGGGTTTGCAGAGACCTGGAGGAAGACGCTTCATGTGCTGATTAACAATTAGACTTGCAGGTGACCTGCAGGGGGCGCTCATGTGTGATGGGAAGCTTTAATTGGGGCAGACTGAAACCCTACTGTATCGTCTATGGATGATTCTAGTGCTTTTTAAAAATATGTTTCGAAATGTCGTTGTGCTACAGTCAAAATGGAAACGGGATTTCAACCACACGTGATTTTTGTGATCACACTGAGTGCTGGATGGGTCAGGGGCTGCTGGCTGTGGCAGAAAGGTGGCTGTATTTTTAACCGACTAATTAAGCTCTTCCAAATTAAGAGCTGTGTACTAATTAAGTAGCAATAAATTCCTGTCTTCATATTAATTTGGTGATTAACCAATGCCTACGGTGCAAACTGATCCTGGAATGCAGTTCATCAGAGGCTGCCACGCTCAAGTTGATTTCTGTGCTTTTGTTGCTGAAGGAGAAAATGTCCGATAGTAAAGGAGCAGGGAAGGGGGAACTGTGAGGAATGTAATTATTTGATACTGTGAATGTTCAGATTGACCTCCACGTCTAATTGTCTTTAATTTGTGCATGGCAATACATAGTTAAAGGGCTATTATTTTCTCACCTTTCCTGTGGACACAGAGCTATTATTAAACTTAAAAGGGGGAATTTATGACACTGAGCTTGCACAATGGCTATTACAAAAATAAAATATAGATTTAATAAGCATGACTGTATGGTATGTTAAATAAAGGAAGTATTTGGCTCGTACATTGGACAAAGCAAATGTCTTATGAATTTTTATTATAACTTGCCCCTTAATAAGCCCACACATACGGGGTCCACACAGAAACAATCTGTCATGGTTAGAAAAGTGTGAAGGGCCCCATATACAATTTTGTATAGGGCCCCCAAAAGGTTAGGGGCGGCCCTGCCTGTTAAAGTGATAAAATATGGCAACTGGTGCGAGATATAGCCAGGATAGTATTAATATTAACAGCTGTGTCTCACCCGAAGGTCCCCCTGGGAAAAATAAAGTTATTATGTTCTATTGTATTCAGTTCTATTCTATTACATCTAATTTTACAGATATTTAACCCGTTAGAGAACGCTAGCACATGAGTTTATTTATTATTGGATGATGTCCAGTGTTGACTCCCTTGTGGTGTGGCTCAGCTGTGCTTAAACATGCTGTAGCAGCACATCAAAGTGCTTTAAAGGGCTGGACACAAAATCACAACTGCAAACTTTTCACGGTTGAGCTGTCTGACCTGATTCAGCTCTCTCGATTTAGTCTTTTATTTTTGTCTGTAGAGGCATGAGGAATCAAAAAGGGGAAGAAAGCTTAGCCAACAAACGATTGGCTGTTTAGCATTCTGCGGCTTCCATGACTCCAGCAAAGGCTATCATGGAGTATAGAAAATAGGGAGCATTTTTAACCAATAGAAGTAATCTAACTTTAAATAAGCCTGCTATTAGAATGGGCGTACATGGAATAGGCTCTGTTCATTGGTGGCCTGATTTAAATCTCCTACTCCTCAGAGGATGGGTGGCTAGATGGGATACCTCATGATAGTTCACAATCTACAGTACAAGCATCATTCTGAATCTGAAACCCTATGGCCATAGAAGACCTTTTTTTCTTCTTTGGAGCTATGTAGCTACAGTATAGTAGTATTTGCAACAAAAATATCAGGCTGCCATTGGCTAATTTGCTTTCTAGCTTAAAAAAGATATATATATATATATATAAAGTATAATTTAATTTTAAGAATCAATGCTATTTGTCCTTTAATTGTAAAAAACAAACTAGTATTTATCCAGTGGCAGTGAGGACAGTGCTTAAATTACTGACTGAACATGCAGAGAATATTAGTCACTAGAGGCAATTAATTAAAGGTGTATTTCTGAAGCATAAATGGCATGGTTGAATGCTAGATCTGATGCCCATGATGTGTTGCTATAGTAACGGTTTTTTCTTTTGGTCATGTAGTCCATGTTGGTCTGGAAAATAAGAAATTGACGTTTTTCATATCTCACTTTACAATACGCAAGCATTTGTGAAAATGTATTTGTGTTTGCTTATTTATTTTGAGGCTTGCTGAGCTTTGAAAGTAGAATTTGTCCCTTTTTCATATAGTTTTTTTTTTTATATCCCTGGAATATATCATCTTATTTTTGACTACTTCTGACATGTTTCAGTTTTCATTCCAAAACATGTTCAGGACAGATATTCTGAAATTTGTTTCAGCATATTTTTTTCCTCCCAGATTAAATAGTATGTAAATTTGGCTGAAGGTGTATAAATCCTTTGAGTGGCATGAATTTAACAGAGCGGTAATCAAATTACTACAGTGTGAAGCAGCCTGGTGGCTGTGGGGTGATACAGGAGAGATTTATACTAAACTGCTGAGATTGGGAAGGGGCTTAGGCAGGCCTCCACCGCGGGGGGGGAGGGGGGGGGGGCAGGGGGACTTAAAAGGCGAGTGTTCTCCAAATGAAGAGAGATGTACAATCTATTTCTTTCTCCTTGCTCACTGTAGTTCCAGTCAAACAAACAAGCAGAAGAGCTTCAGTGTGGGTTCAGAGGCAGTTCCAGTGACCTGGGTGCTGTAGCATTATGGAGTGGACTGTTTTGCTTTCTGCCTTGGTGTTACCTAAAAAGCAAAGGGAATATTTTTTCTTGGATAAATATTGAGTATGTTTTCTTTTGCTCAGATTTCTTTTTCTTTTTTTTTGAGCAGAACTTTTTGTCTACATTCATACTTTTGTGAAAGACTTGCTGTTATGTGCCATTATGTCAGTATCACAGTCGCACAAATTAAATAATGTTACATTGATTTGCAGTCAGTGGAAAATTACAAATACTGGAGAGAGGAATTGAAGCATAAACAAATATTTTTTTCTTCTTTTTTTCTTGTTATTTTCCCCCCCTCTCCTGTCAGAACTGTGACAAATTGTGGGTCAAAAATGGCTGAGCGCTTAAAAAAAGAAAAAGAAAAAACCATGATAAATGAAATCTATCACCAAATGTATGCCTCTGCGGTTAACTGTAATTGAAAAATAATAAGCTTTATCTCGGCAAGGCCCTTTTTGTTCAATAGGAGCACTGTTATGAAGTGGTTGGGCTCTACTACTGTCATTTATAGAAATGTCAGGCAAACTGCATCTTTTTGTTGCAGATTTATAGCCCCAGTTTGTGTGGGCAGGATTTGACCTCATGCACAAAGGAAGGCCAAGGTCTTGGCAGTGTGTGGCTATGACCCACATAAAATATTGTTGTATAACATAAAAATGTAATATAACACAAAATTGTGTTCTGAGGTCTTTGACAAAGAGTTTAGCCTTCAAACATTTGCAAGCCAAAAAAATGGCACCATCAACAAATTTCTTTAAAAGAGGAATATTTTCTTCATTGGAGAGGAGGTGTAGAAGCCCTGAATGGTTCATGCCATTTGTCTCCTACTGATCATAAGCTAGTAGGAAACGTGTGACCATGGGAAACGTGTCACTCCTGACTCTGCAGTCATACATGTGTTTTTGTCGGATCCTTACTGTTGAGTGCTATTCCATCTGATGCATTGCTTAGATCTGTTCATTTGTACATTGTTATTTTTATTTTATTTATATTTCTTGGTCTGCCTAAACCCCTACTCTTTCAGTCCTTATGGCAATTCTTTTTTATTGTTACTGTTCTTTTTTATTCAGAATTGGTGGTCCTCATTGTCGTCAGATGTTAAGGGACCCAGCATCTGCCACAAGCTTTCAGGACACACACACAAACATATTTTAATCATATGTCTTTAAGCACACATGTCCAAAACAGGTACCATATGGGTGATTATGCTTTTCCTTTTGTTGTACATCTGCCTATTTTTTATGTGTTAACTGAAACTAATTGCATTTTGAAATGAAGATATGTAGAGGAGGTTGGCAATGTCTTTGAAACGGTTTGGTTTTGTTTTGTATGAACTTGTGGATCTGTGTAGATAGACTCTACACAGTTAATACTGTATATGTGACATCATGACTGTGGACATAGGCAACAGGCCTTAACTCCAATCATTATCAAATCACTCATAAGATCATCAATCAATATAGCAATTTTAAAAAGCATATTTTCATTTTCATCACCTAAATTTTCATTGTGTAATCTTTGTCACTTCCACTCTTCAAAGAACTGAAATTATCAAAAAGGATACATACTAATAATGTTTTGTTAATGGACAATTAACAGCGTTGATACAAAACAACTTCATCCTTGAATGTGCAAAAGTACATATTATCTGTGTAATGGTCATTCAGATAACAGTCAAATTATTTGAATTATAAGACACTTTATATATGGATTTGCTCCTGTGATTTGAAAGTTTAAAACATTATTTGTGCAGAAAATGAGCAAAAAAAGGCCATAGCGCTGACAGTAAATTACAGTCTTAGCCGCCAAACTCATACACTAATGAAGTAAAATAGCCAACTTCCACAGAAAATTATTCTTGCATTTTTTGCATGGTTTCACAAGCTTTATTTGCACCTGCCTCAACCTCTCTCTCTCTCTCTCGCTCTGCATCTGTTAACGGGCTTTTATTACTAAATGGACACAGGTTAGAGGATAACAATACTCATGTGAATATGTTTTTGGATTACGTGAATGAGTTCTGGTGTATATGAAGACTTTCACCATGATTGACCAAAAAGGTCTTCCCTCCATTTTGAGAGGGAAACCACTGCCCAGCCGAGTGACACAGAATTCTATCTCACGATAGGCTAACTGATTCTGGCTGTGCTACATTTGTTTCGCTGTTTAGTCATCCATGTAAAAAAACAAGAAAACTGGAAACACCACATCCACCCATCTGTGTGTGGAATTGGATATGATGAAAAGTAAAAGTACTGCAGAATTCTGAGATTAGTCAGCTTACCAAGGCTGTGCAGAGCACAGCAGTCAGATCTGTTTGGCTGCATAGTCGTAGGATGAACTCAACAATGCAAATTCGTTGTAATAAAATGGTTTTTCAGCTAAGAACCCTGGATTTCTTTTTTGAAGCTCCAAGATTTAGGATTTGTCTCCATTATTGTGGGAGGTTTAAAGGATTAGGCCATGTTCTGTTTAATACACAGACTAAATTACATTGTTTAATTTGCAAAGTGTCCCAGTCTTAAACATTTGTATCCGTTTTGGTTGTCATCAAAGAAGTCAGTACATTTTTACTGTTATTTTTTTTTTCTTTCCAGATTAGCATAAAGGAAGATGATGCACAGCAAAAAAATAAAATAAATTTAAAAAATATATTAATAGTGTTTTTGAATCTATTCAAAATAATAATATTTGGAACATGCCATGTTTTTTGCAGAAGGCTATGAATTTCAAATACAGGTTCTGTGCTCTTTCAGTCCTCTTTGTCAAATTACCATATATTCCAGCAAATGATGGCTGCAAACAAATTATTTTGACTCCAAATGGTCTCGGTAATTACAAAACCAGGAACCAATAAAACTACTTTGCCGGCAAAATGAAGAAGTTTTTAATATATTTTAAAGCAATTTCAGTCCCAGTGCTAAGTATTAAACATCTAAACATCAAACCCATCTAAGTTTGAATGATTTTGTGGTTTTATGTACTGTTGACTCATACTCTGTCATAGAACTGTCAGAACATAAGTGGAGCATAGAATGCAGAAATTTTTCGGAATATTCAGACATAACCTTACCACTGATCTATTTTGTACTGCGATACATAAATTGGGCAAGAGGTGAAAAAGGACAAGTTAAAGCACTTATTATTTAAGTCAATGACTAAAGTATTTATGCATATTTAAATGTTTAAAAGGCTAAATTATGTTTGAAGGGGTTTTGCAAGCAACCCATTTGCGGTTAAAATGTTTTACAATTATTTTAAGTGTTATTATGTCAGCTTATATTATCAAGTTTGGATTCTACTATGATGATGATTTCTCTTAAAGTCTTTGGAAGAGGATTAAGCAAATGCTTTATTTATTTTTTAATTAATAAACAGTTGAGCCATAACATCCTATTCTGTTAGGGAGATTCTGTTCTGATTCTGTATTGTATGTTTAACTTGGCATAGCATGATCACAGTAAAATGCTATTTGCTGCTCAATTGCAGAGCACTGTACTTTATATTCCAACCATCTCTGCTTAACTTCATTTCTTTTCATAACAATCTAACCTGTTGTCATTTCCATAAAAACTTTAAGCATTAAAAAAAAGTTCATTCAAAAAACTTTTTTTTTTTTTTCAAAAAACTCCTTTTCTTACCTATTGCCCCTTGCTTTATAGAAACAATTAAGAAACCTTTTTTCTGGCAAAACCATGTGTTTGTTTTCTCCCCACTTTAAAACCTCTGTGAAAAGACTGTACTTCCTGTGATACTGCAGGGTAAAGTATATGAACTGTTAGAGAAACCTAGCGTGGGCCTGCAGTGGCAGTTCCTTACAGCAGAATAACTAATAAGTTAATGAAGACATGTACTCAGGCCATAGAAAATGTGATGTTTTTTTTTTTTTTTTTTTCCATTTACACATCATTATTTTTATCATGCAGTCACAGTTTGTAATTATGCCCTGTCTCACCCAAAATACCCGACTACTAGTGCTGTCAAAACAAAGCCCGTTTAGTATATCACTTTTAAGTTTGTAATATAAAAGGCTGTTAAGTCACAGGCTATTGAAGAAAATTCAGGATATTGTTTGTTTTGCATTTCAGACAGAATTTTAGTTTTTTTTTTTTTTTTTTTCCCTGATGCACTGTATTTCTACTCAAGCTGATTAATACCTTCATAACGGCCATAAGCACCCACGTGCGATTAATTAACGCTGTGCATCTATCCCCAGGGTAGCACTTTACACATTTTGGTTTAACCTTTTACTTTAAGGCATTGCTGGTGCGTAATTATTCTGCACTTAATTAGCAAGCTATTAAGAGTACTGATTAGATAATACAAGACACAGTTTTTTATACAGACAGAAGGGGGGGGGGGGCATTAGAATGTGGTTGTGGTTGTGGGGGGGGGGGTGATGAATAGAGGTTGCGATGTAATGGAAGTCATGCAGATCTTTTTTTTTTTTTTGCTGTATAGACAACTCAATTAGCAAAAACATTTCTTTTGGATGCATGAAATTTCACTACGGCAAAGCATGGCTCCTCATTGTTATTTGAATGTAACATTTATGTTAGGGGTCTGGCAGTGTCGTCACCATCCAAAGACCAGGCCAGAACTGGTGACTGGCAGAGGGCTAGGTGAAGTAAGGTATGTCAAGGGTAGGCCAGATTGTTTGGTTTGACAAATCCCTGTTATCTTGTTCATGGCATATGACCACCTACCTCCATGCATAAAAACATAGGGCCAAATTTACAAAGCCTTTTGCGACTGTTTTCAGATGCAAATATGAAGCATTATGCCCCAGATACACACGTCTTATGTATCAAAAATGCACAGAGGGCTGCATGTGCAATATGCCTGTGATCTATGCGCAACAGTGTAGTACAATGGGTAAGGAGCTGGTCTTTGGACAGTTTGGTCCTTGTACCCTTGAGCAAGGTACTTAACCTGCATTTCTTCAGTATATATCTAGCGGTGTAAATGAATGCAAATGCTATGCAAAAAGTTGTGTATGTCACTCTGCATAAGAGTGTCTGCTATATGCCTGTAATTTAATGAGTAATCTCAAGATGTGCTTCTCTCCTTTATACATATGCATATACATATAAAGAGATCCGCCTGTGCAAATAACAAATAAAGCACTAAAATGATAGAATTCACGGCACTGCCAAATAATGGAATCCATGGCACCTGTGACTTCTGTGACAAACACCCAGCCATAGTGCTGGATATGCGCCAGACGATATGTCCGCTTCCCACATCCAATGAAAATACACAGCACAATGTTCAGTGCTAAATCAATGTGAACAGTAGGCAGTACCATTCTCTGATTGTGTAATTAGCTGTAGCCTTCATAAATAAGACGTTAATTTCGGGCAGACCGCGAATGCACCAGCATACCCTCAGCCCACGATTTTCACAGCCAGTTTGTATGTAAATCTGGCCCATAATATTGTTCTACAGTGTGGCATTTATTGTACCTAAATATTATGCTCTAATATCAGAAGAACAACCTACAAGGCCTTGTATTTTTTTTTCTGGACGGGGCAACATGATTGAGCAATCAGAAGGGGGTAGGGGGGGATGGGTGAAGGATTGCTCTATCGTGAAATTGGTCCATTTTTTCTTTTCTTCTTTACCTCCTTTCAAATGGAGGCCAGGCCCCTGACTGGAGTGCTGCTTTGCCTCTGTGGAGAAAGAAAGAATGAAAGAATGTAAGAAAGAAAGAAAGAAAAGTTGCCCAGTTCTGGCATTCCATTATGGTTATTATGAAGCCCTGTCCTTCACTGGCAACCTGGCAGCCTGCCCATCTTCTGTACATCTTATTACAGAAGGGCTGTGTCCGTGTGTGTGTGTGTGTGTGTGTGTGTGTGCAAGTGCGTGCAAGCTTGCATTTACATGGAGGTGCGTGTGTGTATGACTGTTTAGGTGTGTGTGTGTGTGTGTGTGTGTGTGTGTGTGTGTGTGCACGTGTGCAAGAGAGTGTTCATTGAGGAGGTGACTATAATGCAGTATGAACAGTTGTTGAGGTGTAGGAACAAACTATGCACTCAAACCCACTTCTTCCTGTGTGACCCAAGCATTCAGAGTTTCTGTGAGTTGTTCCTGCAAGACATGGACAGGTTTTATCATTACTTTTCCACCCTCCCCAAAATTGAAGGGGGGGGGGGGGTTAATTGATGGCAGTTAACTTTGGTAAAACCACATGCCAACACATCTCCAATTCTCCTTGCTGTCAGGTTTTAAAAAAATATATTTGTACATATGCCTTTTTTTTGCATCTTTTTAAAAGGATTTCCTACGTGAAATAAGTGCTTAATACATTTAAATTATCATTGCTACTCCAAAATGTAAAATTTGTGTTTATTTTTTGCTTTGCTTTTAGCTTTTTTTTTTTTTTTTGCTTGATGGCATAATTGCTACATTAAAAAAAAAAAAATCTTAAATATAGCTACATGGGCTTTTTTGAGTAGTTTCCAATTCGCAGTGCTCTGACAGGGGGGTATTTTTTGTGATGTGTAAATGAAGCCAATCTGCATCCTGTCAGGCTCATTAGGGCCTGAGTTGCAGAGAGTGCAGTGACAGTGCAGGATGATGGGTCAGTAACTGGTTTTAAGGAGGTTGGGTTCGGGGTGCGGGTGAACATCGTTTGCGCGTTCCTTGTGTCCGTGTGACGTGCCGCAGCGTGGTCGTGCTGACCCAGCGATACGTGCAGAAACGGGCCGGGCGGTTTCTCTGGGTTAAAACCCAAACCCGGTGAGGGGGTTGGTTTCCTGGTTATATGTACTGTGGGAACGCTCATGCATGGCACCCTCTCTACCCCGCACAGTCCCGGCTTCCAGCCAGACCTGATGGATTAATGACCCAAAGACGAGAAAGCTTGTTGACAGAAATGTACTCAAAGGTGAATCTCTACACACATCCTCTCTGTGCCCCCGCCCCGGATTTCGTTCCCCTTCATAGACATGTTTGTCGACCCCCAACGGGATTATGGGAGCAGGAGGGGGCGTGTCGGTGACTCGAGTGGCCGTGGCTTTTACCGAGCTCTCCATTTAGGACAGGTTTCCCAGATCCAGTTTATTAGGGTGAAAGATATGTGTGCTTTGAAGTGAGGGAACAGGTGTCCTTTCCCTGTTAATCCCAGTTTGTCACTTCTTTATCTCGGTAATTAAGATAAGCTTTATGTTAATTAAATTTGTCAAATCAATACCTGGAGGAACTGGAGGCACCTGGAAATGGAGCTTAATTTGAAAACTATTGTCCTCCAATGTGCTTGGTTGCAGCTATTATGAAGATTCATGAAATAACAAAGCGTTGCAAAACCTTGTGAGAGCGAAAGATGAAGATGAGGAGGAGGGAAGCTTTTCATTCATCTATTATTTCCTTTTCCCCACTGCCTCATTCTCCCAAACTGCAGTGTGTGGCTTTGCATTATTGCCTGCAAGAGAAATAAAAGCATAAAAGCATTACGGGAGACATTGGATTGCATTATTATATATGCTTTATTTGAAATGTCTGCATTGAATTACTATACAGTATGTGCATTATTGGAAATATCTTTATATCTTTTATATATTTCTTACTTGAACAATTCTTATTCTTCTAAATGTATAGATATATATGGTATCATTCATTCATAGTATAAGAATCAAGGCAATCATTCAAAAATGTAATATGGATAAAATTCTGTTATAGTGAAGAGTTCAGTATTTATGAATAGGACTGTGATTCTAAGTGCTCAATCAGACACTCATTTACAAAGCCTAATGTTTCCTCTTCAAACTGTTGTGGAGAAATGCAGTGAGACAAGTACTCAGGTTACAAAAAAGAGAACTAAGAAACATTTTAGCCTGGACTGTATCAGTACTTTTCTTTATCTTTGCCTCACAAATAAATGCAGGTGTCACTTTTTCCTTAGCAGGTTGATCTAGTTTGTGATAGTGAAACACATTAAATTTGTGTTCATCAACACAAAGAAAGAACGCTTCCCACTGACTCGGTTGTTGGGGATGATCTCTTGGCCTAGCCACATTGCCGCGGTGGCATTTAAGGGGAGGCACCACAGGTGAATAAAGAGAAAAATTCATTTTCTCCAATAAAAATGATATTTTATATTTTGAATGTGGATAAAAATGCTAACATTCTTTGTCTTATAAAATTATCATAATATTTAAAAATTCACCTATAAAGCCAAAATTACCCTTTTCACCTGTGGAGCCTCCCCTACACTGTACACATGCTTCTGTATGAACTGGCAGAACCTGCACAATTCAGCACAGTGAGATTTCTGCTGCTTATAGTAAATGGATTGTGGGGGGTTTGTTGTGGTGTTTTTATTTTGAGGGGGGATCCTGGCACCTATGTGTCTATGGGACCCCCCTGAAAGCTGTCTTGGCCATCTGTCCCTGGAAGGTGGTTGAAATCCACCCTGATTAAAAAGTACAAATAAGCGAGATGGGTAAGCCTCTTGGCCTTCTATATTTTTCTTCAGAAGTAGAAATATATATGCCATGAGAAGGACAAGAGGGGATAATCTAGTCAGGAGATTGTGATAATGCCTCTTCAGACAGGAGTATGCTGACAGAGAGGAGATGTACCGCCTCACAAAGGACGAGGAGAGCAAAATCACGTTACTGCCAACGGCCAGCGAAAATACTGACATTTTAAAACAAGGAGCTAGAAAACCTGGACATGTTTTCCAGGATTTTCCCATCCACAGACTGAACAGGATTTCAGTTAGCCTCGTTTCTCGGCTATCCTTGTAAGCACTGTAGTTGTTGTTTCTCCCCCGTTTATGGAATTTCGGTTGAGACAGACAAAAATCTCCCGTTGGTAACTATGAAAGTAAAATTGTACCATCAGAACCCAGGATCCTGATTGTAATTCATAAAGGTTACTTGGCCACTTCTGCGTGCTTGATTAAAATCTCAAGAGTTCAAACCCCATATATTCCAATTTTGGAATCGCTTCATCTGATGGCTTGTAAGGCGAGCCAGTTGTTTAATCAGCAACAGTAAGTGTTTGCACAAGTGTATTTCGTTGTTTGATGACCAGATTTTTCAGATTTGAATGCTTGTAATTGAATGACTCAAGCCCCCGATAACACATTACTGTGGTACTTAACACACCTGGGTTTGAACAAAGACATTAGTTTTCCACATGGTCAGCATTGTTTGCAAAGTGAGTTATTTACTTGGAGTAACCCCACTTCATGAACATGTCAGGGCATTTTGGTCAAATTTCATACCAACCACACCCCCCAAAAAAAAACACTATTTCAGAACCGAACTCTGCAAGATTGTTTACCTGAACAGCCTGAAGCCCTGCATAACCTCTGCCCCTCAAACCACTCGAGTGCTTTTAGAGACATTTTTAAAAGCCTAACATACAATTTTTTTTTTACACTGCTCCACGTGAAATATCTGTCTGTACTTTGCCATCACAATGGGTCAGTTTCCGTCTCATCTTTCTTATAAGGACACAACTTTTTGTTCAATATTTGTATATTTTGTATTGCAGTTGGTAAAGAGTTGTTGTGCAGGTGTAGCTTTCCCTGTTTGGTGCAGCACCTGATGCTGATGACACCAGGCATCATCCATCAACAGTGTGTACTGCGATGGTGTGCCGGATGACCACATAATTAAAAGAGATTGTAATAGTCTGCCAGCTCCCTGAAAAATTGTACCATTAATCCCATTGTAATGGATTTTTATTTTTTATTTTTTTTGGGGGGGGGGGGTGTATGGGCTCTGCTTTGATCTCTCTTCCTCACTGGGGTTGGTGGTGTACCGTGTCCTCCGCCTTTATCAAGTTTCCTTGGGTTATTTATTTTTTCATGAGGGAGAGGTGTCACATGTAGTATGAGGTTGTTTACAGCGTAGGTATTTTGTCGCTTCACAGATCTGTCATTTAATATCATTGAGCTCCTATAATCCTACATTTATCCAATGTAAGCTCCCTAATCTTTGACCCTAATCTCACAGAGCCATAATGAATTGTATTTGGAGGATTTCTTCATTCATTTATTTATTTATTTTTTTGCTCCTGTATAAATACATTTTCCTGCTTTCCCTTTCTCTGAAGGCAGGGCCATTTTTGTGTTGTTGGTTTGTTTGTTTGCTTGCTTGCTTGCTTTTTTAATGGAAACTGTTGCTTCTGTAACTAATCTAGGGCATAGTGGGGCTGCAGGAAACTGACAGAAGTGGAGCAGGCTAATTTAATATGTTGAAACACAATTCAGGCATTTGTAATGATTATCCCCCTTGTAGTGTCTTAATAGGCTTCTATTACATTTCAGTTCTATGAAAAATGTTTTCATTTGATCATATTTATGAAGTGAAATATAAACAGCCCAGGTCTAGACAGTAAACACCAAGTATGCTTGGAGAAAGATGAAATATCAATACTAAATGGATGCAGAGAAACTCAAGCCTGGGCTCACAGTGGGTCAAGGAGAATGGGGCTCAAAAGAAATTTTGGCCAGTATTCAATAACATTTGTCCTTAATTTTGACTTACAAGTGAACTTAACTTTTTCAATTTTTTATTTTTAAGTTTTAGTGTTTGCTGAACTCACCAAACTGTGTATGTGAAGAAAAGAAAAAAAGTTGTTATTTTAAATTGTTAATCGAAGTGAAGGACCAACGTTGACTGAATACCTGCCAGTGTTTTCTGCTGTTCTTTGTGGATCAGGTTGGTGTGTGGAGGCTTCCTTTTTAGCTTTCTTCCCCATCTTCACTCTGATGCATTCTGAACCTGTGCCTTTTCTTGGCTTTCACCAAACCTTACTTATTAATTGCTTGTTTTTGAAGGAATACTACCTGCTGTAGGAATCACCCTATAAAATGGCGGTATTAAATCAAAAGTGCTAGTGAGCTTTCTTTTGTGTCACATAAAATCCCTTGGTATGAATTCAGGTGAGATTTTTCAGTTACAAATAAGTGCGAGGATTTGCAATGTTTTATTCAGTGTAAAACTTTTTTTTTTGGCAATAATTTCAGGTATCAGCCGAGGATCAGTTTGGGCATGCCTGAACTGCGTTTGTGATTAAGGGTTGAGTATGCCATTGGTTGATTTGGAACTGGATCAGCAGTGAGACACAGTTGTGTTTATGGCTGGTGGGATTCTTTGGATTTCAGCTGCATTAGTTCTTTCTAGCAGCATGCCATATCCTCACAATCTTCCAGTCATAATTAAGGCTTGGTGTTTGTCACGGGAGACACGGGTGTCATGGATTCCATGATTTGTGCCATTTTTTAACAGTTCCGTGACTTTCCCCAATTTTTTTTTTTTTTTTGCCATTTGTTCAATTTCCTTAGTTTTTAGTACTTTCTTTGATTTTTCGGCAGTTTTGCATGGTAACTGCCAAACTTAACGTAGTTTACAATGTTATTTCTACAAGCCAAAGCATTTTAACAATATTGCCAAATTCTGGGAGAAACAAAAGGCTGGATTTACTAAGCTTTTTTGATACTTTTCATACAAAGATATGACACATTCTGCCCCAGAAACATGCATCTTATGTATCAAAGAAGTGCACAGGGCTGGAAGCAGAGTATGCGTGTGATCTACGTGAGTCATCGCAAGATGCGCTTCTCTCCTTAATGCATGTATATTTAACTCCTTCAATAGACATCCCCCTCATGCAATCCCTCATTTTGTTTACGAGACTTTCCCCTAAAAGGAAATGTCAAGCTTAGGCCTGGATATGATACGGTTTAGTTGGTAGATCCTATTATAGGAGGAAAAAATCATTTTCACTTACTAAAAAAGAAGGTGTCCACTTGAGTATATCTCCAAAGCCAAAAGTTTCAGCTCAGGTATATTGTCTTTCATTGCAAGCATAGGTTGTATGGAGTAACACATCATAGGGCCATGTCAATAGGACATACCATTATGGCTTTATTACGTATAATACAAAACAAAACAGTTTTCTTTTATTTTGATGACACTCTAACCAATTCAAACAATAATTTATTTAGCAATAATAAATTATAAAATAAAAATGAATTAACATTATACATAACTACAAGATAAAACAAAAAGTACCTTTCTAAATAACTATCCATGTCAATAAGTTTTTGTTTTTTTTTGGCATGAACTGAATGATTAGGTTACAAGCAATTGAAAAAGATGACAAAAAGCCTACAAAATTTATATGTATCAAACACAGTTTGAGAATAACTGTCGATTTTGTAATGCCTGTAAAACAATGCTTATTTCTATAGTTACATATTACACTTTGTTTCACTTCGTCCTCAATAGTGCGTCATCCTACATGGAAATGAACATCCTCATCCTCGGACAGTCTTCGTCATTATGATAAAGTGTGGCATTCAGTGGCAGCTTTACTGATAATGTTTATTTCTGAGGCACCTTTCGTAATTATTAAAGCTGCAGTGCTGCATGATCTGTGCTCACTGTGTGTTTTCAGAAGCTACTACTGTTGGTGACTAAACAGCCAAAATTTAGCAAATGTAGTTGAAGTTTTAAAATTCAAATCTGCTTTTATTGTTGGTAGATTCAACATATTTGAGAGTCACAGATCTGCTCTGTATAACCAAAAAAAAAAGCAATCCTACATTCAGAAATAAGGGAGTTATTCAATGGATATTAAAGGGAGTGTTTTATGATGCCAGTTGGAGTTTTCACATTAAAAACAAAGCGTATTATTAATATGAATTATTATGAATTATTGCAGCCAAGCAATAAAGCCTGGGTGTTTGTCATGGGAAATATTGGCAAAAGTCACAGAGAAGTCTCAGCAAAGCAGATATCAGGGAGCGTTTAAATACATCAATTTATAAAATGTTTTTAAACTAAATTAAATTAAGATCTCATACGCAGCAGTGGGAAATGACTGAAATAAACATGCACAGCTGTAGCTACAGTAACACGTTCTTGAAGTTTCAGAAAAAATCACGGGTAGGCTATTTGTTCTTAGGAGCCAGTTAATGCCCGTTTTTGAAACTCCGAGCATGTTATTTAATTTCCCACTGCTGCACATGAGATCTATTAATGATTTAATAAATAATCATTTGTTTTAAAACTCAGTGATTTCTTACATTTTTGTTTTCAGTTTTCTGCGATTTTCACGAACTTTGCCTTGACTGCTTTGCAACTTCAGCCAGTATTTCCTGTGGCACACACGCAGCCTTAATCAGTGCGAGACAGGTCTCTAATCAGCACTAGCTCCCCTGTAGCTCCTTGTGCCCATTAAAATATTCAGTGAGCCATAGCAAAGGAGAACCTTGTCGCTTGCATAGCTATACATTGGTAATGCAAGACTGATCATTTGGATTTCATATTTGGGAGAGAAAGAGATTTTATTTCTGAATAAAAAACCAACACAGTGAAAACTAGCACTATATATTTTCTTGATGTGTTATTGCATTTTTGTGATCTAGTTCCAGGTTATCCAACATTGCTAGTCGTCTTAAGATATTCTCATGATGTTGGCAGGCTTCATTAAGGAGAGGACATTATCTCTGTGTTCCTGGTGTCCTAAATCAGTTGCCAGGGTGATGGTATTGGTGGCATTATCCCCACTGTTGGGTTTATGGCCCAAATGATCTGAATGCACAGAGATATTGTCCACAGCAGGAGCAGCAAACCCACTGAGTTGTTTTGTAGAGAGAATTTTTCTTAATTCCTCCATAGATGGCATACGACTGCAATGGTATAAATGGTGATACTAGACATGGTCCATTTGGATGTAGGCTCAAACCAGATGTTACTGTTCTCTAGAGAATCACAATAAATGTTGTCCTAGCTGTTTCTTAAAAAAAAAAAAGTAATTGAATTTCATTCTGTTCAGTATTTTCTGCTCATACTGATGAATGTAATTTGAATTTTTCCATTTACTGCAGCGAAATGTTGCATCAGAGACCGAGTGTCTGTTATTTTACTTTCTAAAGTGCAGAATAACAATGTCTCTTTTCCATAACTTGAAAAACAATTTTGAAAGAAATTTCTATTACTAACAAAAGCTTAAAATATCAATGCAATGCAAGTGGCCATGAGGAAGCTACATTGACACAATAGGAAATCCTGGATAACAGATCAATTAAAACAATTTTGAAACCTTCAATTTTATGTGAGAATTTCAAGAGACAATAACATTAACCAGAATAAATGCTGGAGGGGAAAACATTCTTTTTCAAGGCAGACTCACTGAGAAACATTATAGATTGCAACAATGGATCACTGATCTATTTGTAAAGATTGAGGTGAACTCTCAGTGATGATAAAGTCACCTTACAGGACACTCACTCAAACTGCCAGTCAGCTTAATTAAAAAGGTTACACACTCTCACAGTGAAAGGTTTTCTTTTGTTACAGCTCAGAGTCCAGCTGCCTGTAATAAGCCAGAAGATGTCTATAGAGTGGAAATGTGGAAGTGGAAAATCTTCCGGAACCTCTAATCATATCCGTGTTTCCATACTATTACTCTATAAATATAGTGTAGGTATACATGTTGAGGTGTGATCGTTTTTTTTTTTTTAAGACATTAATAAGGCATTGGTAATTTGATACCATTTTCTGGTGAAGTCAAATATGTATATTACATTGATGAGGAGTTATTATAATTGAAACAAATGGATGTTAGTAAAAACTGAAAGAGTTGTGAATTAATCTATATCAAGGGTTGAAAAAAGCGCAGCACAGTCAATATTAGCCGTAATGACATCACTGCCCTTTTTGCCTTTTGCTGCCTCTAGTGGTTCCAACCTGTAACTCCAGGTTTCACAAGCTGACTCACAATCAAGTGACTGTTTCCTGGGTCCTCCCTTCTGTCCCAGCCAAATATAGCCATAGTTAAAGCCTTCACTGGCCTCTTTATAATGAGTGCTTGATTAAATCTGTCCAGATAAATTACTTTATTAGATCCCTAGTTGTTCTCAGGAGCTAGAAAAGTTTTTGTTGAGGAATGCATGTGAAGATGACCTGTCTTGATGTAGTGATTTTAAAAAAAAAATCCTATTAAGACAAAAAAAATGTGGGCAGTGATTTTTCAATTAATAAATGAGTCATATTTTTTTCAAGATCTTACCAAGACTAAAAAAGGTTTAATAATAACAAAGAAACAGACATGGTGTACTTCTCAAGCAGACAAGCCATGGAAACAGAAAGGAAAAACAAGATAGAATGAAAACAATTAAGTAGTGTGCATGCTGTTTGTTTCTGTGTAATTAGCTCTCCATTAGGGGCAAAGAGAGGCCTGTTTGAACTTGCCCTTCGCCAGCCTCAGCTGCCGCCTCCCCGTCGCACCTGCCCGCAGGTTCCGCCGGGCATTGGCGTTCCCGTCTCTGCGCGGATCGCAGCTTCCGGGAGAAAACCTGCGTCCCGTTCGGCGGGCGAGGCGGGGGCGAGCGCGTGCAGAAACACAAACCCCCCTTCTTACCCCCCCTGGAGAACCCGATCCCCCCATGTCCTAATTACAGAGGCTTAAACGCTGGATTAAATCTGCTCCTCCATGTTTCCACCTGTTTTTAATAAGCTCCTGACTGCGCTCGTGTCCAGGTAAAATATGCATATGCGTGGCTGGCGGGCAGCCTTCTCTCACTGTGTACTGTGGGGATGAAAGACAAGGGGCACACGAGGGCCCTTTTTTCAGGCGTTTTCAGTTTGCTTTTTTCATTACTGTTTCTATGTTATACGTTATTCTCCTTTTCCTTCTCTACCTTCTTTCTCGTTATACTCTTTTTGCTCCTGATTCTTTCTTCCTCTTGGAACGGTGCACAGTGTTCTGGTCAGGCGTTTGCAGTTTAAACGGCCTTTGTCCCCTTCTAGCCAGCAGGCATTCCTGCGCAATCGACGAGCCATTAGGGCTGATTAGCCTCGCGTGTCGCCGCAGGAGATTGAAATTATACAGTGTCACGGAAAATGCTTCCTGTCGTCCTCTTTATTGTTCTCTCTTTCTGCCTTTTTTTTTTTTTTTTTTTTTTGCTTCTTGAACATGAGTGTGACCTTTGCCTCTGCCTTTTTATCGGGCATACTGAACACAATCTGAAACAGACTGAGCATTCAGACTGTTAACTGTGGCTGATATTAGTCTGCATGTATGCATAAAAAATGTAATAATGTCCGACTAGGGTAACTTTTAATCACGTTTGCTCACTTCACTGAATATGAAAGTGCTGATTTAATTCATCTTTCTGTGTTAATATTGGAAAGACACCTTTCAAAATTTGGCCTGGCTTTTGGATTTAGAGTGCAATAAATTAGACTGTGGTAAGATGGGCTTTGTCAGTCGAGACCCCTTTCTGCTTGAGACAACCGTGGCAAATTTGACATTTGAATCTCAAACCATTTTTAAAGAAAGGCTTTCATTGTTTTTTTTCTTCGAATATAGAGAGCCTTATTTTAGATCAAAGCAAAAGAGACTGCCTTATGGTAGGCTGAGACGCTCACACTACCAGACTCCCTGTGTTTGTGTTTGTTTACCTAACAGCATTAACAGAATATCGTCTACTCTCAAACTTAGATGAATGGCTTTATTCATTAGAAACGGCTTCCTCTGTGAAACGGATCCCCCCCCATTCAAACAGGCATCGATGTGATATGATGCCCGATAACAGCCATGCCAGCTGCGAGAGATCGAAGAACTGCCGTCGGGTTAATTTGGCCTCACAGCCAGATCAAAGTAATTATATCCTCCATCTCACAGCTATAAGTGCTCGTTCTTTCGGGGGAAATCCCCATCGGCATGAAGAATCAGATTTTACTGTGTTATCCCAAAGTAGCAGCCACAATAGCAGACAAAGTGCTCGGTCGCGCAGCCCACTCCCTGTTGCCCCCCACCTCCCCGGTCCGTCCTGTTCTGTCCCCAGGGTGATACAGATAGGGTGGGTAACTGGAGCTGGCCCAAGGATGGAGGGGTCTAAGAGAAACCAAAACAGCCTCTCATTTTCAGTTTAAGCGCATCCATCAATGCCTCATGATAACCTTACGTTATATAATGGCCATCAATTCCATTTATTTTTTGGGGTATTTTGTTTTTTTGTCCTTCTCCCTCGTCCTCTGTTTATAACTTATGCCATCCCTCGCAGGGATAGCACTTTGAAGACAACGGTCAGGCATTAACAGCCAGACATTTCCTGCTGATTTGGAAAGGAATAGCTAATGAAAAGGTAGCTTTTCGATTGAAGGCCTTTTGTTTGTGGCTTAGTTAAGCCAGCGCGGCGTTGTTTAGTTGCCTGCTGGCATGCTTCATAGAGCGTATCGGAAATCTCTCCCCTCGTGCTGGGATGAAAGGTCCACTGTTGCGCAATCCCTAAAAGCAGTCCAGACGTGGGAGTGGCCTTATTCAATCACCAGGTGTCAAACTGGCCCTCTTGGAGCTCTGTGCCAAGCTGAACTTTATGTTGATGTAGCTAACATCCTATTTGTCAGAAACGTTGGGTTTTTGAGAATTGTGCTAATTTAAAATGATTAGGGCCCCGTGCCTTAATGGATTGTCCAAAATGTATTCATATTGGTGTACAAGGTCTGTATTAAGACAAGATTTGAACAGCACTTCAGCAAATACCCAAAGGAAGAATACTTCCAATGAAGTCAAGATGACAAACATCCAATTCTTGTCGATATGTGACACAGAAAGGCGTTGAATATTTTGTGTTTATAAAAATTACATGTGGTGACACACTCAACCAGATACCCTCATTTCTTGCACCGAAGAGTATGAGAGAGTGGACTGAAATGGCCCTTTGTGTGTCCGTGGTACAGGCAATTAAAAGGGGGGTTGAGAGGGAGGAGGCAAAGCAGAGACGTTTCGCTCAAAGAATCTGGCGTGCTGCCTTGGGGAGTGATGAGGAGGCCTGTCCCACCGAGCTGTTGTGGAGAGTTTATTTAGATCACGACCGGTGCCCCCCCTCAGGTGAACAGGTGCAAGTGCAGCCTGTTGGAGAAGCCTGAACCCCGATCCAGCTGCCACAAAATCTGGCTGGGGGAGGGGTGGTGGTCAGTGACCGGCTGCATCAGGTGTGAACGGAATCCTGGTCTCGTAACATCTGGCTCCAGTTTTTCCTGTCCAGTCTCGCTGGATCTTACTCACATCATCGACCGGTGAAGCAAAGGCAGCTCAGCATCCTGGGTGGGAGGGGCTAGGGGCCCACCTGTCTGTCATCCTTCCCTCCACTCTGTTCTGAAAAAAAGGAGAAAAAAGCTGATTTCATCAGAAGGTTTTGAAGCATCATTCCTAATCACTGTCTGCCATCTCATGGAGAAGCATTTCTAGCAGTGGGTAGCGGCACACCCCTATACTGTGTTTGTATGGGGTAGGACGGTTGCTCCATTAATCACTTAATGTTAATTTGCAGCATGGTTCCGTGTATATGGTGCTGCTGAAAGCTGACTGATGCCCCTTTCAGAGAACTCTTTTAAGTGTATCCATGCTTCCTGCTTCCATTGAACCTAACAGGAATTTCCAGGAAATGCAGCTAATGGCTATTTAAAATGGATATTTCACTGGCTGAAAACATAAGCATATTGCATTTTTGATGCAGCATGGTACATACCTCAGTTTAGCCACCGTAATTGTGTGTACCATTCATGTGTTTCAAAGCTGGGTAAATTACCCTCAGAAATTAGTTAGTTTAAAGGCATGCCAAATGCTGCCTTTTCTGTACTGAACAACAATGAACCCTGCTGGATAATTGCTCTCCTGTTCTACTTTCAGAAAGTGGCTCCGTTGCCACCGTTTAACAATGACAGCCAGGCACCCTCATGCCTTATCTCTTCCTGTAATTTTAGCTTTGGTCAGTTGGCACAGGCTGGGACAGCGATTTGGCTGGGTCAGGGTTACAGGACCAGAAACTAAATGCTAAATTCAAACCCGGAGGCTGTTGTTTTTGCCCGAGTATGTGTTGAAGTATTTTTTTAAATCTTGGCATAAATTCAGTCCCACTGACATTTCACAAATGGGCAACTCGGGGAGTGAGTGAGAGAGAGATGGGGAGAGAAAGAGAGAGGGAGAGCATGCAATGTTGTTAATGCCATAATCATGTATTTACTGTTGTAGCGATGCAATTTATCTTGCCATGCAAATAAAGCGAATTTGAAATGGAAATTGAAAATTGAAATAGAAGTGGCGCAGGCAGGAGCAGACTGTGGGCTAGACGAGTCTAGATCCTGGGTACCACTCCTCCCTCCTGCTTCCTTCCCACAGCGGAGACTTGGGGCTGAAAAATGAGATGCTAATAAAAGATTTGGCTGGAGCTCTTAATGCAGCCGTCTGTGCATTAGAAGCACACGGGGGGCTCTCTGCTCTCCGGATTGTGTTTGCAAGCGCCAAGGAAATCAAATAAAACAGCGGCAGCACACATCCACCCCTCCCCCCCACCCCCCACCCCCCCTCCCCCCACAGGAAAGTCAGAATGCCAATGTTAGCACCTCTACTGTCTGAAAGGGCACAGAGTTCTCTTTCTGAAGCTTGCTTGTTCATTTTGTGGGAAGGTAAGGATGTTTGATGACAGGAACAAGCCATTCAGCTCATCTGTGCCGATTATCCTGAGAGTATCTTTGCCTAGACTGCATGGTTTAGCAAGCTATTCCAGCCAATGGCAAGTGTAAAGGCAAAGGTGTTTCATTCTTTAAACTGAAAGCATTTGTGAACAGTCAAGATGAGGGTCACTCTTTTGCCTTTAGACCTGAAACCTATGCCACCTTTAGATACTACAGATAACATAGATAACATAAACCTTATGCTATTGTAACCATTTGCCAAAGTCATGGTACTTTGCTTTTTAATTGCAAACAAATTATTTTTTTATGGTAGTTTGTTATGTGACAGTGTGAATTGGCTGCAAAACAAATCCAGTTCTCGAAGATTAAAGTGATTTCCACTATTTAATAAAAAAAAGAATAACAAATAATCCAAAGGATTGTGTATGCAATGAAAAGAGTGAGGGTTAGGTGTTATTCTCATGTAACTCACTAATCATAAGAATAATGAACATGCATAGCATCATATCATGGTGATAGAATTTAATGAATAATGGTTATCTTACAAGAGAAATGCATCAATGCATGTTATTTATCAGTTACACTGTCTTGATAACACCATAGTGTTGTAAGATGATAGGCCAGCCTCCAGTTTCATGTTATTAATCATGGCTATAAGGTGAGAAACGCAAGGTCGCAATACAGAGAATGCAGTTTGTGTTAATAATCTATATGAGTCCTTGTTCTACATGGGTCTTCATGTGACCTACATACAACAGCTTGTGTTCTTTAAAAGGATCTCAGCATGGCACAGAAAAATGTGAGAATTAGAAATGACCTAACCTCATTTGCAAACATATACAGCTTCAAATGAACATGATCTTGTTAGGAGTGAACCGGGGGATAGATGTCAGCCATTTGCTCGTGGAACATTCTGGGTTGTCAGTGGCTGGTTCGGTGAAAGATGGAAGCAATGAGTGTTAACGGGCCGTGTCAGCATGTGAAACATGGGTATCAAAGGACGGGCGGATACAAGCACTCCCAAGCATCGGCACTATCTTTATTTAAGAAAGCTGTTCCTCTGTAGTCAAGGGTACATGGCTGAAGTGTGTGTGTGTGTGTGTGTCTTTATTTACATCACTCCAAGCTGCATGGGGCTCCAGTTTTATTAGTTTCTTTTTCTTTCTCCAGACGACTATGCTCACCTCTGAAAATGTCATGCTACCATTTGAAGTTTTATTTTCTGCTCCTTTTTAACCTTTACCTTTTTATTTAATGTTTTTTTTTACTTTTCTGTCATCGTCAGCCCATTCTCTCTCTCTCTCTCTCTCTCTCTCTCTCTCTCTCTCTCTCTCTCTCTCTCTCTCTCTCTCTCTCTCTCTCTCTCTCTCTCTCTCTCTCTCTCTCTCTTTCTCTTTCTGTCTCTGCTGCTTAAAAAAGGCTTGAACCCAGTGCTGCCCTGCTTCGCGCATTGAAGTGAGTGAAGTGGGGTACTTAACCTGAGGCCACGTCTGCCACATACCAAAAAATCCTACAGAGCCCCCCCCCTCCCATCCAAGAGTAACTAAGGACTGAGGTGTGTTATAGGCCAGGCCATGTACAGCTCCTGAAGCCCCTCCGCTTCCCTCTTGTGAAATATGGAAGGTGAGGCAGATCAGTTTGGTGGTGGCAGAGAGATAGGAGTAAGCCCAGAACAAGAGCGGGTTGCTTGTATTTCCTGTGCCCAGTCGTCGTCTTGCATGATTTATGACCCTCGACTGAATACAAATTGTTAAAGAAAAGGATGTTCTTTTTTCCCTTCCCTGCGTTTAAAGGATTGCTGCTACAGAAAGCTTGTCTGCACTCCCTGGGATGTGCTCAGCCGTTTGCTATTAATACAGACACCCAATCGGCCGAGCGACGGCAGGATAACAGGAAGCGGCTGAGCCTGGTTACACCCGGCACCGGCAGCAGCTTCCACGGGCAGCCAAATCCGCCCCGTAGTCATTCCTTTTGCAGGAATTCCTTGACGCACCTTTTTCTGTTCCCCCCCCCCCCCCGAAGTGATCTTTGCATTTTTAGAGCAAAAGCCACCAGGACTTCCCCTGGAAGATTTGCATGTTTTTCTGTTGAGCGTGTGCCGTTTACTTTGCCTGAACCATGGTAAGATTTCGCGGAGGGGTGTGGCGAAATCCGATGAAACTTCAACCGGGAGATGTTAACCAGTGAATACTAAGGGCGTTAGGAGGGAAATGGTGTTTCTACTGAGTAGCGCTAGCGGCAATACAAGTTTATAATAGACAACGTGACGTCCAGAGGTCACAAACTTCATAAGAAGGGCACTTCATAACATCAGTCGTGAGCTGGTTTCTTATGCAGAGTCGCATCCAGTGATGTAATAATAGAGGATTAGCACTAATGGCTCCCGTCCTCATGGCTTCATCAGAACAGATCATTATGGGATGTAGCAGAACAATGTTCTTGTCGCCTTACTTTTGCTATCCACCACCGCCTTTTGCTTTCCAGTCACAGTTGTCTGAGACTATGGGGATTTGGTAGAAAAAAGTTTAGCTGGCATGTTTGGGTTAGTTCTTTTTAACTATGGGAAATGGTTTTCCATTGAATTTGGAGGGCCACAAAGCGCGCGTTCTTGTATGGACATCTGCTACCCAACGTTCCGGAAAGCACATTCCTGCTGTGCACTTCTGAATAGTTAATGGCCGCGTTTTGGTCATTTACTTTTCATGGGAAAAACCACAAAGCGACATGATGGCTAAACTTGGAATCTGTGTTCAGTCATGCATGCCCATGAGCTGGAGGCTTACAAAGACCTGCAAGTTGTTTTCCCTCTAAATGAGTTCCTACCTGAGCATTTTGAAGGTTTATGGTAAGGAGGGCCTGTTCCTGTTTATTTATTTACTTATTTTGCTTTTTCATTTTTTTCTCCTGTCTTGGATGCTTTGGATGCGCCATCAAAAACAAATAATCTGGAATGTGGTTTCTTCTGAATTCAGATGAAAGGGAGACACAAACAGAAAAGCGCAAGGCAGTTGGCTGAAATATACGGCTTGTCTGCTTTGGGATGGCTTCAAAGCCCGGTGACATAAATTTGTGATAACAGTGGCGCACTTTTGCCAAATTGAACTGTTGTTTTTCTCCTCTCCCATTTTTAGGGAGGGGAGTGTATTCTGGGCTTTCTGTAAACAATGTGATCCCCTTGATCATAGCCGTGGAAAATACAAACTCTGCCAGCTGGTATTCACTATTCCCCTGAAAGCTTGCGCTCCTCCTTTGAGTAATTATTCAGTTTTTTCTTTCTTTTTTAAAATTTAATTTGCATCTACACATGTGCGTGCACTGTTGTGTGTTTAATTATAGGACACAACGGGGCACACAGATTGCTCGGTCGAGAGGGAGACCCACACATGTATCCCGCACATCATTTAACAACTAAAGCGATAAACCTTAATAGCAAAAGAGATAAACCTCTCGCTCTCTCCCTCTCTCTCTCTCTCTCTCTCTCTCTCTCCTGCAGAAGAAGAGTGTGTTAACTGTACAGAGGAGTGCCGAGTGCTAGGGCACTCAGACCGCTGCTGGATGCCTCAGTTCCCGACAGGGAACCAGGCAGAGGGGGCGGACTACCGTACCAACGTTTTTGTACCGGCGGGGATGGAGGTCGCTGTGGAGACGGAGACCTATGAGACAGTCAACCCCAATGGGAAAAAGACTTTCTGCACCTTTGGAAAGGAAAGGCGGGACCACACCATTCTGGTGGCAAATGTCAAGCCATACCTGAAGGCCAAGCGGGCTCTCAGCCCCCTGCTCCAGGAGGTCCCCTCAGCCTCAAATAGCCCCACCAAAATGTGCTCGGCACCCTGTGCCTCTGGGAAAGGTCCCACAGGCGGAGCGGCCGAGGGAAAGTCGGGTGGCTGCGGCGGTCACTACGGCCCGCCCGACGGACAGTACCTGTCACCGAACAAGCAGGCGAAGGATGCGACATCACATGTGAACTCTGACCCCGTGGCCAAGGCGCTGACGGACGTGCGCTCGCGCGCTAGCCAGGACTCCAGTGAGATGGACTCCGTCCTGGAGCAGCTGGATCACCATGGCAACGCTGCCAACCTCCCCCAGGAGGGCATGGATGCAGACCAGGTGGTACGGGATATCGACAAACTCTTGCAGGACTGCCGAGGGAGTGAGGCCACGCCCCTCAGGAAGTGATGTCAGCGGGGGGGCTAAGCTTTTGCAGGACTGCTGGGGGAGTGAGGCCACACCTCTGGAAGAAATGACATAAGTGAGCAAGGGCCTAAGATTTTGCAGGACTGCCAGGGAGCGAGGCCACACCCACTCAAATGGGTGGGGCCCTATTTGACCTAAACTAATAAAGGAATGAAGTGTTTTTGGATTTGGGAGGTGGCATTGAGAAACCGACTATGGAATTCTTTCCTGGAATTAAGCATTTTAAGTGTCCACCAGCTCATAGCCAATTTCATTTCAGTCCTTTAGCAGAAATACCCCACTCGCACGCAACGGGCGTGTATGTGTGTCCCTGTGTGTGCGTGCGTGAGTGTGTGCTTGTGCTGGAGAGTGTGTGTGTTCGCCGCAGATATGATAGTGTATCATGACAATCGGTGTAAAGGCAGAATTTTCCAGATGAGAGAGAGACAGAGATAGAGAGAGACAGATGGAGCCAGAGAGAGAGAAAGACACACACAACTTTTCTGATATTGAGATATTGTTGTTTGATGGAGAAAAAAAAAAAAACCTGAAAAATGAATTTTTTTTGGTAAGGGCTGGTGGATGGAGGGGTTAGGGGGGTTGGGTGGGGCTTTTAAGAAAAATGTAACCATTTTCCACCATTATGGTTCACATGTGTAAACTGTATTCCCTGACACATTTATCTGACACATTCTAGAACATTCCAGATAGGTGAAGCGGTAAGACGCATCATGTTTGAAGTGTAAGCGCCTCATTGGCCATCATTCTCCCCATCCCTCATGTGCAGTACTGTCCATGTGTCCAACCCTGTATTACAGTTATCACACACCTGTATATAAGGGACATTTTTCCTCTACTGTGAAAGATATATATATAAAGATATATATATATATAGTTAAATATGTATACACTCATGTATAGTGTCCAAATATTAACAAAAATATTTATACATTTTGTAAAAAAAAAAAAAAAAGGAGTGAACAGAAAAAGAGAGAACAAAAATGTGTTTAAAATGACAAAGTGCAGTTAATTGTGAAATAATTATTTATTAAGAAACTGCCGAGGACACTGCTATGGCTCCGAGTTTCAAAAAGAAAAAAAAAAAGAATAAAAAGGAAATGTCCCTTCACATATCATTGTACACAATATCATTTAATGTGTAAATGTATCAAATTAAATGTGTTTACATCAAAATGAAATATTTTTTATTGATTTACTGCAATTTCTGTGCATATGAGCCAAATTGTTAAGTGTATAAGAGCTATATTGTGTATTTTATTAAATTAATATATAGTTGTGTTGCAATATACAGTACATGGGCTTATATTGTATTTGGCAACTGTTGCCGTGGTAGCCGTCGAACTCTATGAGTTTACTTTCTTTTGTTCCACTGCTCTTCCTGCAGCATTGAGCTGCAGAGCTTCAGTGCAGTCTCCCTTTGCATTCGGTCCGAATCACTCGGATACATAAACTGTTCAAAGCTTCACGAGCCAGCTCTTGGGAAACAAAAAAATAGAAGGAAAAGCAACAATCGCTGGCTCAAATGAGCGCTCCTACTCAGCCAATGTCATGCTCCGAGGCAGCTACATTTTCTTTTTGCTTTGTTTTGTTTCTGGAAGGATAAAATCTTGTCATTTATACTGCAGTTCTTATTTCCTTTTTAAACGTAAAACTGCCTTACCTGCTCTGTGCCGAACACTTCTGGTGACTGTTGCGCCCGAGCCAGTGTGCCAGGCTGAAGGATTCACAGAGGAATGTGCCGTTTTTGATTTTTGTAAATTAGGACCAAAAAAAGGTTCCTGTTTGAGCAGTTTATGTATATTCTGTATGCACTGCATTGTATTCGTCAGAATTTTCATTCTCTCAAGATTTATCGAACTTGATAACTGAAATTCCAAGGAAATTATTTTCTTTTTTTTTTTAAATGTCTTTTCTAAGCTGAGCACTATTGAAGTAGTCAAAGCATAATTCAAATAATTTAAAGAGATTATTCTTTAAAATCATGTACAATGAGGTTTCTAACAGCCTTGTGTGTTCACTTTTGCAGTTTTGTAAAAATGCAAAGTTCTTTCTCAAAACTTACAGAAGATCTTGGGGACACTTTACCGCTTTAAGTGAGCTGGACTGGGACTGGAATAATTTAAAATGTGCTTGCAAGGATTAAATTAGATGAAAACTGTGGATAATGATGCCATGCAGCCATATATAAACATCCATGTACAAAGTCCATTTCAATCTTTATAGACTCCTAAACATGCAGGTCCTGATCTTCTATTCATTGACCATTTTGAAAAGGCCTAGCTTATAAAAACCCAGAGAACATAAAACTTCAAATCAGCCATTTTGTGAAAAATTTCTTATCAAAATTTTTTGACTGAATTCACAGTCAAAGGGTGTGCATTCTTTGTAGACACTGTGAAGAATAAGTTACCATATCTTCTGCTCACTGATGCAGAACAGTTTGTTTTTCTTTTTTCTTTTGAGAGAGAATTTGTTTGATTGGTTCAGAGAAAATTCAGTGATTAACAGGTCATTTTATCTCCACCCGTTGTAGGGTTCATGAAATCTTACTCTATAATCACTATACAGGAATAAGGCCAGCTGTGGTCTGGGTGGCCATGTCTTAATGACATAACTGGATCATTTATCATGCTAAATTAGCACAGGTGACCATATGTGTTTGCTGAAATTCTGAGCGCCCTGAACACACGGTTGCCCGCATTAAATTAAAGATAATCGAACCAATTATGAAACTGAGAGCCGGGATGACACAAGGAGCCGCGTACATCTCTGGCTTTCTGGCCCTACGCTGCCACGCCACTGTAGAGCATAAACGCATTGTTGTGATTTTTATCTTCCCTTCCCCTCCATTCCTGTAAATCAATTTTTTCTTCTTGCTAGCTAGCTCAAAATAGCAATGAAGAAACTTTTTTTCTACCTTTTTCTCCACTGTCTGTTGTAGTAGCTTTATCAACACACTGCCAGAGACGGGTTCTGGGAGAAGGATGCCTTTGTGTTGGTTTCTAAATTAGATTTTTTAAAACTGGATGACAAGCCTGACATTTCTGACATGCTCGACATGTTTGCAAGAATGCCGCAACAACCCAGAACAAGTAATGAAACGCTGTGTTCCACACGCTGCTGATCCCAGCACTACAAAAGGGCCGCTTCAGCCTGACAGAATTATTTCATTTCCTGTCCCTCTCCTATCACCGCTCGGTGACTAAATCCTTTCATTTAAATGAACAACACTGTAAAGGAACATAAATGTTTTGAGAGAGGTAACTGAAACGCAGCGATGGATACGGAGTCTGCTTGTTGGTTTTTTTCCCCTCCTCCTGTTTTCATGGCTTTCACCTGTTTGTGAGTGTGCGCGTGTAAACACTGTGCTGGGTCTGAGTAGTTATTAACGCTGGAAAAGTAACTGTGTTCCTAAGTGTTTTGCAAACTTTCTTTTTTAAAGAAACCATTGTCTCTTTGAACAGTTCTGCTTCTTATTTTCCTACTTCTTCTGCGCTAAAATATTGTGCGATTCTGATGGACTGCTACGGGGTCCTGTGTTCAAATTCAAGGCCAGTAATTCAGCAGCATAAATAAGACTGTTCTCTGTGTGAAGTGTGAGACATGCTTTATTACCTTTGGCTTTCAAGCTATTTGCTGGCTAATGGAGTAGAAGTTGCTGAGGTCAACACGTAGTTGGAAATCTAGTATAATGTACACCCCCTCATTATTGTCTAATTACTTTCTTTTGGCATTGGGAAGGATTAATTGCTGTATTAGTGCGGAGGGGAATTTCGGCTATCAAAGTTTGTTGATTTGCAGCATAATTGAATGAAACGTGATTGAGACCCTGGCGCTCTCGCTCCCTACTGGCCAGGGGCCCTCTTCCGACATTTTCCAGCCACCCTAAACCACCCCTCCCACCCCCCCCCCCAGCCCCACCCTTTGCCAACCCTACCCTTCTCCTTTCATTCCATAGGGCTCTTGGCTACACTGGGCAACTAGAGAATGAGAACAGAAACCTATTGTACGGATTATCTCAACTGCTATTGTCTAATGGCTGTGTTCAATGTGATCTATCTGGAAAAAGAATTACTGAATAAAAAAAAGATTACTAATATTAACGTTTCCTGGTCTCAGATTCATTAGCATGCGAGGTGTGTGTTCTTTTTAAGGTGGCACCAGGGGAACTTCTTCTAACTTAATTGCTTCTGTGACTTGTGGGGACAACAGTCACCATCACACAACTTCAGTTTTTTTATTTCTATAATTATAATAATTATAATAATAATAATTATTATTATTATTATTATTATTATTATTACTATTACTATTACTACTTGTATTATTATTTTATCATTTAACACAGTACCATATTTAAATGCTCCTAAAGAAAGGTAAAGGGGAGGTATGAGGGAATGTGTTATTTTTTATCGGCTGTGTCTGCTGCAGTGTGTACATTTCCTTTTAGTCTGCTCTAAATAGGACTTATCAGTGGAATTCATTTCCATGTTATGTTTACAGTGCTCCCGGGAAGCCATTTTCCTCAGCTCCCGCCATATATTTACAGTGTAGCTTTCGACTTATAATTCTTAATTTATCTCATTAGTTCAGATTCCCACCACACAAAAGATTAAAGCTCATGTTTGCTGAGAGGCAAATGAATTATGCTGTTCCAGTCATGCGCAACTGCATGGTCCGCCTCACATCACATTCCTAGCTGGCCCGGCTCATAGCAGATTTCCAGCAAATCGCCATCCACCGACAAACAATATGGCCATTTGGTTAGGAATGGCCTTTAATGCATCCTTCAGGCTCATCAAATTAGAATTTTAGATTCATTATGATTCCGCTGCTGCTCCACAGAGCAGTCTAGGTTTTAGCTTTATGACCACGGAAAAATGCTGTGGATTTATGAGGAGAACTGTAGCATAGTGATGGAAAATATATAGGGGAATTTCTTTAATAATTATATTTTTGGGGTATGAGAATGACCTTCTAGAGAAACAAAACTGAAGTTTCCAGGGAGCTTGGAAATAAACATGAGCAAAGTAAAAAGCCAAAACTATTGTTTTTTCCTTGGGCTCAGCATGTGCTCTAATAATCTGCAACATGCTTAGTTTATACAAATAAATGAATATATAAATCTTCCTCAATAATTATGAAGTCACAGAAGGGTTATACTGTCTATATAACTATGGTGCCGAGATTCACTCATTGGTAATGATTTGTCGTCATTGTTGTTATGAAATAGCCGTTCACAGAGGTAGCACAGTTAGCATGCAGGTCGTAGATGTTATGTGATATTTTTGTACAGGGATGAAGTTGGTATCACCTAGCATCGCTTAAATCTCCCACAGTCAGTCGCTTGTGGGCAGGTCCTCTATTTTTACACAGTGTGTTGATTAAATGTAATGTGCTTTGGGGTCAAAAGTTCCCCCAGCGCCATGTTCAACACCGGCAGGAAGCATGGATGACTGAAATGTTAATATTGATGGTATCCTTTCTCCTTGACATGAGTCCCGCCCGCTCACTGGACTACTGAAGCAGGCAGCACTTTGTGGTGGTAAAATATATAAAATATAAGGTTTATAACTAACTAGTTAACTGCCCAATGTTGTGAATGTACAGAGACAATGTTGACTTGTTAAACTTTGCTGCTTGCCAGTCACATAGCTAAGCATAGTACATCTCCTATCATGTTAGCTAACATTATGTGTGCAGTATCACCTCTTATCTGGGCTAAATGACAATATCGGTACATCGTTTTCACTGATAGCTAGTTCAGCTTATGACGCTATATTTTGTCTTTTCCTCTACTTTGTCAGTGTGTTACTTATTTGTCAGTGTTAAATAGGGGTACACATCTTCTAAAGAGCTTTAAATTATCATTCTTTGTTTCCATGGTAGGGCTTACGGAGTGCTGATGTTCGTCTGTGTACTTTTTTCTCCTTCAAGACCCTTCACATGGAGCGCGGGAGACACTGCAGAGCAGGGCGACGACTTCGAAATCGATTTTTGTGCCCCAATTATAAAAAGCCCTTAGATGTATTTATAGTGTGTAGCGGAAACCAGGACATGTCACATAGGTGTCATGCTACTCATAACTCCAACACCAGATGGCACTACCTCGAAAATGTAACAGCAATATGTGTGACCTCTTGTCAACTTCCTTTTCACATTTGGTCAAGGTCACACTAATCTGAGGTGAGAACAATTTTTTACCCTTCAAAGTAAAAAAAAATGGTACTACACATTTTATGTAATAAGACATTGTTTCGTATGGATGTTGAAAAAGTTTTAGTAGGTTTTATTAAGTAAGGAGGAATAATAGAGAATCTAATGTGTCTTTGATACTTGAGCTGTAGTCCTATGTATAATCTAGTATAAACGGTTTCATGTGACAACCTGTCCCAAGATCATGACATTGTGTAGTCTGCTGCTGTCTTTCTGACAATATTATTAAATGTTATTCAACTTCACTAATCATTGCTGGATGACCATACATATATTTCAGAGCAACAGACATATCCCTGGACCGTACAAGTGAAGCTACATCTTGGCTGAGTGAGTCTGAATATGAAGTTTATGAAGTGTGCATGAAAAATACCATCAGATATAGCCAGTTCTCCTGAATTAGGCTATTAGAAAAATAAAAAATTGTGCAGATTTTATCAACATTATTTAAAATTTTGGATACATGTACACAACCTTTTGGCTTATGACTGAGCCACCAATGAATGCTTACGCTACAATACATGAAATGCCCACTTAGAGAATAACGCAAACCTCTTAAAGAGTTAAATTGTGAGTGGTATGAATTCTAACAAAGCAGGCCATTACAAGTCACTATGCTAACACTCCCCAGGGTATGCCCTATCCTAACACCTATTAGTTAGCCCCCCATACAAATATGATGAGCATTATTATCAAAGACTAACAGTTGTCTCTTACAACAAATGAAAATATAACAATATAAAAAATATGAGTCAATGTAAATAATTGAAATGTTACTAGCAGTAATGCATGCTGTTGAGTTTTAGTAAAATTAGTAAAATCTTCCAAAAACTGGAGGAAAAAAAACAATTAACCTGCTTGCATTGATTGCAAAATGGTTACAAAAATACAATGGTGGCGCCCTGGTTGGTTCTTCATGTGCCAGTGTACACAAGCCTAAGGACATGACCGGGTGACATTCATCATTGTGTCTATTTTTCTCAACAGTCTATGGTTGAGATCATGTTCTGTGGCTTGCATTTTTGACTTGATATATCTTTGTTTGGAAACAGTGTACCCCTGGTGTATATAAAGTTCCATATAATTCTTGAATTATAATGAAATAAAAAGTGATAATGTCAAAATATTTTTTGTGGTAACACCAGAGGCCAAAGCCTGCTTGGTTACATAAACCCTAACACACAGTAATTAGATGATTGTCATGCTCAAGCATCTAGCCAGCTTTTTATGGAAACTACTTAAATTCATGCAATTCAAATGATTAATTGCATGTTATTGTATGAACTACAGATTTTTTTATTGTTTATTTTTCTGCCTCACTTGATTTCCTGTGTATTTATTTGGAGGTTTAGGTCTGAGTAAATGAGACCTTAAAGGCCTTTTGATTGCAAACCCCATTTTGAAATTTATATTCCGTATTTGCTTCTCTGAGACATTAATATGTGTTTTGATTTTTCTTGTTTAAATATCTGTAGCCCAAGGCAAAAATGAATTAATAAGGGCGAGCTAGCCAATAATTTTACCACCATAACTTGCACTGAAAATGCCCTGAAACTGAGCCAGCTAAATTTTCTACAAATTTGTGGGGATTTTGCTTAGAAGTTGTGGGGATTTCAGCACCAAAAGGAATCATCATTAATATACTTCCATCATCTGTATTTTGACAAGCATCCAAGTACAGGTCTGCCCCTGAAATTTTATCACTTTGTAAATTAGTTTTTTGTTTTTTTTTTGTTTTGTTTTTTTAACAGTGTCAGGACAGACAAGCAAATAAATCTGCTGATTTGTTCTATGGACAATACTGACAGCTGAACAACATTCTCTGCGCCCTACTCTCGATCTCTAGACCCCTACTGAGGCACATAAAAATCATTATATTTGAATTTACTTTCTGCTACATTGTAGACTGAGCGGCTATTTCAGAATGGTCATTAAAAACAAACAAACAAAAAACTGTCATTTGCCTTGTTTGTTTATGGCCATTCTTGTGTTTAAAAACAATACATTTTATGTTTCTGAAATGGTGACATCCCATAATTTAAAATTTGACAAGAGATGGTTGTAGCAAGGCTAATGAAAAAGAATTTCCAAAATGACATTTTTTTTGTCCAGACCTATATTTTTTAAAATAGATGCTCCTGTCGCCAGCTAGTCAGGTTCTTGGGGCACTACAAGTTGCAGTTGGACTCTACCAAGCTGGCTAGCTCAAAAAAGCCTTTACAACTGCTTTCAGTAAATCTGTGTTATGATGTGTTTTGATAAGATAAGGAGCTGGGATTGTGTCATGCTCAGCATCCATCTTTATACACAGTATTTCCTTATTAAAGTCCAGTACACTTCTGTCTGGGTCAACTAGATGAGGAAATCTGCTCAAAAATGTTGACTATTCCTAAGTGTGAGGCAAGCTACTTTAAAGACAGGAAGTGGGCAAATTTTAAATGTGCTTGACCTGATATATATTGTGACCAGAGAATGCTGAGTTATGTGGCAATAGAGGTACATCAAACATTTGAGGCAAATACCTTTTGAAATACCTTGTAGGTCGATCCAGGCATACCTTTTTACTGTGAATTGGGGCAGTATTGATACGTATGTTGATGCACATCGACAAACTGTAACACAAAACCTAAAAACAATGCTATGAATTTACAAAAAAGAATTCATAAATCAGTGCATATAATCAGTGCAAATGTTAGAAATGACAATGACAAATGGCAAATGATTGACATTATAGCTGTGCTATACTTGAGCGATTGTTTTGACTTAACCTTGGGTTTTGTATGAGTAATTCTCTATTCCTAAATCAGAGGGTCCAAAATTGTTAATTCAAAGAACAAAATGTGTTTACATACAGACTGCACATTTAATTGTTCCTCAAAGATGTTAACGGTGTTGTTTTTAATCAGACAGATCTTCTCAGTTCCCTTGCATTATACATTTCAAAAGAACTGAAAACTAAACACTCTGATGCCTCACTCACAAGCTAAATCCCTGATTAATTATAAAACTCATAATACTGCAGCCACACTGATGCAAATAGACCTTGCTGGCTGGCCAGCACATAGCTAGCTATGCAGGACGCCGTTGGGTAGTTTGTAAGTGATACAAGACAATTTGGACAGATAAAGGACAGATGAAAAAAGCTAGAGAATGATTCATCATACTGCATGAAAATGAGATTACGAAATAAGAAAGCTTTTCTATAAATGTAGTTTCCAAATTCAGTATCAACATTGGCTTACCTTTATTGATTCACTGGCGAAAGGAAAAAGGCTGATTTTCGTTTTGGTTCAAATTGATTTGGAGAAACTTGATAAGTCACGTGATGTGAGGAGCCCATCATGCGTAGACTAAGCATGAATTTTAGGGCGCTGGAAATTGGTTGGTTAGATACGAATGGGTTATGAGACCATGTTGAAAATCATCAAAACTTATGTACAAAAAAGAAAAACATGTTTGTTGTGAGTCAGTGCTAATTAGGTCTCACTCCCTTCTGAAAGAAAGTTGCAACTCCGCACATTTTGTTCCATTAATGATTTTGACAAACAAGAAAACTAGACAAAAACATAAATAAACTAAACAAACCATCCAAACTGTTACCCATTCAGAGGTGGTGACAAACGTGCCCTCTTGCAGTTTCTACTTAACTTTCACAGCTTTGCTTTCACTGATGACAGGGTAAATTTGAAACAATAGAAAACAAGCCAGGGATGGGAGAAAAGCCCAAGCTGTTTTCCAAGTGACAGGCAGATGTGTCAGGTGGTTATTATTAGAATGAATGTAAATGAATCAGCACCCATCCACCAGCATGAGGGCGTCTTCACAACCAAAGTGAGGACTTCATTCTTTAAAAGGGGAGAGCACAGAAATTATGGTGTAGGATGTGCAGGAGGACAGTGCAACCGTGCCTCTGCCACTTAAAAACGTTTTGTTCAATTAAAAAGAAAATCTAACATTTGCACAGACAGAAATGGTTTGAGAGTCAATTCTTTTGGGGCCATTTTAAATAAGACACTTTCATTTGCTGCATTTTAATTTCGTGAGAAAAGAGCACAGCACAAAAAAAACAATTATAGAAGGCAGAGGTTCAAGAATTGTTTGAACCCATGTCTTACTAAATGAGCTTTTTACTTATAAAAAAAAGTAAGCTCACATATATTAAAATATGAAGCAGAAAAGTTTTATGAAAACATCAAGACAACATGTAAGAAACACAGGTTTACATACTATTGGTTTTACACCTTTCCATCTGAATTCAAATGGCTGACATGTTACAGCTGACAGACCCTTTTCACTGTTTACAAGTTTTTTAAAATTTTATTTTCATTTCCAACTCCAACTTGTTCAGGTGTGAAACATTGACAGCACATAGACTGTATGAGAACTTTCAGTGCTAAAAAAAACCAACAAAATGGCCATATAAGGTGTATTCATCTTTATTCAGCCATTTTAATGATGGCTTCGAGTTTTATCTAGATATACCACCAGCCTTGTATGATGTAAGAGATTTTAATGGGCTTCAAGAAATTAGAATAGGGACTTTTGGGATAAAAAGCACAGTACAGAATGCTGATTTATTTTCACTGAGAGAATTATTCTGTATTTAATGTATTTGCAAACTGAAGAACTAAGAGATGTCACTGCCCACAGTGGTAAATTCATCCTCCTGCCTTCTTAACAGTGCTTAACTATGTCTCCCAGTGTTTCGAGATGAACCTTTACCAGTAACAGTAAAGACAGCATAAAATAAATTGGGATTTGGACCTACTTTATCATAATGTGTGCATCCTGTGTATTCGATGGGTCGCCATGCCACTATTTATCTAAAACCTGCGCTGATCAGCAGGGGGACGAATCACTGCTCCAGACCTCACCTTCATTTCTTCCTCTCACAGGGAAGCAATCCTCTACCCCAAAATAACTCAAATAAAATAAGCCAATACTAAATCATCAGCCACAGAGAGGGATGTGAAAGCAGGTTTGGGGAAGTGTCCCCATGGAAACGGCTATGAAAATGCACCAGGATGAAAGACAGACACCTCCTTCTTCAATACCACAGACACCTGTAATAGGCACTGTAGCACAACACCACGGGAAATGCTACAATTTACACTGTGCCCATGCAGTGAGAGAAAAGGTCTGATTAAAGATACATAAGATACATATAGACAGCATTTAGGTATATATATATACTTTCATTTCTATTCAATGAGTTTGTTCACAGCTATTAGTCATGTTTCTGTTTGTATGTACTGCAGTGCCCTTCTCACATTACTTGATTTAATTAACAGATAAAAACTCTTTACTGACATAGCATGGCAGTCACATAACAGCTTTTAACCAATTTAATGAGTTCTGGTTTATTAGCTATTTATAATTGATAATGGTGGATGAAAACTTTAAAATGTGTATAAAAAAATACAACATGACAAAACTATATGTAATATAGTTGTGACACAATCATATAATATGTAGTTTTTCATACATATATACGACTGACAAATCATGCCATAAAACACCTGTAAGACTTGAGACACAAAATAAATGTGCAATATTGATGGGTTGCCACAATGACTTTAACAGAAAACTGTTGTGGGTTAGCTTAGAAAACTAGTGGGTTTCTACAATACATAAAATTACTGAACGGTGAATTCAGCCTTCCATTTTGGAAAGGGTAGGTCTCATTTTTATCACTTTGTGCTTTTAAGAGACAGAGAAACAGAACCAGGAAGAGGATATTGGCTGAGGTTCCCTTAATATACAGAAATCAATTAATGTGAAGTAGCTTAAAGGGAAGTGCAGAAGAGAAGAGGTAATATTATCAACATAACGATTTGATCATACAGGGCTTAAATCAAGTTTGTTGTTGTTGGGTAAATGTAATTCAGATATGTGTGAGGAATGCAATGTCAACAGATGTTGTACTTTTGCTATGTAAAAATATAATACAGACAGGGAAAGGTTGTATGAAAGGGTAAAAGAGGTTGGGCGGGGATGGGAGATGGGATATGGGAGGTGAGTTTTCTTTTTATTCTTTTTCTTTTTTGGAGGTACTAGGTTCGTGAATAGAATTTAAGATTTAGACAAGAACAATTTAAGTGAAATGACATACCACACACTCCGGTACTGTAGGTGGCGGTATGCACGTTAGTCTTGGTTTGAAATCCACCAACAAACTGAAAGATGAAGAAGAAGATGAAAAAGTGAAGAGCAGGTTTTAAAAAAACAATGGTAGGTTTGCCTGGGCCTGGTAAAAGAAAAATAATATTATGCTGACAAAAATCAATACTTTAGAACACGTTGGAAGTTGGAAAGGGTTTTTTGTTTTGTTCTTTATCCAAGGAGAAGATTCAAACACTCTTTCAATGATCTGAGCTGTGTACACAAGGTTGTGGCACTTTGGGTGAGCTCAGAATTTTGTTTGTTTCGCGGGGGGGGGTGCTGTTGTTGTTGTTGTTGTTCTTGGTGGTGGTGGTGGTTGTAGTTGAGGGGGTTGCTTCATTGAGAAACTGAGCGCACTGAGCGCAGAGAATGCTTCACCTGCAGACCTGGGTTAAAATATTTTAATTGTTGACATTTCAGTAAAATTTGAAAACACTCCTACAGAGATCCTTGAGAATTTTAAATTAAAAAACTGAGCATATTTATATTAAAGAAGAATTCATGAAGATTTTGTTCTATTTTAAAACCGTAATCTTCAGGAATCTCTTTGTTGTACTAAAGGGTGAAGTATTTCCAATAATTAGTTGACCAAGGTTTGAATGCCCATAGAGTGTGGTCCCTTGCCCTATAAGATAAACTGCTCTAGCAAGAATCCAGTTAACCTTCTCGTGATTTTGTGGAACAATAAACAAAAGGATCTGCTGTGTGGTTTTATGGGTGGAATGTCTGGGGAGGGGGAATAGTAATGTCAAACAGGACAAAGATGGGCTCTATTCGGGCGCAGGAGCGAGAATTCAAAATGAAAAGGCCAATAAGCAGTGCACAGGCTTAATATGAAGTAGACATATGAATTCTGTTGAATGGGTTATTGCCTCAGGCAAGCTGCGATTCTGAGTGACACTGCCAAATCAATTGGTAAATATCTAATGCCTTCACTCTGCAGTCCAGACTACTGTTCACAGGCCTTTTACTAAAGGTCACCTGCACTTTTAGCTTATTTAATGTATGTGTGTGTGTTTACATTCAAATGTATTTTTATACATCATTTTGGTTTCACTATGTAGAAATTACAGCACTTTTTGTTAATTGTCTCCCCCATTTCAGGGCGCCATGATATTTGGGACATTTTAATGTTCCGTAAATGAACGTAGTTATGTTTAGTACTTTATGGCATATCATTTGCATGCAATGACTGCTTGCGGACTTCTCTGGCAGACCTGTACCGGAGCATTATTCTGCTCCTACTTTTTTCAGTTAACTTAGTTAACTAATGTTTTCTCTTCAGCATATGAAATGCATGTTCAATTGGATTCAGATCCTGTGACTTGGCCAGTCAAGACTCTTTCAGTATTTTGCTTTGAAAAACTCCTAATATATATATATATATTACTTTGGGTGGAATTCAATTCACATGAGATAATGGCACAAGCTCTCATCAATTCTTTATTTAAGGATTTAAGGATTAAGAACTAAGCTTGAAATGGCTGTGGACTTTGCACCTGTTGAAAACCAGATAGTATTACTTTTTTGCATTTTCAGAAGTCAAGTTTGTGTGTGGGGGGGAGGGGGAGGGGGAGAGAGGCCTAAAACATGGCAGCATGGTTAAATGCACAAATGCTGTGCATTCTCCCCGATATTTATTGTCCATGCTTACTCAGATATGCACTGTGACTGACAGAAAGCACATCCAAAAAGAAAGTTCTGTGACAGGGCACCTCCCCATTGGCTCTGATTACTCACTGAAAAATGTTCATGAAGCAGAATAGCATGAATGCAAAGGAATAAATGAGCTAAAAAAGTGAAGGAAACTTCACAGTATGGAGGCATGAACACACAGCTTTGTGGATAGACAGAATCCGGCCCTCACTCTCACTGCACACTGAATTGATGGGACATGCCAGGCAGAAATGATTTGTGGTTGGCTCGCAGTATTACAAAATGCAGTTTAATGCAAATCAAAACAGTTACTGGGCAAAAAGCAAAGGTCAGTAAACAGGGCTAAATATCAACATCAACGCAAATTTCTTAATATCACTGAGCCATACCATCTTTCCCTGTGGTATATATATTGATTGATGAAGTGTGATCAAGTTTACTGATGGTCATTGACAATACCTTAGCAGTCACCAAAGCACTCTGTGTTGTCGTTAAGTATATCATAGCCTTTGTTAAAATGTGGATGTGAAATCGTATTCACTTAAAACACAAGTGTAGTCCTCAGATTACGTCATTCATGTCACAGTAATGTGTAACTGAAAAAAAATGAGGCTGTTAAAAATGAATGCAGAGAAATGGTATCTTCCACTGTCGGTGTTATGTTGAACCACGTGAAGTTATTCTTGGTGCAGTGCTAAATTGCACTGTAACAGTACTATCATGTGTCCACATTTTGGTTAAAGTTACACTACATTTTTGCAGCACATATATTGATTTTTCTGTTAATAGATGGGGACTTTCTATGAATGTTCCCTCATAAGAATTATATTGCACCATAAGCATATTTCATCTAATTAATTCATATTTATCCATTCGTAAATAAATTTATAAATGATTTTGTTAATAACTGCAAATAGACATATGGTGCTCATGGGGGATGTCATTTATTGCTAAAGAAGTGTATAGCCGTTAAACACCATTAAGACCATTCAGTCAAACAAGGAACAACAGATTTGGGACCGGGTGCATGTACTGTACTCATCCAGGCCTTGTCCCCCGTTCACTTCCGTCACGAATAATTTTCCGCTTAGTATGTACATTGCATATCCCCGTCATCTGTCTACTCGGCAAACAGAGTTTAGCAGTCGTGGCAGCGTGGGCATGGACTCCAGGCCCCGGCTGTGTTTTCGAGTTGAGCGGGTTGACCTCCGTACCCAGCGAAGGATCTGCTGGGGCGACGGCAGAGACTCAAAGGGGCGCGACGGAAAGACAGGTTTTTAACGTCATTAAGAGGGCAGTGCTGGGAGGCTTAAATGACTGAGTAGAAAAACAAACAGCAGGTGAATCTCGTGAGCCACAAGGGCCTGGGTGACCTCTGAGACAGGAGAGCCGCCGTGCTCCTCACGCGCAGTTCCTGGGGGGGAGCAGGGGGGTTCCAGGAGAAAACACAATCCTTGTTTACTCGTTTGCAGGAGGCTTATTGACCCTGCAATGTCATCGAACGGCTTCCTCGGAGGTCTCCGGCTCAAGGCGAGGCGCCATTCCCTCAAACGGTACACAATGGCTGTGCAAATAGGCAGAAAGGTAATTGATTTCCTCATTTCCAGAATTGATTTTTTTTTCTCCCCCTCCCAAAATAAATACATAAATGAAATGAATAAACAATAGACTTTGGCTGGTCGAATGAAAATGCAGTAATGCGGCGTGACGATGAGCTTGTTGCGGTGGCAGACGCAGCACTTGCAGAGCACAGTTTGGCTGGTGCTTAAATTAGATGACATTTGCACAGGATATGAGTTCTTCAGTTCTTTTAACGAGTGCAATTTGAAGTGAGTGGCAGTAATGAAACCCAACTCTGAGAGCGACAAAACAGGAAGGGCATGTTATTGTGCCGTTGCTCAGAACACTCTGCAGCAGTGCCTTGCGACATGTCAACTTCAGATGAGCAAGCGAGGGGGGGGGGGGGGGGTTGTGTCCCAAACCAATCATTCATTGATCTCTGATCAATGCTTGGCTGTCAGTAACCTCATGACATTCTGTATGCTGATCCCAGATCGGTGTAGTTGATGGAAGTGTGGCACATGTGTTTGAGTAATCATTTTGATTAGGGGCTTGTCAGACGCTCCACATGATCAAACCAAATCAAATCAAAGGAGTTCCTGTTCTTTTTTCAAGGGCGCTATCATTTGAAAAACTGACCTTTTAGTACGGCGAACCAATTTATTCCATGCATCTTTGATTAGCTCACTGAACTGAAGCTTGCTTTGTTCATCAACATTGCACAAATGCATAGCTTATACGCTTGGCATGCCTGCCTTTGATATATCCCGGTTACATCCGTCGACTTTTCGCCTAATAGAAGGATCGTAGATTTTACATGGTGTCCATGATTTCTGCATCCTGCCATCACCTGGACAGTACGTGGAAGCTTGAATAAAAATGAAAAAGCAGAGAGAAAGATTTGCCCTCACCAGTGTTGATTTTTACACGGAATGACATCACTCTTTTTTTCCTCTTTCTTTTCGAGCAGTCTGCTTCATGCCCATGTCGGCCCTTCGCAGTGTGGCCCCATTGACAGAATGCACACTGGCGTGAAAGGCCAGTGCTCTCCTGTTACTCCTCCAGACAAAAAGGACCCCCATTCAGCCCAGATTCCATGTTGGATCATGTTGCGGGTCCATGTCCAAGTTTGTTCTGAAGGTATCTGTAGTGCGACTGACAGGCTGATGGGTAAACAATGGCTGCTCTTACAATGTTCATGGCCTCGCGTCTCTCAGATTACACGAGCCTGCTGGAGTGGCACCGTCTTTTCAGTGCAAATCAATGGGTGTCTGTCAGCTGAGAAGCAAACTAATTGCAGGAATGTACTTTTGACAGATTTTCTCTCTTTTTGTTGCTGCTCCCTTCAAATCCCTTTTCAGTCTTAACTTGGCATCCGTTACGATGCAGTGGTTGGTTTAAAGTTTGATATTCGAGATAGGCGAGGACAACTTGAACATTTGAGTTTGAGAATTTTATAGTGGAAGGCTCATTCTTGCATAAAGTGGATTGATCCTCTAACTGCTTGATGAATTTAAGGTTAATTAATGATAAAACATTGACCTTGAAATCATTTCTTTTGAAAAAGAACATTTTTGTTTAATACTGGTCCCTTCCTGTGAAGATAAAACTTTTTTAATCCTGCTTATTCCACTGGTATGAAAGGAATGCAGCATCTTCCAGTCCAGATGGTAAACCATGCTGCCTTTGAACCATTAAATTTCTGGGGGTTAGAATTGTGTCATGGGTGGCAAAGCTGCATCTGGTAGCAGGAAGCAGCACTATATGGACAGCGTCAAGGTCCAATGACCGTATCAAGAAATACTGGAGCAGAAAATTATCCCATGTGTTTATGAACGCGGTGGTTCTGGCTGGATATTCTCTATCTAAGACTGCCAGCGTTTCTTCCTGAGGAAGCATTTCAGATTTTTTTTTTTTAATTGTAAGAAAATTAAACAGGTTTAAAGGGTAACCATGGTTACAAAAATATGTACACATATACATAGATTAAATACATAATGCATACCTGAGCCTGAAAGATTTCACTTGGCTTTAGATCATGTGGGGATATCTCTGCCAGTTGCGGTGACAACATGTGCAGAGAAAGATTTAATCAGAAACCCCTGTTGGCTACATCTGCCTCAGACAACCAACAAATTTGTTAACACAAAGGCCGAGATAAAATTATTTTCTGTTTTTTTTTGTTTTTTGCTTTTCCCCTGCAAGTTCTGAAAACCTGCAGCTCAACCTTTATTGAGGTAAATGGCAAGAGAAACATTCCTGGACCCATGTAGTGAGCAGATTTACTTTTCCTGCAGTGGCAGTAACGACTCGCACGTTTACGGCCATCAAAAATTCTCTTAAATTGAAAATCCTGCAGTCCTGGCCTAGGAGGGGAATGTATTACTTGCAGGCTGTTTGAGATGGGTTTTGCATCAAGTCTGAGGCGTGTAGCTCAGGGTACAGAGCACTCAGCTTTCCCTTGAAGAACATTGTTTCTTTATAAATACTGCACCGTAGGGGGGTTTTCACTTTGTTCACTGTATCTATATTTACTGTAGGCCGCCGCACAAAGCCGCCATCCCGCATGGCTGTCTGCACACTGACAGTCCCGCACTTTCCCAAGCATCGTTTTGAATATTTAAAGGCTTCCCGCTTAGCTTGTAAATTGTACCATCGCATAATTCCTTACACGAAAGAGCATTGAGTCTGCTTTAAACTCCATAAGTTCAAATATGATCTGTAGTGTCACTATTCACTTGTGATTTATATGTATGTTAGGGGTCAGCATTTTGCACAATGCCACATTTAATACAGGGTATGACTATCTTAGACTTGAAAAGATGTTTGCTTTGTTCCCTGTCAAAATTAGGTGCTACTTTTTTGGAATGCAGGTAGTATTCACGTTTTACTATCAAGGTGCTCAGCATGATAGGCTGCCAGGTATAAATGGATGTAATTCACACAAAATAAGTCTGACAGTTCCAGAAAGTGATGTTTACGCTGAACGCACACTCTGAGAAGTGTTTACACAGCGGGTTCAAGGTGAGCTGGCTTATACCTAATATCACGGCTTATTTGGATAGAAAAAGAGAGCGGGAGAGCGACGGGGTGGGGGGAGCCTCCTCTCTAAGACCCAATTTACATAAAACCTTTGATTCACTCAGATGAATGCAGGGAGAAAAAACAGTCGCTTTGTTGAGATTAAAAGAGTTCATTTGTCACATTAAGCAGAATTACTCATGTTTTGTCATTTATGCCTTAGTGGAGAAGGGCAGGCCTTCCTCAGTCAAAGGAACAAAGGATGAGAAGGGATGAGATGGGAAAGGAGGAAAGAGAGATTTTTTCATCTGCATGGAGGCTCAGATACCTGCATTCCTCCAGGAGTCTGATGCCCTCTTTCTTTGCCCCTGCTTGATGTTCCCCGGCTCTTTGGAAATCATGGGGGGAAAAAATCTTAATTTAACTAAAGACTGTTATGAATAACCTGCAAATTATGCGCTCACCTCCTCCATCACACCTGGTGCAATGTGGAGTTGTAATCTCGCCAGGCTTGGCTGACTCTACCTCTGCGGCAACCCACTCATCATATACAGTTTTGGTTTTAAAAATGGCGATATTTCCATAATATTGCAGCTAATTATTTTTTACTCTAAATATTTTTCCTCCTTTTTAATGTATTTTGAAAAATATATTTCTGTGCCGTGTGTGCATGCAAGAGGAAAATGGCACCATATGTCAGATCTGGCACTCTCTGCCACCTCCGCTGCTACCAATTGGTTGGGCCAGGTCATGTGATGAGGACGGACGGAGGTCACTTTGATGCCACTCGTAAACAACATTAGAACTGATGGGTTTGCTCATTTCTGCGGCATGCTATATTTCTGTCTGCTGCCCAAGCAAACATTGAGACAGGAGCAAGTGTGCTCAGGTTGCGCTCACGGTCGTGGTATTGATGGGTGTTAGAGGACTTGGGTCCGAATGAGTTGGAAGGCCTGCCGTGGAATGCAAACCCCCCCCAGCTCATGACCGCATATTATACTCATAACTGTATAATTTGTCATTTTAAGTGCCCATACAAGTAAAAGAGGATGTTGAGAACATAAGCCAAAAATCCAAAAAGCCGAAAAACCAAAAAACCTTCTCTTCCAAACAACTTTTTCCAGTTTGCTCTCAATGTGCCAGCACTGCTGTGCCCTGTAACAAGCAGAAAAATAAAAAGCCTTCCCCATACCTTGGCGGTCCTTTGTGGTTGAAGGTCTGTTGGATGACCATGCTGCGCTGGGCTTCCTTGACAAGCGTTTGTGTGCAGGGTACAGAACCTGCATGCTCACTGGCAAGAACTCTCCTAGATTTCTGTCCAAAATTCTCTTGGAAGGCCTGAAAAGCCAAATATATCGAGCAGGGCTGTGTTGCTGCCTGAATTCCACTGCTAACTCTAAGTGTTTCAGCAATCTGCATCTGAAACTTTACCACTTGGAAACCCCTGTATTTTGAAAAAATGTTCTCACTGGAGCTGTTTATTAATCTGATATTAATGTGTGCAATCACTTGAGGTCAATCAAAATCCAGGCCCTCTCTTGTTGTTCTTTCGGTTTAGAATGATGACACGCATGAATGCACATTCTGAGCCAAATTCTCTCAGCCATTTGGAACTCCACCATCCTCCATCAGAGGCAGAAACAAGCTGGCCTGGGTACCAACCATTTTTCCAGCGAAATTTAAATAATTCTTTTTAAAAGTTCTCAAAGGTGCCCAGGTAGTGTTTTTGTTTTGTTTTTTGCTTTTGTTTGGTTCATCCATGGATACCTTGTTTCTCATTTCATTTGAACATGTGAATGTGTTGGATTGGTGCACAGAGAATTTTTACTGAGTGAACTGAGTGAATGGCTTAAGAGACAAACAAAACTGAAACAGAGGGAAGTGACGCGGACACATTCTGTCCTTCATCGGAAGATCAGTTTCTTGCCACACACCACGTATCAACAGGCCAGCATGAAGTCCGTAAATCTCCCAGTGTGAGGATTTGTGCTGCCAGTCTCTCTGTTTAATTCCATGATATTTTTGATTCTTTAATCTTTATATATATATATATGGACATATTTGTCAACCTGGGCTGGTGTTCATAAAGGGCTTCAGAATAAGAATGCATGCAAGGCCAAACTGACCCTGAATCTGAGCTCTTTGTCTGAGATGCTTTATGAATATAGGCCCAGATTTGCCTTCGGTCCGATTCTTCGGAGGTTGCATCATCCGAGGCGTTTGTTTGCCGTTTGTGCTCAAATGTGGCGGTGGGGGCGGCTGTGACTGGCTGCTGTCTAAGAGAGAGAGCGAGTAACAATGCAGATTTTTGCCCGGTTTGCAATACAAACATAATTAATCACTCTTCTGAAATGACACAGGCCCTTCCACTCCACGAGCTGCTGTGCTAACGCAGCCCACAGCTGCCACTGCAGCTCTGTGCAATCTGTGTTCCCCGTCACCGTGACCAAGTATCAGTCTTACCCTGCTTTATTTTGTAGGTCAGTCATGTTGATCAGCTTTTGGTGATATTGTCTTAACATGAAAAATGCCACACAGAATAAAGAATTCAACATGACCTGCTCTGTATTTTATGTTTTCAAATTTATTAGTTGAACTTAGCCATTGATGGGGTTATATTGTAAGTGTCTTTTATCTGTGCAGAAGAAATTATAATTATACATTTTACAGTATATTTATAATTTCTTCTATATTTATACCTTTGAGAACCATTCCTTCCCAGTCAGGACCAAATAATGGTTGAAAAGGATGTAGCTGCAGATATAGCTCATTTTTGTGTCAGTCATTGCATCTCAAATAATGCAGCTAACACACTTACAAAACAGCAGTTTCATCACTCAAGAACTTTGGTGGGGCTTTGGGCTTTGTTTAAAAGTTTACATTAAAAAACTGAAGAAAGTTTCTGCATCCTGTTAGCAGACTTTTTAAAAAAGTATCGTGTCTTGGAATAAACTAACGACTTTAACACAAACATCTACTGCTCCTGAAATGGCTATAAAATAATAATGAATTAGCTCAGATTTGGGAAACTGCCATTAGCTTCCCAAGGCGCCACACAGTAGGAAGCAGGTCATTATTCAGTTTATTTAATTGATAAAGGGGTTAATGAGCTCAACAGGCTTGTAATGGGAATCTAGTGTTCTTTTTTCCCATTGTGAAAAATGATAATGATGTATTTCATTGTAGCCAGTATGGGCTGTGGCCAAATTAACCAGCTAGGAAGGGAACATGAATAGGCTACTTTTGGTGCTTTTTATACAGTGTCATGCATCTCTTGACTCCAAATGGCTGGGGCTGGGTCAGGGGGGACGGTGGGGCGGGGGGGGGGGGGGGCAGCAGGGGTTGAGTTGCGAGTTGCTCAAACGATGTGTGGATTCAGAGAGTATGGGCTTGTGATGTAGTCGCCGTCTGTAAATAGCAGCGGCCAGGACAGTGTGGGTCCAGATGTGACATTGTGCCGCGTCTAGCTGTGCAGGGTGGAGGGCGCTGGGAAGCAATGATTGTGGGACAGCCAAGCATTTAGAAGCTAATCCACATTTGAATAAACGAGCGGCGAGCGCGGCGAGGGCAGCCAGTCAGAGCGGCGGGGCCTGAATGCATGAGCGGCTGACGTGTGAGATATTATCCAAAGCGGTCACCCTTACGGGGAATTAGACAGACCATGCCGCGTGTACAAGGGCAGCCTGGCATGGCGGGCTGCCCAGGACAAAGGCAATGCTGACACGACCGCTGCTTTTCTTTGTGAGAGATGCTAAAGAGGAGTGCAGTGCAGGAAGGTACCTTCAAAGGAGAACTGCAGCCTAAAACACATTATTGGAATATGCATGTTAGCAATGTAAAATGCAACCCTGGTCCTATTTTCTTATTTTGTGTAGTATTTCAGTTTTCCTCTATAGATGATCTGTGTTCTGTAGATGCTGTGAGATCACATAGTGATATTGCCACAGCAGGCAAAATGGCGTTTAATAGGAGAGTGTGTCTTGAAATCGCTATAGTGCCAACAATAAATGGTAAATGGACTGCATTTATATAGCGCTTTTATCCAAAGCGCTTTACAATTGATGCCTCTCATTCGCCAGAGCAGTTAGGGGTTAGGTGTCTTGCTCAAGGACACTTCGACATGCCAAGGGCAGGGTTTGAACCGGCAACCCTCCGAGTGCCAGACAATTGGTCTTACCTCCTGAGCTATGTCGCCCCTTCGAATATAAGTTCGATTAATATATGTATCAGATATTCATTTTGGCCCATTAGGGACAAGTCAGGGGTTTTGCTTTACATTACATTACATTACATTCATTTGGCAGACGCTTTTATCCAAAGCGACGTACAAAAAAGTGCATTTCATGGTCGTAGACAACTGCTAAACACAGGTTCAGTAAGGTCTTTGAATCACCGCCAATCAATTTTCTGCAAAACTCCTATCATTTATCAAGAGGACATATCAACTTCTTCTGTGCTAGCAGACTCCAGAATGCAACAGCATAGCTTTGTGGGGGACTGGGGGCATGGTCACAATATCCAACTTTGCTTTTAGTGTTTTAGCTAAGTGCTACTGGTTAGCTAGCTGATGTTAAAGTCTGTCTCGCTGGCTGTGTATGCCATGGCCTTTATCACATAGGGGGGTGTTTAAAGCAGGGCTGGGACCACTTTTCAATTTATTGATAATTATCAATAATGCTGTGAAATCTATAAGCAAGATAACTGTTTTTCATGCAAACATTAATGTTCTGCACACAAATCACTTCCAAACACTAAGCATCAGTTTCTAACAGGATGTGGTTCCCTAATAGTCACCACAGATGTATGGACAAGGCTATGCTAAGAAGCATATTTGTCCCTTCCAAAATAGCATTCAGTAAGGCAGGACTGATTGTAAACAAATTCAGGTCTTATTTGAAACCGAAGAATGTGGACACAAGTCTCTTTCTGAACAAAAATGCTTAGTTGCGGATATGACAGTGAAATTTTGTTGTTACTTTGTTTTTATAAAGGTGATTATGTCAGAAAGATGTTGTCATGTCATGCTATTATCTGAGTTTATGTTTGATTGTAAATGTTCTGTGAGTTATTGTTGACTTAATTACCATAGGCTATTTAAAAATGTATCATGGCTTAGCCTCATAGCACCATGCAACTCTAAATGCTAACAGAACATGGATAAATTGAATATGTTAATTGAATACATTATTATTTTAAGGAGATTTATGCTAGTTTCACGTTAGTAGTAACTAATGCTTAAAAATTTCATTATTTCAATGATAGCTATAAAACTTATTCAGCAAAAACAAAGCTGTTTGGTTTTTAGTGGTACTAATTATGGTGTAATTAGATTTTTTCCTGCCAAGCCACCAAGGGAAAGACAGCGGTAGTCATCTGATGCAACACATTCTGCATCATGCAGAAGGTGCTGTTGTTTTTACTCTGAAGCTGTTCCTTCTTTCTCACACATCCTCTTTGTCTGTGAAATGCTTCTCTCCTCCCCGCCATGCTGGGAAGAGCTCTGGAGCAAAAAGATTAATGATCCTTTTCACTAAACTGTCCATGTTTGTTTTTGTTGCTTTTAATATTGCTCTGTTATTCAAATTTTTGAATTTGTGGGTGTGCATGTTTGCATACGTGCCTCAATGAGGATGAATTGGATGGAAATGGAATTTTCCTCTAATGGAAAGAGTATGAGGTTACAGTCAGTTAAAGAAGCAGCAGAAATACAGAAATAATTCTGAATTTCAATTCATTTACATAATTGACTGAAATGAAATGGATCAGATCCCAACCCTGCACTAATATATCATATATTAGATATCAGTGACATGCTGATTTGAGCCAAACATTGTACTTTGCTGTGGCAAGCAAAACATTTTTTTTCATATTTTTTTTCTCAGTCGAGTAAGTAATTGACAGGTCATCATAGTTCCTCTTAATGTGAAGTTTATGGGGGGCCTCAGCGGCCAGCACTCTCGTCTCACAGCAAGAAGTTACCTGGTTTAAATCCCAGCCTGGACTTCTCTGTGTGGAGTTTGCATGATCTGCTCATGTCCACATGGGTTTTCTCCGGGTACTCTGGTTTCCTCCCACAGTCCATTGACATGCAGGCTAATTGCAGAGTCTAAATTGCCCATACCACAAATATGAGTGAGTGAGTGTGCCCTGCGAAGCGTGGGCAACCTGTCCAGGGTGTATTCTTGCCTCATGCATGTTGGGATAGGCTCCAGCACCCCCTGCGACCCTGTCCAGGAATGCGTGAGTTAGATAATGGATGAACGGGTGGACGGATTGAGTTCATGAAGCCTCATTCTTCCATCACCAGTTGTGAGCAAATGTCACTGCATTCGCTCAGCCTGCTGAAGAATCCCACCTTTATTACCAGGTACAGCTGACCTGAGGGGACTGGTGGCAACCTGATCACCGAGACCATTTGTGGTGTCAAGGTGTAGATGTGTTTCCAATAATTATTTTAACATGTTGCTATTTTTTAGTTGTATGTGCTTCTCCCTTTCACCCCCTTGACTGGTTGGTGAATTAGAAAAGTAATTGGTTTGGAATGTAGTCCACATACAGTATGCACACACTTGTACATATACACACAAGCATATATTCTCAAATTCACAGGAATCCTTCCTGTTTCACAGTTTCTGCATATTTTGATATTCCCAGTGTCATTTCTTCCCCTTGCACTTATCTCCGCGCGACATGATTTCTTGATTTAAAATGATTATCCAATCAATCACCCATCTCCCCGTAAAACATGTTTTTTACGAGGAGATGACTCCAGAATCGCATGGCCAAGTCCCCTTCTCTTGACAGGAAAAAAGGAAACTCCTTTACTATACATCTCCACACAGGAAAAGCTGCCTGCTCTCTGAGAGGGCCCTCGGGACTTGATCAAGTGCATTATATTTAGCTCTTTGTGGTGATGTTAAAATCTCTTAACAGAGCTGGTGATGTTCCCTTCCTTAAATTCATCTGGACCTGGCTTATATATATTTTTCCTCAGGGCACCACTAGGAATTTATCATTTTTTGTTTCTGTAAGTCTGTAACCCTTATCACATCGGATTACCATAAACCATAAACCCAGACACAGCATCAACTGTGTTTGTTTCAGAATAGTTAGAAGCCCATAAGTGAGAATTAGTGTAAAAACAGTAATTTACTGTAAACATTAACATTTGAATCTAGCTTTCATATACCATTCTTTTCAAGGTATAGCACAGGACTCCATACCTATCCAGAGAGTTAATAATCCCACTTCGAATCATTTTTATAGTGTTTCATAAGAGCAACCCTTTACAATAATGTGGGAATGTATCCCAGATGCTCACCTTCAATAAACCGAGGAATTGACCCAATATCCCTTGTTCTTCCTTCATCAGCACTTTGGGGAGTTGTTCCTGAACTTTACTGCCGCATGCTTTTTTCTGGACAGCAACAGACATAGCACCGTTTCAGTAGCTTTCTGAGTAATAAAAGTGGGTTGACGGGATGGTGGAAGCGGGTTGTGGTCATTAGCAGGAACACCCCCTTTCCTTAATTTGCATATCATTGACACAATTCATAGAACTAAATCTGGGTTTATAGAAAAAAGAAAAGTAAAACACCAACTCAAATGTAATTTGAAATAGGTGGTGATGCAATTTTTTGTAAATTGCAGTATAGAACTTTTTGTTGTGTTTTGCTTTAATCGTTTTCTTAATGATTGGATTATTATGATCTCTCAGTGATCATGACAGATTGTCTTTCTCACTGAAGTTAATGGATCAGAGAATCTACATATGACGCAGATCAGTCGATAGCTCATAGACCACGCCTAGGTAATTTGGACATTTTGACATTTTTTCAAGGCATTTTCAGCAGAAGCATCTGAACAATAACTGTAAGACTGCCTTTTGTCCACTATGGTGTTTTGTTTTCAATTTCTGGATACTTACTCTGTATTTTTATGTAATATGTGTTTCAATGACCATCCACCTCCTAGGAATGTATTGGTATCATGGGTGGGGGGAAAAAAAGAATAGTGCTTGTTCAGATTTATTACTCAAAGGAAAGGACAGAACATTAGTGGTTGCTTGATTGAATCTCCCCCAGAATCAAGTTAATCTACCATTACTTATTTCCAATCGACTTCCAGAAAACTCATCAGTCACACAACCATGCAGACCATACTGCTTTCAGTTCATTGCGTAGTAGTCACATTTTTGGTGTTTTTGGTGTGGGACTCGCAGGGACCGTCCATTTATGCAGATTGTCCGAATTATTCATTTTCTTTGGTTCAGCTCACCAACCAGGACAAACAATGGAGTAATGGGGAGAAATCGGCATGTCAACACCATTGACTTGTGGCATGAGTGGCCAGCTATGGTCCTGAAGAGCTGCAGGGTGGGAGTCTTTCATGAGCACATTAAAATCAGCAACTATAGTTCATATCCAAGCAACAATGTGAGGTGAAGTAACCCTACTCAGCTGCTTTAATTCATCAAATAAGTGCTGAGTAACAACAAAAGCCCACCAGACCCTGCAGATCTCCAGGACCAGAATTGGAGACCCCAGACTTATGGTCTAAGGGGGTGGTTGCCATAGATACTAGTTTTTTTTTCAGTGTGAGCAGAGAGGCTTCAGAAAGAGAGAGTGATCATATAGGTGGATATATCAGAGTACGAAAACAAGGACCACTTGAAACAAGGGCCCTGGATTACGTTCAGCACAACTTGGGGAAAGCAGCCTGCTGACATAGGCCCATAGCGAAGGTCAGGTGATGCGGAACAAGGGTTCTGAAACTGCAGTTTTTCAGGAACAAAGAAAGGATAAATGGCAAGTCACCAGAGCGTGGGAGAAGGGACACAGTTTGAGCAGATTTTATGATATTGCTTTTGATTAATGGATGGATTCTCCTTCATGAGCGTAGAATGCGTGGTGTCAGAAAGATGTATGACCAGTTGAGAAAACGTTGTGCTGGTTGTGGGGTTTTTATTGCTTACATTTTGATGGACGATTAGAGAAATGCATAGAAGTCGTTCCATAAATCAGACTTGGCTCAATCTTGGCTGAATATCTATCCAACGTTTATGTTTACTAATTTTCCACATGCTACAATAAAAATGTGAAAGTTAATGTTATCGGCAGTAGGCTGGCTTGCCCCTGTTAATGGCAGACTTCACATGCAGGCACAAAAAGACATCAAAATACTATTAACCTATAATGTGCACAACGCTCCACTGGCTAAATTGGTTAAAAGAAATAATACACAATTGCGATACATTTATTTTGTTTCAGGTTAAATTACTCTGCATTTTTTATTTCTACTCCAGACAGCTCCAAAAAAAAAAAAAAAAACAGAAATCATCCAATCGCTATTCAGTCAGACTCAAATTAGTTAATTACCAAGTAATTAATCACCCATTAAGTAGTGCAACAAAATAGGTGAATACACATTACCCAGTGAGGCTTTTATTTAAACACTGTTTCCTGGATTGTTTGATTTGGACACATTGCATCAAAGCCGTCAGGACGTATACAAATGAACGAACGGTGCAGACGCTTTACACTATGAATCATCATCATACAGTCCAAAGTGAAAAAGAAAAGCACGCCTTGTTTGGCGAGGTGCCATATTTTCCAACTTTATATTTTTTAAATCATGAAACAAGAACTTTTCAATCATTTTTTTCATTTATGTTTGTGTTATTTCTGAACGCAAGTGTTTCTATCTAGATTTCAAAGACATCACATCATACTGTAATAGTAACTGTTCTATATTAAGGTTTGTATACATCACGTGATTTTGATTGTCCATCTCACAGGTGAATTTAATGTTAGCAACCTATATGTATGTGTGAGATAATTGTTGTGTTAAAGCCCTGACAAAGGGAGCGTGCTGCGGAGACGTTGGCTATTATATACAGCACCGGAGAAAAGAGCGCACAACCTTTCTTTCTTTCGACCTTACAGTTTTCTGATCATCATACACTAACATTAATGAGCCCAGGATACAGCTGAGTGAACACCCACACTGTGATCTACATCCAGTATGAAATGCAGACTTATATATTGTCATGTGAACGTCAGTAGAAATTGATGTACAGATTTTTTTTTTTTCATATTTATCTTGTTAACTACCTTAGCCCCTTCTCACAAGCCTTCCTACTCCGTAGATTAGAAGCTGCTGTATCAAACAATGCCATGGTATCCATGCTGAAGCTGTGTTGCTCATTAAAACAGTGTGGTTGACCACACTAAGAAGCATACACATTTACTGAACATTTGAAGAGTAAAATGAATTTTTAATTCAGCTTGTAACAGGGCTCATTGAAAGTCTAGGCAGGATGAAATGGGAGCAATTAGCTCGACATGAGCCTGATTCTGCTCTGCAGCTAGGAATCATGTGTTTAGAACAGAAGTAGAGCCCAGTTCCAGAAAAGCAGAAATGTACCCTGCAAATAATGACGCATTGGTGTACTAAATTAAATACAAACTGACACAGACATGGACAGGCTGTGTGTGTGTGTGTGTATGTGTGTGTGTGTGTGTGTGTGTGCATGCCTAGTTTTGTGTGAAGTGAAGCCACACAGGGTTTAGTGTCACTTTGAATGGTGGGAAGGCATTATGGTAACAGGCAGTCGGCCATACATGGTGCTGTGTCCTTAATTTGTTTTGAACCTGCAACCTTCTGGTTTAAGTTTGATTCACTGACCATCTTTGCAATGCACCACAATACCATTGTAATGTATATACTTTGTGGTACTAACCCTGGGAGTCAATAACAGAGCATGACTTCTACTTACAGTTTGTATAGAAGTGGAATGTTAAAATTGCATTTATATACACAGATACTGAATAACTTGAATCCAGTATTAACTATTGAATGACAGCTCTCTTGTCTTCAGTGTTTGGTTATTGTGTGTAAATATACCATGGTTTTCAGCATATTCTGCAGAAACAAAGAAATGATCAGTACAACACAAGCCTTATATTCTGACTCTGATTACTGAGCTGATGAATAAGGATTTTCTTTCATTTATTTGGGGACTATTTTCTATGGAACCTTAAGGTTGGAAAAAACAACAAAATAAACATCCTTTCCTTTCTTTGAGCAGAGGGTAAAAAATAATTGTCTAATAGTTTAAGCACTCATTAACATGTTTAAAGACTAAGATGTCCTCTGCTCATTGGTCGTAACTGAATATGAATGCCGATACAAGATTTTACTGATGCTTCACAGGTTACTTTGAAACATGAAACAAGGTGAATGGTGGTAAACTAAAATACAATTATTTTTTTAGGTTTTTGCTTAAAACTGTTAATAAACAAATGTCATGTGACCTATCAAAGTAGGACTGTCATTTCCATTGAGAATGATTTAAGGGAATTGTGCGAGAAGCATGGAACCCTCCAGTTCTCCCTTTCCGGAGTACACTGCTGTGTTTTGTGATTGCGAACCTGCGTGTGATTTTGCACTGACAAACAGGCTTTGATTTGTTGCAATCAGACAGCACACAATAGACAGCCAGAGTGACTGTACATTGCCAGCAGTGAAAAAGCTGTGGACCTTGGGATTGTTCTTTGGTGTTTTTTTTTTCTTCTTCTTCTTCTTCCTCCCCTCCACCCCCCACCCGTGCCAGCAGCTCCTGTTCATGGTGCCGTACCATTCGTCAGCAGCGGCACTACCTCATTTGCATGTTACGGTGAACTCTCCAACACCAGGGAACATACACAAAAAATGTTATACCTTTCAGAACATTCACTCCTTTTTAGCTCTGTGGAATTGACTGCACTCATATTGCAGGTAAATGGTATACATGACGGGATAGTGCAGGGTATTATGTGTTTTTAAAATTTAACCTGGACAGTCTGAGATGCAGATAAGCAGTTTGCACACCAGTCCCAGCAGATCCAGATCAAATAAACAAATAAATGATTGGGCTAATTAAATAATTGCCCACAGATGTTGGTGTGAAATCTTGAAATCTTTACAAACCCCCAACTTATCCTTTTTAACTGGACAGCCCAATAAAAAACCATCCTTAGATGAGACAGAACAGAACTCATAGACATAGTACCTTGAATAAGAGCATGTGGTATTATCCGATCAATACAAACCTGGACTTCACCGTTTTATAATTAACTAATTTGTGATATTGCAATCTTATACTCCAATGTATTTTTTTTTTTTTTTTTTGCAAGCATGCCAAATGCAGTGGAGGTGAACAGCACAGTATATTGATCTTCTGTCAATGCAAAACAATGGACTGAATGTTTTTTTTTTTGTTTTTTTTTGGGGGGGGGAGGTGGTGAGGGTTTGCTGAGACTGAGATGGTTAAAGGCAAAATAGAAAAAAAAATATTTAGCTTGGGAACGCCAATTCAATGCCAATGCAAATAAGGGGAAGAAATCCGAGGCTTTCATGGAGGTCCACAGTGGCTTGTTGCGTAAATGTTGACCTCTGACATGCATATCTTTGAAGCAGAGTATTTGATGTACAGTTATGCTTCTGGCTGCGTTCAGCCATGCAGAAACAAGCTGCAGATTGGGACGTGGTATCTTTTACTGTTATTAGGCAGCACATATATTTCTTTATAGGGAGTCAAGACAGCATATTTATTCCATAAAAGTGACTTTACTCACTTTTCAAATTTTTCATAAAGCAATAAAAACAGAAATGAATCCGTTAAAAGTAACTATTCTACGGAATTATTTTATTTTATCCATTTTCATGTTTTATTTTCTTGAATGCTCATATATTGCAGAGGGTCCCTTGACAAACCTTTAATGAACTTTCTCCTCTGCAGTAAGAAGAATGGGAATACTTCCCTGAGATTATGCTCCTTATTTTTTATATATTCTCCCTGGTGGAAACCTAAAGAAACCGCAACCTAACTAACCTCTTCTTTGTCACAAAACAACTTGGATCCCAGGCAGCATTATTTGGTCAGAAAACAAGTGCACATAAAGTAACATTTACACAAGTGAGAAGCACTGTTTAATTTGAATGAATGAACAGCGACCTGAGAGAGAATCACCTTCGCTGCCGTCAGCATACTCTCTGACTCGGTTACTGGAGAACCACCATAAACAAAGCTGTCTGCTCTAGCTAGCTAATATCAATTCTGCATATAAACACATAAAGCAAAAAGAAAAAAGAACTGTTTATCAGGAAACCAGACCCAAGCACATGTTTCTCTGTCCTCTGTCTTAATCAGCAAAGATAAATATCTACAGTTAGCAGCTAACACAAGCAATTCTGAACACAGCAAAGCAACGCACATGGACAGGCTTTACATTTCTTTACTTTGACTACATGCTAAATGTAATTAGCTAGCTAGCAGTAACAAATCTGGAAGTCAATAAAAATAGGTTGTTTGATAATGTTTAGCCAGGCACATTTGAACAATGGTGGCCATGGCTGAATGCTTTCAAAAATGAACTTTCAATTTAAACTTATTGCAGAATGTTACACTGAGAAGTATTGTATGTATTTCACTAAATGTAGTCCTGAATGCTGCCATGCTCCTCCCCTAACTCAGTTCCAGTGGTAACCTCAGTGCTCTGTGCATGGTATCTTAGTTAACAGTCTATCCAAAGGCATTCAGACTATGCCAAAACATCAGCCTGCTGGTCGAATTTATAATGTAAAAATTGAATGCAATTTATGCCTTTTCCTGTCGTGCAGGAGCAGAAATGCAGGTTGATTAAAATAGGGCTGTGTGGGATGGTTATCTTAACTATCTGTGTGGATAGGTTATGAGTTTAACCTATGTTATGACTGCATCTAGTGGGCAAAAGTACTCACATGCTGAACTGATATCAGTCAACATATCAACATCAGACATGATGAAAATGTGTCTAGTACTAAATAAATGTAAACCTGTATGTTTAACAGGAAAACTGCTTTTCCTTCTCCTTGTTGAAGAAGTAGATTTTTTTCTTTTTGAAAAAATAATTTTGTTTGGAGATGTGCTGGATAATTGAGAGGCCATAGGTGTTGAGACCCCGTGTGTGTCAGTGGCACCAGTGCCTTGCAGTGCTCAGAAGGGGTTTGCTAGTGCAGTCTTTCAGTCACATTTAATCTCAGTGGGCGCTTACAGAATTTGACCATCTGGCCCTAATCATGTGCTTCACAAACTGATCTGCGGAGAAGCCAGTGATGGTAGTGCTGTGGTCTGCAGTAGGAAAAGAAATGGATGACTTTCTGCTGTCATGGTTTTTACACTTCAGCTGCCAAATGGGGGAGTGGGGGAGGTCATTTCACTTTTTAAAGCATTCCAGTTTCTTAAATATTTTAACTTGAATACTTGAAAAACTAATGATTTGATTTCAAAAGTAAAAATTTACAACCTGATTTTAGCATGATCACATTTAAATTATTCTGTGTTTGCAAGACTAGCTCCAGGTAGATAAAGATACAGTGACAAACTCCACAAAGGTCCTTTAAATGTCTACACAGAGGTGGGATATATTCCAGAACGGCTCCACCATTCACTCTCAGGGTAAATTGAATAGTAAATTCAATGATGTGACCAGGGTCTATTTTCATAACAGGCCTCAGAGCAGGAGTGGTGATCTAGGATCTGATGTTCCCTGGAAATATTATCATCTATTATGAGCTAAAATGGTGAACCTGATCCTAGATGAGCCGTACTGCTTTGAGGCTCTTTACGAATATTACGCCAGGAATGCGATTTAAAATGAAATGGGAATCTCCTTGGACACGAGTCTAATCATTGTTTTTTGCCTCCACTTTCTGTGGGTGTCTCTAAAGCCATGTTTTAAGAGTTCCTCATAAACGGACGGGGCTACCAATCGCAATAAGCGCCCTCACAAAGGGAAAAGAGACAGACCAGCTGTTCTCTGTGAATGCTGTGCATCATTCCAGCACGTTTAAAGGAGTCAGAGTTCCTTTCACGGCGAGGTGGGAGGGGAGTGTTGCTGCTCTGCTCTTGGCAGGGTTCCTGAGCTTGGGCGATCACCTTCTGTGGTCTGTGTCTTTCAAGTGCCAGATGTGCTCTTCTGGAAGTGGGCCAAGGGGATTGTGTTGGCTCTATGGGGGGTGGGGGGGGTGGACAGAGAGACCAGCTTTCTTCCCCCGCCCCCACCAGTTGACTGAGCAACTCCTCCCTTGCACACTCCAGAGCTTTTTCCCCTGCACGCAACATTATATATATGTCTATCGGTGGGTGTTCGTGCACATGCTTGTGTGTGTGTGTGCGTGTGTTCGTCAGACCATGTGTATGTGTGTGTGTGTATGCGTGCAGGCCTGCTGTGATGGATGTGTGTTAGTGGATATGAGTGGACTTCTAAATATTAATTCTAAATTTAAATTGATGTGAGAGTTTTGTTAAGTATTCATTTGATAATTGATTGCAGCAGGCGCAATACAAGCCTTACTCTTACAATGAGGCCATAGGGAGGATGAACATATGAATTATGATCACATATTGTAAATTATGATATATAGGTATATGGCCATTTTTACATTTCTTTACTATACATGAGTTTGAGTTTTTTAAAGAGTGAGATGTCTTATTTTATTTTCATGTAATTGTTTTTCAAATATTGTTTAATATCCTCAGTTTATTTTCGTTTGGTCTTTTGGTCTCAGGCACAGTCATTTGTATTACTGGAGAATAAATATTTCTTTGCTTGCGGGTGAGCACATCAAAGATACAAACAGAATGGACCACAGAACGTATTCCATTTGGTATGGATTTTCAGTTTTTTTTTCCTGTTCTGTGCATCTACAAAGCCGCTGACAAGGTCAAATAATTGGAATGGCAAACATATTGGAATGTGTTCTGCGCAAGCTTTAGTCTGCTTTAGGATGCCATATTGGATTGGCTCTATTGTCGGCGACATGTTGCCTTATAATAGTGTAACTGAATCAACAAAACAAGCTAACAATGTTGTCAATGCAATTGCGATGCATCCAGTGATGCAATTTGTATAATACTGACTGGTGACTGAACTCACATGAAAGAAATGCTGACTTACAGCCCAGCTTTTGTTTTTTAATCCAGTAAACTTTGTCGCATGAAACAATGTATTCTTCCAATCAAAGAATTTTGGCAATGAAAAATAAATTCATTTAAAGATAAATGATGAAAGAAAACTTACAAATATCCTCATTAAAAGACTTGGTCAGTTGTTCACTTACAAATTAAGGGGATGAGTGTGCATTAACTTGAGTTGTTTGAGCATTAGTGCTAGAACTTTTAAGAACTGAACTTGTATGTTTTCTTGGAACTGTGACACTAATCATACATAGATACATCGAATAGCATTAACAAATCTTAATTACATGGTACTGGTAAATGGTGAGACTATATAGGCTGAATGACCAGTTTTTCCCATTATGTATTTTTGTGTCCTTATGGTCTTATGTGTGTCTGTATTCAGATTCACACATGAATACAGGTAAATTAATATTTAATATTTACACATAACAAATAAGTGTTTACAGCCTTGTAAAAATACAGCACATAAAAGCATGGCTCCTGTTTAGCACATTTACACATTTGCACAGTAGCAAAAACCACCTTGCCCTGGATTTCATTGACTTTTCAGTTACTTTCTGTCAGTGGATTTGGTGATGAACACACCTTACACTAGCCTGACATCTGTCCTCATCATATAGTCTACGTTTGTAGCTTATGTAAGGGAGAAGTCCGTAAATCTCTAATGTCGTGTTAGGTAAGGAAAATAACTGCAACCTTTAGATTTTTTCCTCTTCCAGAGAACTGAATTTGCTGACGCGCATGAAAAATTGGGAATCATCTATGTCCCAGTAGGAGAAAATGGGACAGCTTGACAGGAAACCTGTTTTCTGACGCATCAGTAAATTTTCATTAATTGCACTTGTCGTAAATGGTTTGCCTGCATGTCATCAACAAATGGCTGAAGCGCATCTTGGCAGTTCCGCGATAGCCGCCTAGATTGACGGACTGAGCCGCACGAGGGATTCTGAGCTGGCTTTCCGTTGACTCTGTAAAAAATAAAAAATAAAAATTAAATAAAAAGTGGAAATGGCAGTAGGCTTGGGGGTGGTGGGGGATACATTCTGTGATGCGTCTGATGGTTTTCAGTCTTAGCATCGCCTTTTTTGCCTATTTTTCTGGAACAGACTTCATTTCAACTATGTAAAGCCCTCTCTGAAGAACAATGGCGCCTTGCTCAAAACCACAAACAACTGCAAAAATAGACCAGTAAATATGTATAATCATTTACTGCACCACATGCTTGTGTTTGGTCTGTACTGTTTCAGGAAACAATTTTGAGCACCATGTAGGTGGAGAGAATCCTGGTTAAAGACATTTATTACTTAATATTTAAAACCCTGCTTTGTCTGTAGAGCACAATTGCAGCCCAATCCAATCAGAGGATTATTTTTGTTCCAAAAACCAGTTTTTATTTATTTTATTTTTTTGTTCGTCTTTATGTTTTATTAATACTCATGTATTTACTTTCTAATCCTTTTCAAAACAAAAGCGAGAAAACAATTTTTATCCCTTGAGAGGGAGGATTGCTGATGGATGATTCTTCTTTTACTTTACACATCTGTTTCTCACCGTTCCTTGCCCACTCCTTCCCTTTATCTATGTGTCCCTGAATGCTCCCTCTTTTGAATTCTTTTTAGTTAGTTATTGTTCTTGTTCTTTTCTGTTACCCCCTCCCTTGTACTGGGGAGAAGAGGGATATGGCACATGGGCACAGTCCATACTGGCTGCTCTGAAATTCTTTTTCAAATTTATGCATGACTGTGAATCACATGCTGGTATAGTTATTTGTTCTGTTGCTATAATAAGCTGTGATAAGCATTTTTGGTAGCACTTTTGAATCCCTTGAGACTCAGTGGAAGAATCTGAGTGGTGAAGGTACGCATGTAGTCTTACCTGGTGCTACTGGAACGAGATTAGTTTAATGTTATCTCGGTTATCTGACTCCGAAATACTGTTTTAACATTTCCTCTGTGCTGGCAGTTATACATAGGAGACTGCAAAAAGCCTATTTCCACCAGTAGTGTGGCTCCATATGCACTGATCTCTCTCTTGGTAGATGTGGATGTGCCTCTGACTTGCGTAGCCTGCAAAGATACAATTGTTTATCGCGTGACTCCACTAGTGCATATGCAAGTGACTATGAGGTGCAGATATCCTGAGTGCTATGACCTTAAAATTGTCTCTAATGGTTTAGAGTGAAAGTGGGATACCAGGTCCGAGTGAATGCAATTTATTATACAGTGTGTTCAATGATAGCAATATACAATGGTGCACTGCAAAATGTGAGCAGTGAAATGGCTGTACCCGAATGACGCACAGGTCCTTTAATCATTTCCATTTCCTCCCTATTATAACCAAGGATCAAAGAAAAACCCCAAATCACCAATAAAAGGCACAACCACAACAAAACCACAGAAACATCAATGACCCTGCTTGTGCTATCTCTGTTAAGGCTATCAAACCAAGTTTACCTTTGTAGCACAGCTGGCTGCTGACTCATAGGTAACTTGCATGACCTGCTGTTCACTTTTGAATGGTGTTCCAAGATCTTTATTCAGCACCCACTGTACCACACCGGTGACACCAACTTGTTCCCCGTGACATTGGCTTTCCAACAACATCAAACACGATTGTAATGTGAAATATGTGTCCTCTTTGATGGCTACATGGACCTCTAATGTTTTCCCTGTCCAACATGATGATGAAGAAAAAAGGAATTGCAGGGAGAAATCATCCCTGGTACTTTGGCCGGTGCGGCTACGTGAAGCCCGTAATGGGTGGAAATGCCGTGTGCTGTCAATCGCTGGCCTGGTTTAACCAAAAATGCTGCTCTCCAAGGCCAAACACTTCTGGTTTAAATCAGTGACCAACTTATATAGGATTCTTGCTGCTGAACAAGCTTACTCTACAGGGTTGGAGTCCTGATCGATGTGGTCACTTCTGGCACTACGATCCTTACTTCACTCTAGTGTTTCTTTTGCGCCTCTACATCATGAAACCTATGCACTTGTTGTACGTCGCTCTGGATAAGAGCGTCTGCTAAATGCCTATAATGTAATGTAATGTAATGTATAGTACATGATATTGCCACGTTTGAGGTTTGAGAAGTGACACCTTTCAAGTATCTGAGTCTGAATGGTGAAAAGCTGAATCCCTCCAGCACTTGGTCACTTCCATTCATTAAAGCTAAAATTAATCTAATTAAGTCGTTTGTGGTTTTGGATGGAGTAAAAAAGAAATTTTTAAAAAAGAAATATCTCTGGTACTCCATATTCAAGGCTTAAAGGGATAGGAGCATGAGCTGTCCCTTTAAATACATTTTAAGCATCCCACCCCTTCATGGTATGTGAAACTGAGATGACGAATTTAAAACCTCTGAAAACAGTATGTTTATTTACATTACACATTATTTGGAAGAATTCTGATTTTCAGTGGTACAAAATACTTATACGTTTTGTTAAATTGATGCTGTTTGATGTTTCAAGGTACCCTATGGGCTATTGAAACCAAATAAGCATCACAAAGTCAACAAATTCCACCCTGCTGATGACTTCCTGGAACCCAAAGCTGTTTGCCTTTGGTTTCCACTTTCCCATTGGCTACTTTCATCGTGGGCTTGTTGCATGATCAATATTTATCCTCCCATGTGGGTTCTTTGGCCTGACCCAGTCTGGATCGATGCCGACCGCTCCCGGGGGCATTTAAGGGCAGGAAGAGGTGGTGTGGGGGTCGGAAGAGGTTAGAAGGGGCAGGTGACGGGGGTGGGGATGGAGTCACAGTTAAAATGACCTTTGAAGTTTGCTTCACTGGACTCAGCCTCCTCACCCAACAAGCCCTGACTGCTCCCCTCTAACAAGCACACAGAAGATTATTCAGTATAGAGATTCTACTGCTTTGACACTTCAATGTTTCTTTTTGCTTCTAATTGATTAATATTTTGGACTTTCCAGAGTGTGTAATTGGGGAAGAATTATCAGCAGTAATCCATATATTGGCAGTCTTTTAGCCTTTGCAGTTGGATACAACATGACTCATTTAGTAGATAAACGTTATTTCTGCCCCTCTATTTTCATTTCTGGATTGAAAGACGAGATGTGGCCAGGTTTCACCCGCTGTATTAAGCAATTGTTTAGAGTAAGAATAAATTAGACTGACTGCTGTTTTTTCTGACGTGTGACAGTTGGATTGATGCCTGTAATGTCTGAAGCAATCATATGGTCTCTATCGGATAGTCATTTCTTTTGATTTTTCACAATGTTGCAGAAAGTATCGAAGCAAAAAATGAATTTCGGAGTAACCATGGATGGATGACTTTACAAACTGTCTCAGGATCCAGGTTCAAGGGTAGTCATCAAATATGAAGCTTTTCCCCCCTCTTCTTCATTCCCCCCCTCCATCACCTTATTTTAGACAGATGCTTTTGTGATTTATGGATAGAGAAGTTGACCATGTTATCGGAAGGGCGAAGTTACAATCATCATAATTCACACCCTCAGGTTCACCTTCGGAGAGCCAGGTCCACATAGAAGCCAAATGGGGGGTAAAATTCAATCTGATTGATTGATTTGAGCAAAATGGCAGAAGGGGGATAGAATCTGTCTTCCCTCTCCACAAAGCCACAGATTCCCTGCCACATGCTGGAAAATCCATTAACTCCCCAGCTCATAAATAAATGATAAAATTATGTTTTTTCCAGGTTAAGGATTTGTGTAAAAGATGACATTTACGTCATTTTCCAGAGCTGCTGTAAAACAGTAGAATTATTTTCACCATGTGTGAGCCCTATGTGATGAGCATAGAGCTCTCTCTGACTGTCATCGAAGGTCACTGTTTCTGTTTGCACACTCACAGAGCGCTAACACACATGATGAAATCATTTTGCTCACTGGTTGATTGTGTTCTCCAAATTTAGAATGTGATTTGAGTTGAAGCAGACCGGGGTCAAATACAGTGGGCCTCCAGAATTACACCTTTGATAAAGGTAAACAAAAATGGCCATTGAAACGGCACAGCTCAGGTAATGTGTTAAATTGTATGCTGACAAAATGTTGAAAGTTATATGCTTTGATACAATTAATACAATTGCTTAGAGAGTTTTTTTTTTTTTCATGTGATTTCCCCAAAAAAACGTAGGTTTCAATATTATTGCCACCCCTGTTTTCAGTGCTTTTGTAGCCTCCCTGTAAGGATAGTGTTTTCATGAGATTGGTGAACATTCTTGGACCAGTGCTTCATACAGAATGTATTTCAAGAAGCTTAATTCTGTGCTCCTCTGTCCTCTTCAAATCGAATGCCTGATCAAGCCTTTTCTACCCATTAGCTGAGATGCCCAATTTAAAACAGTCAACAGGCATACCTGTGTTTAGTTTATCCAGCCTTATTTGCTCATCTTTATCAAGGGAGATAATTATTTTGGAGCCTGGTATATTTGTTTAAAATAACTGTTGAGGTGCTGGTGATATTAGGAAACTTACAGATCCCTTAGAATCATTCCTAACTAAATACAAATATCACAGTAATCAATAATTTAGTTCTGATTATTGGTGAGAACACATTCCTTTTGAAAATGGTCTGAAACAGTGGTATCTAAGACATTCACAAAGACATTCACATATTTTATGTGACTGTAACATATTTCAAGTTACCTAGGTCTGATTTGTCAGCCTGTCTCAGTACCACTTGACCAGGGGAGGGTCACTGGTGTGTGATGAGACTAAAGACGGCGACTCCTCCTCTCTGTGCTGCATTATGGCCAGGGCTGTGTCCGAATCAGCACCCTTTCATACTATTGAGTATGCTTGTTAAGTACACTGGATGAGAAAGTTAAGTAGACAAAATTTTAGATAAGGCTCTGATGTTAACACAGCCCAGGTCTGCGGGGAACATTCTGCATTGACACGTTCAGAATTCCAGACTATAAACTCCTGAATGCAGTGTCCTAACAAACATCCAGCTGCCAAAAAGTTGGAGCTGATTTGATGCACTTACTTGCCCAAAACACGCTTCATATGCCCATTCCAGTTAACTTCAGCCTTACATTTGTTTGTTAGACATGCTGGTTCAGATGTTCTATTTCTAATGTTTGCACAGATCGGAGTAAATCAGGATGTCCCAAAGCTAGTCTGAAACTATAAATATTAAGACATCTCTGGCATCTCTTCAACATTTTCTCCCAAAATATTTGAATTTTATAGACAAATGACAGAAAATGAGAAGAAAACTGCTGCCTTTTATATGACATTCTCTATCTTGCTGTGATATAAAGGAAAAAACCTGCCACACCTCACAAAAATAAATCCTGATGTATCATCAGGCAGTTAAAACTGTGTTTGTTTTTGTAATGTACCGTACATGTGTATTCTCAGAGGTAAATCTATTGGATTGTGGGACTGGTGATTCATCAAAGCCTTGTGTATGGTGGCACATTGCCTGCCCTGCTGTCGATCACCTCCAGGCTTTATTGGCTGCTCTTTTCATGGGGCGTGGTCATCAAATGGCAGCACCTCTTCCTCAATATCCTTAGGAATACAGAAGGAAAGGCAGACTATTTTGGTGGACGCTTTCAATTGTAGGCCTATGCAATTCAAATTATGTTCCATGCCTAGAAATCTAGATTTGCTGTCATAATTATTTTCTGTATTAAATTGTCTTTGTGTTTTTTAAATTATTTATGAATTATTTTATCCCATTTAATTAGTAAATAATATAGTAATATAGTATAAATCTATTTTCTGCTTACAATGGGTAAATATTAATGACATCATATCTGCACAGAGAAGTGTGTGTGTGTGTGTGTGTGTGTGTGTGTGTGTGTGTGTGTTTGTGTGCATGTGCTTGTGTATGTGCATGTGCATTTGTATGTGTGTTTGTGTCTGTGTGTTTGCATGTGTGCAGCAATTTATACTGTATTTGTATTGGTGTATATATTCATTTTTTAAAGACTTATTCGAAATACATTGCTATGTATTGCATATGAAATGTCAGTCTGGATCTCATGGGTTTTCTGCACCTAACCCAAATCCTTCATTTAACATGAAAAATGGCTTTCTGAGCCCACCCTGGAGACTGCAGTGAAACGGCTGCCGGGCTGTATCAGTTTACTTATTAAATATAAGCTCTCTCTTACCCGGGCCTCACGGGGCCACACCGGGGCCCTACCCTTCTCCCAGGAGCACAGAACTGGACTCATTTAGAGCCTCTGCAGCCACGGTGGCACTGTGTAAATGGGATTTCCCAAATTCCATGATGAAGAAGGAAAGAAACTATGGAGGAGGAGGAGTGGATTAAGATCAAACACTCACTCCCTCCCTCGGTTTCCCTTGCCCACTCCCCCGTTTCTTCTCCCACTGTCTCAACTCCTCTTGCACATTGACCCTGATGTCTTGCATCCTGTTCCCCTGTTTCACCACTTGTACCCCTGTCTCTCCTGTTGTGGTTTAGGCACCTTGAGGGTCGGCGGTCCTTGACAATCTTACAACTGCACGTCTTTCCGGAACCCTCTGCAGGAGCACTTCCCCCCCCCCCCCCCTCCCCCATCCAATCGGTGGCCGGTGTCAGCAGAGTCAATTAAACGCTGGTGGCTGCATTTCAGGGGCAGCTGTGGAGTGATGTGGCTTTACTCGCAGCCTGGCAGCACTGAATACAACCCTGGGGAGTCCTGGGGGTGGGGGGGGTTGTTGTGGGGTGGCAGGCTGCTAATCTCAGAGGTGTGGGTCTAGGTAGATAAGCCAGTGGATTAGGAAACCTCTGCGCTGGTCCATCCTTCCCTCTGAGAATTACGGCCGGTACTTTTTCAATAATCAACAAAGGTTGTCCTGGAAAAAAAAGATCTTTGATGACCCCAGGGTTTGTTTATTATATAAATACATATTTAAATACATTATCATTTGAATATACATTTTAACTATGTACAAAATTAATATTTAATATATACACAATGTTTCTGTGTGTATGCATGTATGTATACTTCCCAGGAGATTGGAGGTTGTTATAGCTGCAAAGGGTGGACCAACTCCATATTAATTCCAATAATTTTGGATGATATGTTGGATGTCAGGTCTCCATATACTTTTGGCCATGCAGCGTAGCACGGCCTCAATAACCTCACTGCTTTTATATAATGGAGGTAATATCTTTAATGTTATAGCTGAATAGAAAAAAATGTTCAATATGTGCAATCATTTATTCATAAAAAATACAATGCCATTCTTCCGCCAAGCAATATAGTTCTATAACAACATTACTGAATGGTTTCCAAGCAATACAATAACGCAGTGGAAATATTAACGCAAGTTAGCTTGCATTCAAGTTGTTCGATACAATCATACATTAAGGTGGGGCAGTGATTAGAGTAGCTATTTCGTTAACTTTGTAAAGCTATGCTAGATGTGTGGACTGCTTTCTACATAATTCATGTAAGCTTATTGGAACTTATCACACCCTGGACTTGAAGCCTTACATTATCTTTAGTGTGGCATTTGAAAGCAGAGAAGACAGCCCAGGTAGCCTAATATTAACTAACATTAGCTATTTGAAATGCTTGCTTACTAATTTTAGCAAACTAATGTCACTTCTCCTAAATTTTACAGTAGTAATGTTATGTCACATACTCAGATAGCTGGTAATGAAAACTCAAATTAGTACATTACTGCATCTTTCTAACTTGTCAATCACTCTGCTGCTATAAAATAAAGATGAAAACTAGAAACAGTCTAACTAGCTATCTTCACGTTTGCATAGGTTATATTAATCTGGTGGTTAATGTGCAAAGCAGTGTAGTTTTTGAAGCAAACGACACACCATGTCATATTTTGATATCATTAATGATAAACCATGTTTTGTTCTGGTTTGTAGCCCGATATTTTTATTGCAGGTTTTCTAAAATGTAGCTTACACTAACATAAAACATTTTCATGGTAATTACAGTCCAATCTCTTGTTGGTGATAGTATACACAGTAAGGTGGACCGGTGTGTCGCATCATAGCTGCTGCTACAGTATATCGTGTATTATAGCACAGCTGGTTGATTGAACCTAGGTCCTTGAACTTTTACAGAAACTTTGGACTGAATTTTATGATGACATCATTATGCACAACAGGGCTGTTGTGAAATTAATTTTCACTTCAGAAATGGGTGTCTGAGGGCAGCAGATGGGTCCCTGATAAAAAGAGAAAAAATCATATGATTCAACAAATGAATGTCAAGCCCTTAACATCTTTGTTCTGGAATTGCAAGTTTTTTTTATGATTACTTTTTTTAACCAAATACGTCTTATGTTAATATTAGTTGGCAGATGTAGTTATTTTTATAGATTTTAAATATTTCTGAATTTCTTTCATGGAAGGTGTTCATGAGAGCAAACAAAAATGTATTTATTTATTTATTTATTTATTTATTTATTTATTTATTTATTTATTTACACACATCACAAACTCAAATGTCTGTATATCTGTATGTCTGTAGCTGCCATCACCGTAATACACATACAATTATTTTTGTATTTGCATTTTATCTGAATCATGGATAGGCTGTATGAAAATGAGAAAAGGATGATTTTTTTCATGATCATGAGACAATGCATTTGCATTTAAGGAAATTTTGACAAAAACATTTATTTGTCCTCTGTAACAAAGGTTTTTACAAGTTCCTCTGAAAATTATCTGGGGGAACTTGTGTTTATGCATTTGTGGGGGGGTGGGGTTCCCCATCTGCTAAGTCAATCTTTAAAAAAGAGTGTGAATATTTTGTCAAAGAGAAGACATTGCATTCAGTGAATAATATAATTACAAGCTCCTTCCAGCTTGCTGTGGAGTATTTTACATCTATGCGTCAACCGGCAGAAAACTCAGGAATCGCTCAGGTAAAGATCAAGTTTGTAGTTGGTCAACATTCCCAAATCATTAATACTGATTGTTCTGCAGTCACATGACAACCGTACCTTGTCAAGCCATTTGTAATTGATGGAACCCCAGGTATGTGATAATTGTGTTAATTCCATGCACAGTAGTACATTAGTATAGCATTTGCAGAAGTTTGCTGGTTCAACTATATTCAAACTTGTGTATTTAAGTACAGAAACGTAACTACTTTTGGCCATATTATTTGACCAAATACTGCCTCCTCTCTCTCTTTTCCCTCTAAAGCTAGGATATGAACAGAGGAAACCAGATCCTGAAACTAAAAAATATACCCTTAAATAAAAGCTGAGAATGTGCATTTTAACCACATGTGAATTAGTCTGATTACAAATCTGTGGCATGCAGAGCCAAATCAAGAAAAAAAATGTCCCAAACATTATGGAGCTCACTGTATATAATTTTTTATTTTTTATTCTAACCTTTGTGGGGCATGCCTACATAACTATTTTCCTTGCTCATATCCCAGTCAGTACACAAAAATATCACGAAAGGACATTTTGCTGAAATGTCATTTATACCAAAAGATGCCAATATTGTGTAAAGGCAGCAACAACAGCAATAAATATGATTCTCATAAATGGAGTTATGCATCAAATTCCTCAAAGATTAAAAAGCTGCTGTACTCTCTCTTATGGAAATAAGGGATTACTTTTTTAAAATCCATTGCAGTGAGCGCTCATGACTAATCATTATCATAAATATCTGCAGCAATATCTCAGCTTCCAAGGGGAGGTCAAACAGGTTAGCCAGAAATGGAATTGCCCCTCAGTTGTAATTCAGAAATCGTGTATTATCTATTAATAGCACAAAAAAAATCCGTTTTTAAAACTTAATGGCAATAAGAGTCTACTAAATTAAAGCCCTGCCTTATCGTGCTCCTGACGTTTGCCATCCCGTGTAAACATTAGCGCTGAAGGTAGCGCGTAGGCTCTGTTTAGCTTGCGCTTTCTCGGGGCCGTGCAGATCGATGCTGAGGGAAAACCTGATACTCCAGCCAACCGGGGCCTCGCCCTTCAGATCCACAGTCACAGTGCTCCAGAAATTCCCTCTGTGGTGCAAACAGGAGATGCTGAGCGATTTCCATAACATGCTTTGCAGGGAGGCGTAATAACCTGTTAGCAGCTAGCCTCGATGTTCTCTTTGCCCTTGCACGCAAAGATTCTTGGCTTTTGCCTCACAGGCAGGTACAAGTGGTCACTTGAATTTTTATGATTCTTATACACACTGTGAAAATGGCAACCAACTGTACATATTTGTTACCCAAACCTTTAGAGGATTAGAAAAAGCTTTAAATGCATAATACTGTTTCAAAATAGTTATTTCTCTGCACAGAAACTTGATGAGCACTATTTGGAATTCTGAGGGTTGGGACTACCTCACACCGTTGACTGTAGCTACACTTTGCTTTGATGACTGCATTTTCCTGGAGGTGTCAGGTCTGTGAGCATGCTTTAAACTCTAGTGCATGTAAAATACAGGCCCAACAAGGCTGCAGCATGTTGCAGGTATAACTCATGTCCTAGAGAGCCACAGTATTGCTGGTTTAACTCCCATCCTGGAGGGCTACAGGGCCTGCAGGTTTACTTCCGGTCCTGGAGGGCCAGAATGCCTGCAGATTTAACTCAGGTCCTGTAGGGCCGCAGCGTTGGTGGGTTTTTGTGGTTTCTTTTCAGTTAGCTTGAAAACAAGATCTCCTGATTCTTTAGCTTATCAGAGATTTAAATTAAGCACTTGTGTGATGACCAGCAAATGCTGTTTGAGATTGCTATTGATCAGGGTGCCTTTTCTATTCTGTGTCTATTGGCCATGGAAGATAATTAGTGGCTATATATTTTTTAATTATGTAATTAATAAAAATGTAATGTGAAAATTACTTTTACTACCCTCTGATTTATAGTAAAATGTTCACCCAAACAGGAATTTCTTTCAGTAATACTGGCATGTTACAGAAAAAAATATGCATATGAGATGTAATTTAACAACTCACTTGTTGGATAATGAATAACAGTCTAGCACATACTGTACCAGCATTAGCAAGTGTTTGTTGAGTTCAGAACATCGCACATTTCCAGTGCATGCCTTATGTATTTTTCTGATTTTCCACTGACACTGATTTTTCTCCAGAAAAGTCTTCAAACACATTGTTGCTCATTTATTTCACTGTGGTTGTTCAATAAAGGTGATTTCCCATGCATTGGAATTAATGAATTGCATTTTTAAAGATTTAGCATTATTTTCACATTTTGGACATAAGCCTATAGCCTTATGTATTTTTCTGATTTTCCAATGACATATATTTCTTCCAAAAAAGTCTTCAAACACATTGTTGCTCATTTATTTCACCGTGGTTGTTCAATAAAGATGATTTCGCATGCATTGGAATAATGAATTGCATTTTTAATTTAGCATATTTCACATTTTGACATAAGCCTATAGCCTTATGTATTTTTCTGATTTTCCACTGACATATATTTCTTCCAAAAAAGTCTCAAACACATGTGCTTTATTTCCCCGGGGTGTTCATAAAGATGATTCCTCATGTCCTGAATCAATGAATTGCATTTTTAATTTTTGCATTTTTTTCACATTTTGGACATAAGCCTATAGTCCTTATGTATTTTTCTGATTTTCCACTGACATATATTTCTTCCAAAAAAGTCTTCAAACACATTGTTGCTCATTTATTTCACCGGGTTGTTCAATAAAGATGATTTCTATTGCATGGAATAATAATTGCATTTTTACATTTTTGCATTATTTTCACATTTTGGACATAAGCCTTACCTTATGTATTTTCTATTTTCACTGACACGATTTTTTCCAGAAAAGTCTTCAAACACATTGTGACTCATTTATTTCACGGGTGTTCAATAAAGATGATTCCATCATTGGAATTAATGAATTGCATTTTTACAAATTTAGCATTATTTTCACAATTTTGGACATAAGCCTATAGCCTTATGTATTTTTCTGATTTTCCACTGACATATTTTTCCCAGAAAAGTCTTCAAACACATTGTTGCTCATTTATTTCACCGGGTTGTTCAATAAAGATGATTTCCCATGCCATGGAATTAATAATTGCATTTTTAAAAATTTAGCATTATTTTCACATTTTGGACATAAGCCTATAGCCTTATGTATTTTTGATTTTCATGACACTATTTTTCTCCAGAAAAGTCTTCAAACACATTGTTGCTCGTTTATTTCACTGTGGTTGTTCAATAAAGATGATGTCCCATGCATTGGAATTAATGAATTGCATTTTTAAAAATTTAGCATTATTTTCACATTTTGGACATAAGCCTATAGCCTTATGTATTTTTCTGATTTTCCACTGACATATATTTCTTCCAAAAAAGTCTTCAAACACATTGTTACTCATTAATTTCACCGGGGTTGTTCAATAAAGATGATTTCCCATGCATTGGAATTAATGAATTGCATTTTTAAAAATTTAGCATTATTTTCACATTTTGGACATAAGCCTATAGCCTTATGTATTTTTCTGATTTTCCACTGACATATATTTCTTCCAAAAAGTCTTCAAACACATTGTTACTCATTTATTTCACCGGGGTTGTTCAATAAGATGATTTCCATATTGACAATAATAATTGCATTTTTAATATTGCATTATTTTCACATTTGGACATAAGCCTATAGCCTTATGTATTTTTCTGATTTTCCATGACACTGATTTTTCTCCAGAAAAGTCTTCAAACACATTGTTGCTCATTTATTTCACGGGTGTTCAATAAAGATGATTTCCATGCATTGGAATAATTAATTGCATTTTTAAAATTTATTGATTATTTCACATTTTGGACATAAGCCTATAGCCTTATGTATTTTTCTAATTTCCACTGACATATATTTCTTCCAAAAAGTCTTCAAACACATTGTTGCTCATTTATTTCACCGGGGTTGTTCAATAAAGATGATTTCCATGCATTGGAATTAATGAATTGCATTTTAAATTTAGCATTATTTTCACATTTTGGACATAAGCCTATAGCCTTATGTATTTTTCTGATTTTCACTGACATGATTTTTCCAAAAAGTCTTCAAACACATTGTTGCTCATTTTTCACTGTGGTTGTTCAATAAAGATGATTCCCATGCATTGGAATTAATGAATTGCATTTTTAAAATTTAGCATTATTTTCACATTTTGGACATAAGCCTATAGCCTTATGTATTTTTCTGATTTTCCACTGACATATATTTCTTCCAAAAAGTCTTCAAACACATTGTTGCTCATTATTTCACCGGGTTGTTCAATAAAGATGATTTCCCATGCATTGGAATTAATGAATTGCATTTTTAAATTTAGCATTATTTTCACATTTTGGACATAAGCCTATAGCCTTATGTATTTTTCGATTTTCCACTGACATATATTTCTTCCAAAAAAGTCTTCAAACACATTGTTCTCATTATTTCACCGGGGTTTCAATAAAGATGATTTCCATCATTGGAATTAATGAATTGCATTTTTAATATTTTGCTATTTTTTCACATTTTGGACTAAGCCTATAGCCTTATGTATTTTTCTATTTCACTGACATGATTTTTCCAAAAAGTCTTCAAACACATTGTTGCTCTTATTTCACTGTGGTTGTTCAATAAGATGATTTCCCATGCATTGGATTAATGAATTGCATTTTTAAAATTTAGCATTATTTTCACATTTTGGACATAAGCCTATAGCCTTATGTATTTTTGATTTTCCACTGACATATATTTCTTCCAAAAAGTCTTCAAACAATTGTTCTCATTTATTTCACCGGGTTGTTCAATAAGAGATTTCCCATGCATTGGAATTAATGAATTGCATTTTTAAAATTTAGCATTATTTTCACATTTTGGACATAAGCCTATAGCCTTATGTATTTTCTGATTTTCCACTGACATATATTTCTTCCAAAAAGTCTTCAAACACATTGTTGCTCATTATTTCACCGGGTTGTTCAATAAAGATGATTCCCATGCATGGAATTAATATTGCATTTTTAAAAATTTAGCATTATTTTCACATTTTGGACATAAGCCTATAGCCTTATGTATTTTCTGATTTTCCACTGACATATATTTCTTCAAAAAGTCTTCAAACACATTGTCTCATTTATTTCACGTGGTGTTCAATAAAGAT